>NC_080422.1:31108293-31463293 GCF_029873635.1 Malania oleifera
GAATCCATAGACTTTCTGTATGGCTTTCTATTCTTTTTGAAGAATCTACTGAATTTTCTAGTTAGCATGGCCATATCATCCTCAGAATCAGGTTCACTGCATTCGCTAGATGTATTAGTGGAAAATTTTAATGTAGTCACCTTTTTTTGCCCTATTATGTTCATTGAGTCTCTCATTTATAGCTAGTTCATAGGTGATCAGCGAACCTATCAATTCATCTAATGTCATGGCCTTAAGGTCTCTACCCTCAGAAATGGCCGTAGCCTTAGCTTCCTAAACAGGAGGCAAGCCTCTAAGAATTTTCCTAATCATTTCATATGTAAGATAGGTCTTACCTAATGCATGTAGTGAGTTTATATTATGTGCAAATCTAGTGTACATACTCTGAATGGAATCACCTACATTCATCCTGAAAGCCTTATATTCACTAGTCAACATATCTATCCTACAATCTTTTACATCCTTAGTGCCTTTATGTGTGACTTCTAATTTATCCCAGATTTCTTTTGCAGTAGCACATGCCATTACTCTATTAAACTCATTCACATCAAAACCACAATACAAATTATTCATAGCAGTGACATTCAAACAAACAGCTTTCATATCCTCATTATTATATTCATCCTCAGTTTTAGGAACCCTAGTCTCACTCTCTATTTTCTTAGGAACATAATTTCCTTTAGAGACAATCTTCCACACCTTCTAATCTATATTTTGAAGGTAGATGCGCATCCTCTGTTTCTAGAAAGTGTAATTAACACTACTGAAAATTGAAGGTCGTGTGGAAAGGGTCCCTCAGAGAAATGGGTCACGGTGCTATAAGCCATCCTAGATCTTTTGCAAAATAACTATTATGTCAATTCTACGTGACTCTGATACCAATTGTTAGTTTTATCATAATCCCAAGAGGGGGGGGGGGGTGAATTGGTATTTTCAAATTTTATCCCCTAGGTTAATCCCCTAACTACAGTATTACACAAGCCTAGGGTCAATCTAGTGCAGATAAGTAAATGAATATAAATATATAATGAAAATTAAACAGCACAAATAATTTAACCAAGCATGCACAACAAAGCAGTAAATAGAGATGACACCCAAAAATGTTATCGAGGTTCGGTAAACTACCTACGTCCCTAGCTTGGCTAACAAGCATAAGGATTAACACTATAAAATCACTTAACGGGTGGAGCAGCACTTAAACAACCTGGTCAATTAGCACAGGGCTGACCTCAACCTTTACAACCAATCATTACCGAGATGGATTACCGCTCCCTTAGGCCACGCCTAGAATACAACATATTTCTCAATAAAATTTGCATACAACAAATGGGCTTCTCAACTAAGCAGATTATGTACCAATGTAATTAATACACTACTGAATGATATGATAAAATAAGCTCAGTGTAGCCTTAGTGTTTACTCTCAAAGATTAATGCAAATATTGCAATCAGTACGTGAGAGTGTAAGTGATAGGATCTTTGTGTCAAAATTAGTCTTAATCACAATACACCAGCAAAGATCACATGTACACTTCAAATATCTCAATAAATATTTTTCTCAAGATAATTCACAAGAGATATTCAAAAATGATTTGTAAAAAATTATCTAATCTTTGTGTCAAGATAATGATGTCAATCAAAAGATATAGCAACAAAGATTTTTCAGCACTCAAGCAAGCATCTTAAAATGTATTTCTCAAAGATGAGCACAAGAGATATTTTTGAAAATGATTTGTAAAAATCATTTAGCAATCAAAATCCAAAGAAAACTCCTTGAGTATTGCAATGACAATGCAAAGCCCAAAAGCTCAATGAAGTATTCCTAAGGAAGACTTATTAACAAAGTCTCATAGAGAAACTTGAAGCTTTGCTCTCTAATAAAATAATTTCAATTAATCAGGAACAAGAAAGAGCTTAAGCTTAATGAGAAGAACACTCAAGCACACTTACAAAATGATTTTGGCAATAAGAGTGAGTAGGAATGAGTGTAGGATGATTAAAAATGGAAGTAGGAATTTTTGAATTTCAGAAGATTTTTACTAATTTAGTTTACTAATCATTGACTTATTTTTGCAAATGAGGGGGTATATATAGAATTCCCAAAAATTATAGCCATTCAGGACATATTAGTCATTTTTGAAAAAGTTTAACTGAGGTTAATAAATTTTAATTGCGTTTTAACCTCATTCTCGCCAACCTGAGAGCACCGGTCAACCAAACTTAAGGTTCGATTGACCGAGTGGCTGGGTTCGGTCGACCGGGAGAAATTTGAACTAGAAGGATGGTTGACCAAACTTAAGAGGTTCAAAGGTGGTTTTCCAAATCTGCGTGGTTCGGTCGACTAGGTAAATTTGAACTATGAGGTTCGGTCGACTGGGTGGTTCGAAATTTCACACGTGGGGGTTCGGTCCACCAGGGCATTGCCTATATAACCTTGGTCGGTCGACTGAGAGGTCAACTTTTTGATCCGGTGGGAGTTCGGTCGACCGAACTTCCCTATGTATCAAGGTTCGATCTACCGAACATGCCAAATTGGGCATTTTCGGTCCTTTTCTCTTTAAAATGTTGCCCTTATTCATATGATAATTAACTTAAATTTGATTGGGAACATATTTATGCATCCATGGGGGACCTAAGGTCAGTCTAGGTCTTTTTGAGCTTATCTATCCTACCATGCAGGTAAAGCATTAATTATTACAGACCTTTTCCCTAATTACTATTACACACCCAAATTGAATAATAATGAATTATAACATAATATAGTCTTCAAGGTCTTCATACTCTATTTCATGTGCCATCAAAGTATCTGCGAATATAAACCTGCACATAAACTAGATAGCCATCAAATGCTTGAGTATTTGTCATTATCAAATTGGGTGTGACTTATGAGGTCAACAATATTAGTATCCATGGGTACATACATGATATGAATCAATGTTTCAAACCTGGGATGATAAATTTAAAAACATAATTGGTATCAAATTTGAATGTATTAAATTCAAGGGGAGCCATATGACTTATTGATTGTACTATATTTCGTTTCGCCCTAATTTTTCAATTGATATCATGAATTAATAAAATGTTCAATTAGTATTATTCTTTAATGTTTTAATTGGTATCACAAATTCAAAAGATCAATTGGTATCATGAATTAATGAAATTTTCAATTGGTATCAGATGTTACAACACATATATGAATTACAAATATGAAAAATACATGATTATTGGACTATTGAAGCACACTACACATGCCATATTGAAAAATAATGAATTGAGTGTATACATATGCTTGATATGCACGTTTGATATTCATATGCTCAAAATATGGTTTTATTTGAACTTAATCATTTTTGATATCCTACCCTTTTTGATTGATGTCAAAAGGGGGAGAAGTTTTTAGCAAAAATTGAGCATGAGCATGATATTAAAAATTTGAACATGATATATGTATCAAAAGGGTGAGAAGTATTTCATATTGAATGATCTTGAACTTGAATGATGTAATGAGGATAATAGTAAAAGAGTTTTTGAAATTGATCTTGATATTATTAAGTTTATTGAAATGAGGCTTATTGTAATGGGGAGCCCTTTTAAGGCTTACTTAAATTTTTGCTCCTTGTTTGTCATCATAAAAGACGGGGAGATTGTTGGCTTTACAAGGCTTAACATCCTATTTTGATGCTAACAAACAAGTGGAACTTAACATATTTGGTTAAGTGATAACATTTCAGGAATTCAAGAAATGAAAAGTTGAAATAGTTCATAGGACATATTATGTAAGCACTTCAAGTATACATTGATATGAAATTCATTGAAGCTCATTAGATAAGAGATATAATTTTAATCTTGGAAAATATTTTTTAAATAAACAAATCAAAAATTCAAGATTTGAGAAGCAAAAAGAGTTTTTGAAAAGAAATCTTAAAAACAGCATTTTGAACTAGAAAAAAGTCTGACTAAACACCCTCAGTAGGTTGACATATTTAATAGTTTTTAAGATGGACAGACAGAAGGTCGTACGACGACTGACTAGACCCTAACAGAAGCTTAACAAGGTTAAATGAGAAGCTCGACTCTGATTTTCTAGGCGACTGCTACCTCTCTATCAGTGAAATTAAAATGAGTTTTAAGTTGACAGGCGCCTGACCTAAAGTGACAGGCTGCTACCACGCGGCAAAATTAAAACTTTCCTAACAGAAAAGTTTTTAAAATTTGATTGCTTGGGGCTCAAGCTTATCTAAAACTTGGGCATTACTCCAAGTAAACTTGGGGATCAAGTTAAATGCTTTTCTAAATCTATAAATTGCCCCCCAAGGCCATTGATTTTATTCACCAAGCATCAATTTCAGATCTCAAATTCTCTAAATTGCTCTCTTCTTTCAAAGGTTCTCTTGCTCACATATTGCTCACGAATTGCACTGAGTATTGCTGACTCTTAATCATTGAGTTTGTGCTTCAAGTCTAAATCTTTCATTCATTGAAAGAATCAACCGATGATAAAACTCCTTGAGCTTCAATTTCAATTTCATATTGTATTACTTTGAAGTATATAGTTTTGAAATTGTACTAATCTGCTTTGTGTGAAAGCATTATTGTACGTAACTCTTTTTTCTTGTTTCATTGATGATTCCATGTTGTTGGATCGTATGCCAAGTGTGGGGTATCTCTCGGAGAGGTGTAGCTCTAGCTTATTGAAGGAGTGACCAAGCATGGGGTACTACTTGGAGAGGCACTGCTTTAGCCTATTGAAGGAGTGTGTAACGGTTTTGTTCCGCCTAGAAAGGAATTGGTATAGTGGAATCCTTAAGGGGTTTGCATGAGGCGAGAACGTAGGCTGGGGATAAGTCAAACCTCGTAAAAAATGTGGTGTCTCTCTTTTTCTCCTACTCTCATTTAAATTCCAGAAAACATATAAACTGTGTGTATGATTTATATTTCTTAATCATATATACTATGTAAATTTGAAATTAAATAAACCGAAGTTTAATTTGGTTTTGGGATTGTAGAAACCGAAAGGGAGTACATTTGTTGATTAATACTTTGTGGAAACCTCAAAGGGAGTACGTTGATTGGTTAACACACAAAGACAAATTAACTAAGAGTTTATTTAAATTCTGAATTGTTTGGAATTTGAGTTGTGGTTTGCATTGAAGAAACAATTTTCATTACTACGGGGCTTAAATCAAATTTATATACACAGGGCTATTAAAAAAAACTAAGAATTGCTATAAAGATTCCTTGATTGGATATATTGTAGTTGAATGGTTTAAAGTTTGGTTTATCAGTTGGTTACTTTGTTCTTGAATGATTGTGGATTGAATATTGTTTTTGAGAATTAAATAAAGACTTAAGTATTTGTAATGTATTGGATAAATAAAAAAAAGGGTCAAGAATTCATTGAAAGAATTAAAAGAGGTTAAGAATCTTAAAAAGAATTAAAAGAAAATTTTAAAGAACCCAATTCACCCCCCCTCTTGGGACTACACCTTAGTTTTCAAAAGGGTGGAATTTAAATGAGAGAGAGAGAGAGAGAGAGAGAGAGAGAGAGAGAGAGAGAATATTTGTTATTGAGGTTCAGCCAATCCTGCCTACGTCCCCACCTTAAGCCAAACCAGTTTAGAGGATTCCACTACTTTTGCTCACTTATTGGGTGGAGCGATACCGTTACAACATCTCCTTACGGGGCAAGGTATACTCCAACTCAAATTTTGGGGCTGAGTCACAAACTATGACTACACCTTATAGGACGGTGCTCCTAGTTCTCCTAATTGGGTTTGAACCAATTCGGTATACGTTACAAGCTGGTGCAATCCTTTTCCGACCACACGCTGGGAATACAAAAATAATAAAAAATTTTGTACAAAAAGATTGCTTATCAGATAAGTAGAGATGCACACAATGAAAGCTTTAATATGCACTCTCAAATGATTTAAAAATGGAGCTCAGTAGAGTATGATATTCCTCTCAAAATATTTTTCAAGTAAACCATTGAGAGTATGAAAAATGATTTTCTTTATGAAAATGGCCTTTTAAAATTTAATTTAAATAAGGGTTCCAAGAAAAATATATGAAAGTGAATATTAGCTTAAGCCATTGTCAAGAAGTTTCTCAAGAACAATATGTATATATATCAATGAATATATATGCTCAAAGCATTATTGAACTAACCCATAGATTTTCTCCAATAAAAATATTTCCAAATAAATGAATAGGAGAAGTTAGGGTTTTTAATTAAAATGATTGACCTTCATAAAAACAAATTTAATAAGGCTTTCTAGCAATATATGTATGAGCTTAAATATATGCTTAAGCCTTCAAGACAATTTCAAAATAAATTTCTCCAAAATATTTTCAAATAAAAGGTAAAGGAGAAATTTGATCTTTGAAGAACATGATAATAAAAAGGCTATCAAACTATATATATAAACTTGAATATAATCTCAAGCCTTTCTTTATAAAACTCCAAAATATCTTTCTCCAAAAAGATTTTCATGAAGAGTAGGAGAAATTTGATCTTTGAAAAACAACAAGAATAAAAAGTAGAGGCCTTCAAGCAATATATATAAACTTGAATATATGCTCAAGCCTTTTCAAGATTACCTCAAGAAAAGGAAGCCTTTGAAGTAGAAATATACAAGTGGAAATATTCTCCAAGTTTTCTTCAATAACCCACAATAGTTTCTCCCAAAAAGAATTTTCAAAGTGAAAGAGTAGGAGAAATATGAAATTTAATGCACAAAGGGGGTATGAAAAATGAGGGAGAAACAAAGAATGTGTAAGATATGCTCTCAAGATGTTTCTCCCTTATTTTTAAAGTGTGTTTGGCTTGTATTGTTAGGCAAAAACCAAAACTAGCCATTTTATGGCCGTTGGGGTATTAAAATATGATTTAATTCGAAAACTAGTCATTTTTCGGCCATTGCGGAGCTTTCTGTGCAGACACCCTTTAGTTTTTTTGTAATAACTTTTTCTATATAACTCCAAATTGAAAGTTCATAGTATCAAAAGAAAGATCAGAGAAAATTTCACAACTTTCATGTTGATCAATTTTTAAGATAAGAAGTTATGGATTAAGAAAAACGCCCATCATTGAGACGAAAGAAATATGAAGGGAATTTTTCTGCTACAAACACGTTTTAGTGTTTTGGTCATAAAATTTTCTATACAACTCCAAATTGGACATTATTGATATAACCAGAAAGCTAAGATAAAATCCCACAATTTTTATGATGAACACCTTTTAAGATAAGAAGTTATGGATTGAGAAAAACGCTTATTTCTACTGTATAGTAGGCTGGCCAGTCGACCAATCCCTTTGTAAACAATAATTTTTGCCTTTTTTAACATCGAAACCATTTTAAAACCTTTGTATAAGTTAGACATTTTATGAAAGAGGTTTTTCATGTTACGTGGACGTCCTATAGACAATCTAAGGTCTTGGTTGAGCTTCAATTTAGATCATATGATATGCATGCACACATTAAACCTAAATAATTATTATAACTTAAAAAATAATAAATAAAGTCTTCAAGTCTTCTGCTCCCCCGAGTGTCCTTGGAATACGCCTTGGAATATGATCGTTGGTATGCATTCAAGGCTTCCATATTGCATCTCTCATTTGTGCCTTCTGCATTATAAATCTATTCAAAGACTAAATGTACATATGAGAGGTCGTGGTTTGTCATAATCAAAATAGGGATCAGACTTAAAAAGTCAACAATCTCCTCCTCTTTTATGATGACAAATACATGAGCAAAATTGGGCTAGCTTAAAAAGGCTCCCCCTCACATTATGCATAATTCAACAAGATATTCAATATAATTCAATTCAAACATGAATACTTCATCATTTTTGAAGTTATGCATTTAAGCTTAGTCGTTTAATGTGCATTTTTTATATTGAAACTTTCTTTAAAAAAAAAAAAAAAAAACTCAATTAAGCACAAAGTTCATTTTCCATTTTTGAAACATAAAGGCAAAAGAATGAAATATAATTTTGCTATTTAACCTTCTCCCCCTTTTGTCATCGGCAAAAGGGTCAAAATATAAATATATATATATATATATATCTCCTTTGAAAAGAAGACCATTTAAAATTGTAAAGCCCTTAAAATGTAAAATTTCATGACAGAAACAAATTTTAGTAAAACATGTCGTGAATGCATTTAAGCTCACAAGTAAGAGATAAAATTATGAAATTATAAGATCATTCTTGCCATAAAAATTTTAAAACAAATTCCCCCTTGGATATTACTAATAAGTACTTCTAGGGACAATGCTTGCTGAAAAAGAAACTTGAACATAAGGACTCAAGCAAGCAAAGAATTTTCTGGTATACATTTAAGAACATTCCATAATATAACCAGAAAATCGAACCATATAGATCCAAAAAAAAATTGAAATTTTAGAATAAGATCATATGCCAAATTTTAAAAGATTGTGGTAGGCAACAAGTTATCACTTAAGTTTTTCAATTAAATCATCATGCTTTAAAGTACACAAGCCATAGAGAATTTCAAAATAGATCTAAGCCAAAAATGTTGGTGAGCATAACAAGATTGAAAGTTATTTTCAAATGCTCTCCCTTTCGATTTGAATCCCAATTTAGATGCTTTTACTTACTTATACTGATACCAATGGTGAAAAATTCATTATGACATTATAAGCAACAACTTTTTTTTAAAAAATTACTGGATAAAGATTTGGCATTTCATCCAACCAGTAAAATCATTCTATATAATTTACATGCATCAAAAAAGTGAAATTTAGTCCTACAATGCTGTTCATATATTCAAGAACAATCCATATCATAGTATAATTCTATAACGAATAGGATATGATGTTCATGGATCGATAAAAAATTAGGACTCAAAAACAAAAACAATGATGCATATGCTACAATAAAGCTCTATTTTAATTTCTAATGATGGGGATAGCTCCCCTGTACACTCTCAAGCACACATAAGCGCATTTACAGTTAAGGATGGTTTTCATTTAAAAAAATTCATCAGGACGGTTATAGGCATGCGAGAGATTATAGGCATTTAGGACATAAGGTATTCCAGAATACCATCAGGACTTAAAGATAAAGACAATGGAAGAATGAGTTCATAGGGCAGGTGATTTTAAATCCTTTTTCATAAGGATGAGGCTTAAGCTCCCCTATATATTTGCATGCATACATGAATGCAATTAGTTCAAGGATGATGTTCATTTACATGCACTCATCATATATTCATCCTTTCAAAAGATCTCAGCATGCAACAGATATTAATTGTTTAGAACATATGCATAACATATTGCATTTTTATTAGCACATGGTAGCCAATCGAGGCTATTTTCAAAAAAATGCAATAGCAATTCAATTGGGGTTCAAAAGAAGATAACACAACTCCAAAAAGTGTGTGTGAAATGAACACTACCCCTATGTCATGCAATATTCCCCAGTTACATGGACTTGAATGTTATAACATGATGATCAACCATTTAGATCTAGAGTGAAATTCATAATCCAAGGATTAAGATCAAATGGTGTCCATGAACTAGACTTTCCTAGGTACATAGAATGTGTAAATTTTTGAGCATTTTAGGAAAAATCAAGGAACATAAAAGTTGTATATGTTTTTCAAATATGCATATAACATTTTAAAATTCAACATGTACCAATTTATTAAATTATTTTGCATGCTTAATGATATTTATAAAAACTAACTAGCATGCAATAAGCTTCAAAGTTATTTTATTTAGTATGTAATGGCTATAGATATTCAATAATCACCATGTACTTGCACCAGTCTAAGTGATCATTTTAAGATAACAAAACTATTGTTCAATAAGGTCACTATTTTGATCCTACATAAGACTTGTAAAATAAATTTCAAATTTAAAATAAGTCTTACGAAATTTTAATTCTAGTCAACTAGTTAGCTTGTATGTCTATATATGATCATTCAAAATAACAAGCAAAACCTAGTCAACTACCAACATGCAATTCAAAAATCTGCATCAGCCATGCAGATGGTGTTCCAGTTAAAGCATGCAGGTCAAATAACATATCATGCTAAAAGATATCCATTCATAAGATAATATAAGAATTAAACAAGAATGGGCATATAGAATTCAGTTCAAATAGCATGTGATCTATTTAAGCTCAAATAACAGCTTATGTTATAAGTTATCCATCAATAATATAAACATTTAGCATAGATAGACATTTGCATTTAGCTCAAAGGATCATGACTCACTCAAAAAATGAGCAGCTCAAAAGCTATCCCAGGTATAGGAGTTCTGTCGTGTAATATTAAGTCCAAGGGTTAGATCGTCTCCTCAGGGAATGCGTTTAATTTCAGATTTTACGTTCTTCCAATCGAAATTAAAAATGCACTGAACTCAGTTCAGATTTGGGTTTTTCAAGATGGTTCAATTTCACTTGTGACAAATTAAATGACACGCAATTTAAACCTTAAAATTAACATGTACTAAATAAAAGAAAACAAGAATAGAAACCCTACGTCTACTTAAGGAAACATTGGGACATGCGTTAATAAAAACTGGAAACCTAGAACATGGAACTAGAACATGCAAGAATGGAAACTCAATGAGACACAAACGCACATACTAAAATCGAACCTTTAACAAAACTACGAAAATTAAATCAAGCATCATATTTTAAACGCAAACACAAACTCAACGAGAATTTAAAACACGCAAACAATGACGAAATATGATAAAAACATGAATTTTTTTTTTCAAACCAACCCTAACTAAATTAATTAAATAACTTGGAACATTAGACTAATCTATGGAGGGAAAAAAAATTTCACCGAAAGAGAATAGAAAAAAAAACAATTGAACTTCAATAATAATGAAACACCCCAAATAGTATTCAAATTCTAAAAATAACAATAAACTCAAATAAAAAGTTAATAGTATTCAACTAATTAATTAGTAATAATAAAAGAAAGAGAAAAGATGAGAGAGAGAGTGAGAATAAACATCCATGGGAGGCTGTGGAAGAGAGAGCCTCGGCTGGCAGCTGGAATGGTGGCACTCGGGTTTGCTGCAGAGGATGGTTCGGATGGTGGTCTTCGTGGCTGTGGAATCATAGAAGATTCTCGACGGCAGCTGGTGTACTCGGCTGGAGCTGAGGCAGTTCCTCTCGGGTGTTGTGGTGGCTCGCTGGCCTGGTATGGAGGGAAGGAGCCGGTTGTGATCTGCTGCAACAGAGAGCTGCTGCCGGTGTCGTGCAGGGGGTGCTATGTTCTCAAGGCAAAGGCGTGCTGCTGCTGCTGTGATGGAGATACTCCGGTGGGCTGAGGAGGACTGCTATAGTGGCTGGCCGAGGGTGGAGAGGACTGGCCGGACTGTGATGGAGTTGCAGCAGGGGTCTGGTGTTGCTGGAGTGGCTGGACTTTTATGGAAGGAGACTCGGGAGACAGGGGAAGGAAAATTTAAGGAAAAACAAAGGAGAAAGAAAAGGAAACAGAGAAGGAGCAAAGCAGAAATTGAAAGAACAAAAAAAAAACAAAACCAAAGAAGAAGAAGAAGAAGAAGAAGAAGAAGAAGAAGAAGAAGAAGAAGAAAAAGAAGAAGAAGAAGGAGAATAGCAGAGGAGAGGAGAGGAGAGGAGAGAGGAGGATTCACCTAGGAGCTGCGTTGGAGGAGTTTAAAAAGAAAATACAGAAGCCCTACCCGGATAGCACTGACCCGTCCCAGCCATGCATGGTCGGGTCACATCAAATATTCATTCAAATATATTTTTTATTTTCTCATTTTATTTGTTCTCTGTTCATCACAAATCTGACTCTTCTGGAGCCCGTATCTCATAAAACTCAAAACATAAAAGTTGTAGATGATCCTTTTCTCTTTTTCTATAAATTTGAATCGCCTTGATCAGAGTTTGGAAGGAAAAGTTATGCATGAAATACGAACAGGTGTCGGTTTTGGTTCCCGGGAATTTTCCTGCAACAAAAAATTACCAAAACTTAATAAATAATGCAATAAAGTTCAAGAATTATAATTTTGGCACTTTATTAAAATATTGGATAATTTTAGACATTTAATTAAAAATATAAACCGTAAAGTTCGGGTTAAGTTGCCCAATTACGCAGTTTTGATGCGTAATCACACCCCCCAACTAACGTTTTGCTAGTCTCTAGAAAATGACGTGAATGATTCTCAGGGTGGTGCCTATAACTACATACTCCAGTAATCATGAAATCAATGCACATGGGACATAGTTATACCACTTCACATACAAGGACATAACTGAATTTCACACAAGCTCGTTCATATTCAATGCACACGACTCCAAAGCACGCCACTCATGCAAGTTTCATCGTTTATATGTGATTTGAGAGCAGTATACTCACATGAAGTTAATTAGTGGCACATTCAGAGTTAATGCAATCATATAAGTTCGAGTATAAACAGGTAAACTCTCGAGGTGTGTGTGATGTGTGTGACTCAATACACCTAGGACGCCAGTGGACACCTACAGAACGGTCGCTTTGACTCGGCCTAACTGGTATATCCTCAAGAACACTCAAAGAAAATGGGTTCACTCATCATATGTGAGGAGGAGTGTCACAATCAAATATCCCACATATTAAAAGGAACAATGCTAAGTATATGGAGTGGACTAGTCTGGAAAGGATCTAGCCTATCTATGAGGTGTCAGGTCCTTCACCCTAGCATCTTCTCACCTACTCGCCATATCCAACTGAGGCCACCCTAGATCAACTCATTCACAAACTTGTCGTGAATGCATCTGAGGCATTAATCAGTTGAAGAATCTTCATACGTGGAAAATATGTGTCATCCTTGACTTTTTGTGATATTTATTTGGGCTGACATTGACATTTCATTTCATGCGCATGTGTATTGCTTATTCTTTTTTCTGCTCATTCTTTATTTTTTGTCTTTTCTTGATCAATTAGGACAATCATAACACCTCTTTTGTAATCTTCATACCATCAATGGGAATTGAGCTCGAATAGGAGTTCATGAATTTAGTCTATCTCTAGGGGTGGCTCAGCCTTCACATTTTGAGTAGGCTACAAGACCTAGGTTTCTATCTCCCAACTAGGTGTCACCTCTAGGCTAGCAAATCAAAAACAGAGACTAATGTACAAGGAATCATCCAGAAAAAGAGAATTGAGTTTTGTGAACTCTGATTTGATATTGACGCTCAAAAGGACGATAAATAGCTCAAGGATATCTCACAAGGTGTCATAGTCGCCACGGGTGCTCTCTCAGTGCTCACAGGAAACCCTAAGTGCAATGAATCACATGAATGTGTTTATTCAGCCTCGTGAGATGCCATGTGAATACAGGAAATTATATAGTCAAATTAACACAAATGTACTACCAATCGATTCTTAATGGAGTCATAAGATCATATAAAGAGAAAACTACGCATGACTGACTCAAGTGTGTCATTCTTAAGTTATACGCAAGTATGTGAAAGGTATACGCAATGTTAAGCATGACATAGTGCAATGTAATTCCTCAGTGCTCTTCCTTTCTTTCTCTCTCTTTTTGATTTTATTTTTTTGATTTTTTTTGTTTTTTTTTATTTTTTTTTAAAATTAAAAATCGGTACGTGTACGTGCACAGTGTTACATGCGAATGCTCACCCCCCCAACTAAAGTGGAACATTGTCCTCAATGTGAAAGCGCAGGGGAAATAAAATTGTGCATGGTAAACAACTAATAGAAAAGTACTACTGACTAATGTAATAAGAAAGAAAAGGGAAAAACACAACTAAAACAAATAAACGAAAAAAAATAAAAATAAAAATAAAAATAAAACAGTAGCATAGAAAGGTCAGAGGACTCCCCTAGGGTCTTGCAAAAGCAAGACCTCTTTGGCGACATCGAATGGGGTTATGAAAGGCTTTAGGCGCTGTCCATTGACTGTGAAGCGGTTGCCATTCTTCGGATCTACAATCTCTACCGCACCATGAGAATGAACTTTTTCAACAATATACGGACCACCCCACCGGGATTTCAATTTCCCAGGAAACACATGCAGTCGGGAGTTATAGAGTAGCACTTGTTGAGAAGGGAAAAAGTTGTTTTTCTTTGATGTTCCTATCATGTAGCAACTTCATCCGCTCCTTAGCCAAATGAGCATTATCATAAGCGTCCCTTTGAGATTCTTCAAGTTCGCATACCTGCAATTTTCTTAAACCTGTGGCATCATCAAGTGAAAGGTTAATCTGTTTGCTAGCCCATAAAGCACGATGCTGAATTTCAACAGGTAAATGACATGCCTTACCATATACTAACCTGTAGGGAGACATCCCTAAGTTTGTCTTAAAAGCTATTCGGTAGGCCCAAAGTGTGTCAATAAGTTTTTCTGACCAGTCCTTATGGTTAGGACGCACGGTTTTCTCAAGTATCGTTTTGATCTCTCTATTAGCCAATTCAACTTGACCATTGGTTTGAGGGTGGTAAGGGGCAGAGACTTTGTGGGTTACACCATATTTTTGCATGAGTTTTTCAAAAGGTTTGTTACAAAAATGGGACCCTCCATCACTAATGATTGCCTTGGGCATGCCAAAGCATGCAAATAACTCTTTGAGAAAACATATGACAACCTTGTGGTCATTGGTTCGACAAGGTATTGCCTCCACCCATTTAAAAACATAGTCTACAGCGACCAAAATGTAAGAATGCCCGAAAGAAATGGGGAAAGGTCCCATAAAATCAATACCCCAACAATCAAAAATCTCAAGAGTCAATATGGGGGACATAGGCATTTCATTCTTGGCAGTAATTTTTCCTAATTTTTGACAGGCCTCACATGCTTTACAAAAATTTTTAACATCTTTAAACATGGTGGGCCAGTAGAGTCCACTTTGTAATATTTTTGAAACAGTTTTCTTAGCAGCAAAGTGGCCTCCACATATCCCACCATGGCAAAAATGCATCACGGAACTAAATTCATCATCTGGAACACATCTACGCACCAATTGGTCAGAACAATATTTGAACAGGTATGGATTATCAAAATAATAATGTCTTACCTCAGCTAGGAACTTACGCTTGTCCTGGGTGAGCCAATGGTCTGGCATCCGGTCGGTGACGAGATAATTCACAATGTTGGTGAACCATGGAGCCCGTGACACAGCAAAGAGATGTTCATTAGGAAAGTCATCATTCAAGGGAGGGGACACCAATACCTCGGGTAGCTGCAACCGAGAAAGATGGTGAGCTACAACGTTTTCCACACCCTTTTTATCGCGTATGGTGATATCGAATTCCTGGAGGAGTAGAATCCACCTGATCAACCTGGGCTTGGCGTCCTTCTTTGCTAATAAATATTTCAAAGCAGAGTGGTCAGTAAAAATAATGACAGGTGCACCAATGACATAAGAGCGAAATTTTTCTAAAGCAAAAACAACAGCTAGCAATTCCTTCTCAATGGTAGTATAATTTCTCTGAGCATCATTCAAAGTTTGACTGGCATAATAAATAACCGACGACTTGTTATCAATTCGTTGACCTAGAACAGCACCAAGAGCGTAGTCGCTAGCGTCGGTCATGATCTCAAATGGCAAGTCCCACCGAGGAGGTTGCATGATAGGCGCAATAGTCAAATGTCACTTTAGTGTTTCAAAGGCCTATTGACAATCATCGGTCCACAAAAATTCAGTTTCATTTTGCAACAAGGTACTTAATGGTTTAGCAATACTATTGAAACCCTCAATGAAGCGTCTATAGAAACCGGCATGACCAAGGAAGGAGCGAATATCCCAAACTGTCTTAGGGACAGGTAACTGAGAAATCAGCTCTACCTTGGCCCTGTCAACTTCTATACCACGCTCAGAAACCAAATGTCCAAGTACTAAACCACTACGTACCATAAATTGACATTTTTCCCAGTTTAAAAGTAAATTCTTTTCCTCACATCTTTTCAAAATCGCAATTAAATGTGTCAAACAATGATCAAAAGACTTAGCGAACACAGAAAAGTCATCCATAAAAATTTCGCACATATCATCTAACATATCAGAGAAAATACTCATCATACAGCGTTGGAAAGTAGCAGGATCATTGCATAGACCGAATAGCATTCTACGGAACGCAAAGGTACCAAAGGGACAAGTGAAGGTAGTCTTCTCTTGGTCCTCAGGTGCTACGGCAATTTGATAGTAACCAGAAAATCCATCCAAGAAACAATAAAAAGAATTGCCAGCTACTTTCTCTAATATCTGATCTAGGAAAGGTAACAGGAAATGATCTTTTTAGCTAGCTGAATTCAATTTACGATAATCAATGCACATTCTCCAACCTGTTACTTTCCTAGATGGGATCAATTCTCCATTAGCATTTTCAATAACAGTCAAACCAGATTTTTTTGGAACTACCTGTGTTGGGCTTACCTATTTGCTGTCGGAGATCGGATAGATGATGTCAGCAGCTAACAATTTCAGCACTTCATTTTTTACCACCTCTTTCATGGCTGGATTCAGCCTTCTTTGTGCATCTCGAACTGGTTTAGCGTCTCCTTCGAGGAAGATGTTATGAGTGCAAATAGAAGGGTCGATACCCTTGATGTCAGCAATGGTCCATCCAATCGCTCCTCGATGTTCTCGAAGTACCTGCAATAATTTAGTTTCCTGTTCATGAGTAAGGTGTGAAGAAATTACCACAGGGAATGTGCCATCTACTGGACCCAAGAAAGCATATTTCAGCTCGGCAGGCAATGGTTTCAACTCAAGTGTTGGAATTTCTTCTGCGGACGACTTCAGAATTTCTGGTAGGACAATGGCCTCAAATGTAGGCTTACGCCAACTACTTGTATAACTCGCATCAAACATATGAGGACCACTATCTGGGATCTGCTCCTCTGATTCTAGCAATAATTCATCAATCCCTTCAAACTGCGCAAAAGAGTCATTTTCAAGTGCGGCATCGATGTCGAGTACCGACAGTAGCTCTGAAGTGTCTAAGTCATCTATCACATCAACTGCATGAGTATCTGCGTCATCACACCCACTTGACATCCTATGAGTATTAAAAACATTCATTTCCAGTGTCATGTTCCCAAATGTGAGCTTGAGGACTCTGCTCCGACAGTTAATCAGAGCGTTTGAAGTAGCAAGGAATGGTCGCCCCAAAATGACAGGAGCCTGATAAATGGTGGAAACAGGCTGCTGCATATTCAAAACAACGAAATCCACAGGATAGTAAAATTTGTCAACCTGAGCCAAAACATCCTCAACAATACCTCATGGAGCCTTTACAGATCTGTCTGCCAACTATAGCATCATAGTAGTTCTCTTCAATTCACCTAAACCCAACTGGTCATATAATGAAGACGGAAGCAAATTCACACTACTCCCTAGGTCAAGTAGAGCTCTCCCAATACGAGATTCACCAATCATAATAGGTATTGTGGGGGAGCCAGGATCTCTAAGTTTCTGTGGAGTCTGACTAAGAATCAATGCACTGACCTGCTTAGTTAAGAAAGCCTTTTTCTTCACGTTCAGTTTCCTTTTTATGGTGCATAGGTCCTTTAGAAATTTTGCATATGCAAGGATCTGCTGTATGGCATCTAAGAGTGGAATATTGATTTTTACTTGCTTGAATATCTCTTGAATCTCCGTATGATACTTGTTCTTTTTTCCAGATGTCAAACGCTGAGGGTATGGTACCGTTGGTTGGTATTTCTTAACTAACTCATCCTCTTTATTATCTGACTTTGTTAAACTTGAGCTGGCCTCATCTGATTTTTCTTTTCCTTTATCTGTCTCATTTGTCACCTCAGGTGTCGGCGTGGTTGTTTGTTGGTCAGTGGCCATTTCAGGACGGGGAACTTCCTTTCCATTTCGCAAAGTAATAACTGCTTTTGCTGACTCAAACGTGTCCCCTGAAACATTGTGCACTGACTGTTGTGGCTGTCTATATACCTGGGGATTAGGCTGAGGCTGCGCAGGGAATTTTCCTTTTTCCAGGGTATTAAGCTGTGTACTCATCTTGCTTACGGCATCTTTCAGTTCTCCATTGGTCGTAACTTGCATTTGCATGAATTGCTGGAGCATGGTTGCCACCTGTGCTACACTATCATCAAAAGCTTTCTTTACTGGAATGGGGACTAACACTGGTTGGAATCCTGGTGGTGCGTAGCTCTGAGAAAACTATTGCAGTTGATACTGCGGTTGAGGAGCTACGACTGGATTGTATGTCGGTTGCGGAGGCGGTGCATATGATTGAGGTGCCTGCTGATATCGTGAAGATGATGGACCAGGCTGATCATTTCTCCATTGGAGGTTTGGATGATTCCGCCACCCCGGGTTGTAAGTGTTTGAGAGCGGCTGATTCTACGTCTTGTAAACCCAATTTGCCGATGACACCTGATCAGATATGCTCTCTTGCATCACAAGTAAGAATTGACAATCCTGAGATCTGTGGTCTGAAGTCTCACAAATCGTGCAAATCTCAGCTTTCGACTTTTCGGATTCCATGACTTCCAATTTTTTAGATAACGCGGCTACAAAGGCCTGTATGCTAGTGTCCTCTTTAACCTCATATCTGCCCCCGCCACTGGTTGCTCGGATAGGTTGGGCAGCTATCGGCACCCGTTCAGGTCGTGCGTTCCACTGCTGGGCACTCTCAGCGAGATAGTCTAAAAATGATAAGCCCTCGTCTGGTTCCTTACATAAGAACATCCCATTGCACATAGACTGGACAAATTGTTTGCACACAGGGGTTAAAGCAGTAAAAAAATAATTCACTAACCTCCATGATTCGAAACCATGGTGCGGGCATATGTTCATCAGGTCCTTGAATCTCTCCCAACATGCCTGGAATGTCTCGCCATCTTTTTGCATGAACTGACTGATCTACTCCTGCAGGTACTGAGTTCTCTGAAGAGGAAAGAACTTATGTAAGAACTCACGTTGCATTTCAGCCCAACTAGTAATAGAGTTAGGGCGCAAAGAATTATACCAGATTTTTGCCCTGTCTTTTAGAGAAAAGGGAAACAAACGCAATTTAATGTATTCATCAGTCCCAGCCCTATTAATGAAAGTGGTGCAAACCATCTCAAAGTCTGTCAAGTGTTGGTACGGACTCTCAGAGTCCATCCCGTGAAATTAGGGAATCACAAATAACATGCCATGCTTAAGAGTGAAATTCGGTGCATCTTGTGGTAACACAATGCATGAAGGTGTAGATGTGCGTGCAGGCTGTAGAAAATCTTCAAGTGTATGTGGTGCGTGTGCAGCCATAGCTTCTTCAAAATAATGGCCAAACAAATTATTCAGCTCAAATTCAGAATCACCCGTAGGACTAATAGGTAAACAGTTAGACTCGGTGCTCTGTGTATCCCTACTGGTGCTAGGTGAAAGTCTACACAATCGATTCAAATTATCTCGAACCCAGGGCATCAAACATCACAATCGCCAGCAGAAATCCACTAACACGGCAACAGACAAACTTGTTTTCAATTTTTTCAATTTTCAATTTTTTTTCTATTTAATAAAAGAAAATCAAAAAAATAATTGGAAAAACGCAAAATTCAAAATTAAAACTGGAAAATCCCCGGTAATGACACCAAAAACTTGACTCACTCGAAAAATGAGCAGCTCGGAAGCTATCCCAAGTATAGGAGTTCTGTCGTGTAATATTAAGCCCAAGGGCTAGATTGTCTCCTCAAGGAATGCGTTTAATCTCAGATTTTACTGTCTTCCAATCGAAATTAAAAATGCACAGAACTCAGTTCAGATTCGGGTTTTTCAAGATGGTTCAATTTTACTTGTGACAAATTAAATGACACGCAATTTAAACCTTAAAATTAACATGTACTAAATAAAAGAAAACAAGAATAGAAACCCTACGTCTACTTAAGGAAACATTGGGACACGCGTTAATAAAAACTGGAAACCTAGAACATGGAACTAGAACATGCAAGAATGGAAACTCAATGAGACACAAACGCACATACTAAAATCGAACGTTTAACAAAACTACGAAAATTAAATCAAGCATCATATTTTAAACGCAAACACAAACTCAACGAGAATTTAAAACACGCAAACAATGACGAAATATGATAAAAACATGAATTTTTTTTTTTTTTTCAAACTGACCCTAACTAAATTAATTAAATAACTTGGAACATTAGACTAATCTACGGAGGGAAAAAAAATTTAACCGAAAGAGAATAGAAAAAAAAACAATTGAACTTCAATAATAATGAAACACCCCAAATAGTATTCAAATTCTAAAAATAACAATAAACTCAAATAAAAAGTTAACAGTATTCAACTAATTAATTAGTAATAATAAAAGAAAGAGAAAAGATGAGAGAGAGAGAGAGTGAGAATAAACATCCATGGGAGGCTGTGGAAGAGAGAGCCTCGGCTGGCAGCTGGAATGGTGGCACTCGGGTCTACTGTAGAGGATGGTTCGGATGGTGGTCTTTGTGGCTGTGGAATCATAGAAGATTCTTGACGGCAGCTGGTGTACTCGGCTGGAGCTGAGGCAGTTCCTCTCGGGTGTTGTGGTGGCTCGCTGGCTTGGTATGGAGGGAAGGAGCCGGTTGTGATCCGTTGCAGCAGAGAGCTGCTGCTGGTGTCGTGCAGGGGTTGCTGTGTTCTCGGGGCAGAGGCGTGCTGCTGCTGCTGTGATGGAGATACTCCTGTGGGCTGAGGAGGACTGCTATGGTGGCTGGCCGAGGGTGGAGAGGACTGGCCGGACTGTGATGGAGTTGCAGCAGGGGTTTGGTGTTGTTGGAGTGGCTGGACTGTTATGGAAGGAGATTCGGGAGACAGGGGATGGCAAAACTAAGGAAAAACAGGGGAGAAAGAAAGGGAAATAGAGAAGGAGCAAAATAGAAATTGAAAGAACAAAAAAAACAAAACCAGAGAAGAAGAAGAAGAAGAAGAAGAAGAAGAAGGAGAATAGCAGAGGAGAGGAGAGGAGAGGAGAGAAGAGGATTCACCTAGGAGCTACGCTGGAGGAGTTTAAAAAGAAAATACAGAAGCCCTACCCAGATAGCACTGACCCGACCCGGCCATGCATGGCCGGTTCACATCCAATATTCATTCAAATATATTTTTTATTTTCTCATTTTATTTATTCTCTGTTTGTCACAAATTTGACTCTTCTGGAGCCCGTATCTCACAAAACTCAAAACACTAAAGTTGTAGATGATCCTTTCCTCTTTCTCCAAAAATTTGAATCGTCTCAATCGGAGCTTGGACGGAAAAGTTATACATGAAATACGAACAGGTGTCAATTTTAGTTCCCGGGAATTTTCCTGCGACAAAAAATTACCAAAACTTAATAAATAATGCAATAAAGTTCAAGAATGATAATTTTGGCACTTTATTAAAATATTGGACAATTTTAGACATTTAATTAAAAATATAAACCGTAAAGTTCGGGTTAAGTTGCCTAATTACGTAGTTTTGATGCGTAATCAGATCATAATTGGTCAATCAATTGATGTAACTTTAAAACTTAGAATGGATAGTTGGTGTTAAGCTCTCAAGTCATCCAATATAAATGAAACAATAAAATATTTCTAAATTAAGTACAATACACTTGATTGCACATTGGATGAATTTTAAATAACTCCCCTTTAGCCTAAGCATTATTATCTTATGTTCTTAGATTTTCATTTTTAATGCTTAAAACTTAGCCAAATACTGTAAATTTTCAATAACACAACTTTGACCTTGAGTTCTTGGGCTTGACACATTTAGCCACTTTTTCACCCCTTTTATATTCAACTCATTTGCCAAAGAGATTATATTTTCAATAAATATTATTTGACATTTTATTTTAAGAATTAAGCTAATATTTTCAACTAAGGGGATGAGTTTTAAGTAAACTTAAATATGATTAATTATTTAAGTTCCATTATGAGTTTAGGGCTATATGATACATAGCACTAGACTAATTTCCTAGAACTCAATTCAATTTGGTGGACAAAAAAAATGCTATATTTAAACTTATTTAAACTTTAAGCATTTATATAGCATTGCAAATTATTTCACCAATTAAGAGCCATTGACCATATGAAGGGGATTTACACATTAAATCATGCAATAGCCAATATTTTCAAAATTTAGCCAATCATAATATATATAATTTAAGCAATTGAATTGGATATTATCAATTAAGATTTTCATATTGGCTTACTTTTCTAATAATCTTAGTATAATAATAGTGTATACTAAAATTTAAATTTTAAGCATAAAACACTATTTAAGCATTTTAAGCATTATAAACCCGTATAAGTTATATCATAAAATCTTATGAGTATTAAAAAATATTTCTTTGAAACACATCTCATAAGATAGCATGCTATTATTGCAAATGACATCATGATTCATAAAAGATTCAACACAAAAAAAAAAAATCACATGAATCATGGCATGAAATATTTAATAAAGTTGAAGGAGAAAAGATATACCTTTTCAAATGACTCCTTCTTAGACATTTAAGGTCGGAGTGGCGTTCCCTTCTCTCTCAGTTTTTTCCATACCGCTTATTTTTCCCAAAATTTGCTTAGCACTAATACAATACATAATCTCTTTCAAGAGCATTAGTAACTAAGGTACAATATAAATATTTGCATGGCACGCAAGATGATATGCATAAAAACCATGTCATGCTTTTTCATTTTATTTTCAAAGTTGGGGAACTATGCATTTTAAAAACATTCCATTTGGACATAATTTCTTTTGAAAAACACTCTCCAAATCCCTCAAACAATTGATTTTACAAAAATCATTTTCAATATCAAAATAGTAAAATCTATACAATAATGGTTGTGGAGGATATGCAAAGGATTTATCCTCAAAATAGGGATACACCAAAAACAAGCCCTTACGATCTTATGCAAAAACGGTTAAACTTATTTCAACTGGGCTCTGATACCAATTGAGAGTTATTGTGCGATTCCAAGAGGGGGGTGAATTGGGATTTAAAAATATTTTGCTAATTTAAACTTCACTGATTTACCACATTAAATCTCATTTAAAAATTAAAGTGTGCATGAAAAATAAGAATGACAATAAATAAACAATCATACTCATGTGAAAATTAAAGTGCAGAATTTAAATGTGAGAGAGAGAGAGAGAGAGAGAGAGAGAGAGAGAGAGAGAGAGAGAGGGAGAGAGAAGATTTTTTATTGAGGTTCGTCCAATCTTGTCTGCATCCCCGCCTAAAGCCAAATAGTTTAGAGGATTCCACTACTTTAGCTCACTTACCGGTTAGATAGAGCAACACCGTTACAACCTCTCTTTACGAGGAGAGGTAAACCCCAGCTCAAATTTCGGGACTGAGCCACAACCTACAACTACACCTTACAGGACGGTCCTCTTAGTTCTTCTAATCGGGTTTGAATCAATCCGGTACACGTTATAGGCCAAAGCAATCCTTTTCCGACCACACACTGGGAATACAACGATAATAAAAATTTACGTACAAAGAAAATGCTTCTTAGATAAGCAGAGATATACACAATGAAAGCTCTAATATGCACTCTTAAATGATTTAAAAATGAAGCTCAGTAGAGTATGGTATTCCTTTCAAAATAATTTTTCAAGTAAACCAATGAGAGTACGGAAAATGATTTTTTTATTTATGAAAATGACCTTTTAAAATTTAATATAAATAAAACTTCTGAGCAAAATATATGAAAGTAAATATTAGTTTAAGCCACTGTGGAAAAACTTCTCAACCACAATATATAAATCAAAGAATATTTATGCTCAAAGCATTCTTGAACTAACCATAGATTTTCTCCAATAAAAACATTTCCAAATAAATGAATAGGAGAAGTTAGGGTTTTCATTTAAAATGATTGACCTTTATAAAAACAAATTCAATAAGGCTTTCTAGTAATAAATATATGAGCTTATATGCTTAAGCCTTCAAGACAATTTCAAAATAAATTTCTCCAAAATATTTTCAAATAAAAGGTATGGGAGAAATTTGATCTTTGAAGAACATGATAATAAAAAGGCTATCAAGCTATATATATAAACTTGAATATAAGCTCAAGCCTTTCTTTATAAAACACCAAAATATTTTTTCTTCAAAAATATTTTAAAGAAGAGTAGGAGAAATTTGATCTTTGAAGAACAACAAGAATAAAAAGTAGAGGCCTTCAAGCAATATATATAAATTTGAATATATGTTCAAGCCTTTTCAAAATTACCTCAAGAAAAGGAAGCCTTTGAAGTAGAAATATACGAGTAGATATATGCTCCAAGTTTCCTTCAATAACCCACAATAGTTTCTCCCAAAAAGAATTTTCAAAGGGAAAAAGTAAGAGAAATATGAAATTTAATGCACAAAGGGGGTATGAAAAATGAGGGAGAAACAAAGAATGTGTAGATATGCTTTCAAGACATTTCTCCTTTATTTTTCAAGTGTCTTTGGCTTTTATTTATAGGCAAAAACCAAAACTAGTCGTTTTATGGCCGTTGGGGGTATTAAAATATGATTTAATTTGAAAATTAGCCGTTAGGGAGCTTTTTGTGCGGACACCATTCAAGATTTTTGGCCATAATGTTTTCTATATAACCCCAAATTGAACATTCTTAGTAACAACAGAAAGTTAAGAGAAAATTTCACAATGTTCATGTTGATCAACTTTTAATATAAGAAGTTATGGATTGAGAAAAATGCCCATCACTGATACAGAAGAAACATGAAGGGAATTTTTCTACTACGTACACATTTTAGTATTTTGGTTATAACATTTTTTATACGACTCCAAATTGGAAGTTATTGATATCAACAGAAAATTAAGAGAAAATTCCATAACTTTCATGTTGAACACCTTTTAAGATAAGAAGTTATGGATTAAGAGAAACGCTTATTTCTACTATTTAGTAGGCTGGCCAGTCGACCATTTTAAAACCTTCGTATAAATTAGAAATTTTATGAAAAGTGTTTTTCATGTTACTTAGAAGTCCTATGGTCAATCTAAGGTCTTGGCTGAGTTTCAATTTAGATCATATGATATGCATACACACATTAAACGTAAATAATTATTACAACTTAGAAAATAATAAATAAAGTCTTCAAGTCTTCTGCTCCTCTGAGTGTCCATGGAATACACCTTGGAATATGATCGTTGGTATGTATTCAAGGCTTCCATATTGCATCTCACATTTGTGCCTTCTGCATTATAAATTTATTCAAAGACTAAACGCACACATGAGATATCATGGTTTGTCATAATCAAAACAGGGATCGGGCTCAAAAAGTCAACACATACATCATAATATAACAAGAAATACCAACCATATAGATCTGAACGATATGGAAATTTAAAACAAGATCATATGGCAACACAGATGACTGTGGCTAAGTGACTGTTGACTTTTTGAGTTTGATCTCTGGTTTTGATAATGAAAAACAGCAAGTTACTTATGTGTGCACTCAGTACTTAAGCATATCTTTAATTCGAACACACACATAAGGCAAGGAAATTGAAGCCAGAAAGGATGTAAAGCGCACATATTCCTGGCATACTCTATGAAGTTTCAGAAGAGCAAAGAAGAAGAAGACTTATTGTTTATGTTATATAATGCATTTTTTTTATTATATGGTCTGTAATATTGCGGTTTGTAATAATTGCATCTCATGCGTGATAGGTTATTGCTCAAAGGACATAGTAAGACCATAGGGAAATTAAATGGCCATAGATAGTAGACCGACCTTGGGCTTTTAGGCTTAATTAAAAAGCCTCAGTCGACTAATACTCTTAGACTTAAAATGCCATATCATTCACACAGGGTTGAAATAGCAGAAGAGGCCAATCAAGACCTTGCTTGAGTTTTGAAAGGGCTTCAGGTGATTGAACTTAGAAGGTTAAAATGATTCGGGTGACCGAATGTGTAAAGAGTCAAAAAGTTGACTGAGGCCTGGGTAACCGAACCTAATTTGAACTAATTGTCCACAATTAACCGACCGCTAAAAGTAACTTTTCCTACTGTTCTCGGACGATCAAACTTATAGTTGAAAATTGGCCTGAGAGACCAAATTGTGAAGTTTGGCAACCCAAATCATGGACTAGGCACCCGAAGTCATGAACAAATGGAAAATTGCCTTGAATTCAACCAATCGAATTCATCTCAGCCAACCAAACCCATGAACATGCATTGTGTCTATTTGGGCAACCGACCCTAAGATCGGGCGTGTAATGCCCCAGCCCTTTATACGGACTTAGAATGCTACTACGTATACATTATATGTAATGCCCCGACCCTTTATACGGACCCAAACTGCTACTACCTATACGTTATACCTATATCTAATAAACATACATAAACAACCTGACCTAAAAAGGGAAAAATGGGTGCATCTCCTACATATATGTATTCATGCACAATGAAAAGCATAAACAATCTCATAGGGTTCTATTAGGGGTATACCAGAGTTTTAACTGTATTAATTAGTACATAAGATCCATATTTAAAACATAAACTGTATTATATCCCTTTACTTTCAATCAATCTAACAACCCAATATTGATACAAAAACTTACGTCTACTAATAAGAATCTACGCGGCAAAGTCCCTCTAGAAGAACTAGGACCAACGTTCTGTAGGACTTGAAAACAAAGGTTGTACGATTGGGGTGGCACGCTTCATAGTAAGGTGGAAGATATTACATTAGCACATGACTACACCAGTTTATTCCAATTAAAAACAATTGCGCAGTATCACATTCACAGTACAGTAATATAAGAGATATATAAAAATAATATAGCATCATTACAAGTGAGAGTCCCCGAGGTTAGGGTAAGGTACAGTCCCATACACTATATGGTTCCCTCCACACAGTACTCAACCCCATGACTTTGCCCATTTCAGTTTCTAAATCATGAATATGAAAATTGAGGACAATGATCAGCTTTGGAACTTTCATAAAATGCCTAATTAACCCGTGGCACGGGTTGTGCACTGATAACTTTGATAGAGCCTTGTTAATGCAAGCACTGTCAAGCATCACAGATGTAGTCCGGCTGCCCCACTTGGTCCATTATTTCACCAATGGCCCCATACACTCTCGCAAGCCGACTATCTCGATACCCACATTGATTCACATGTGTGGTTGCACTGTACCTCAGTTAGCAACAGAACCGCGCCTCAAGCTATTTAAAGCTTCAGATAACTTGGAGTATCTTTCAACTCCTTTAGAGTGTCTTTCAACTCTTTTAGTAATAAGTTGTGGTCCCAATTTATCATATATATATATATATATATATATAATATACAATAAAAACATAACAAACCGTGCAATTCCAGTAATTTCACAATCGTAATCATACAAATTCTTTCTTTTTGTCACACAGTGGTGTTAATCAATACAAACGCTCTCGATTCACCCCTTCTTTTACATATAAAGCTCGGTGATTAGCCGACACATGTTTTCCACATTTCTAGATAATAGAATGGATTCTAGTTCTTACAGTTCTTTCACAAATATAATAGTTCAATATGTTCCACTTCATATCATATGTCACACTCGATTCGTCAAAATCCTCTATAAAATGTGTTTAAATCGCAAAATAACATTTGGACCGCAAACATGGGCATCAAGCAGTTCCTAATTTAGTTTTTAATGCAAATAAAGTAGTTTTGAAAAATTTGGAGTTCATATACCAAAACCCTTATTGTAGCCAAAAATTGTAAAATCTTAAAAAACAGCACTTATACCCAATAAAACTTTGCAAATTAGCAGTCAAAACATGCATAAAGACATAAGCTAACTTCTAGCAGTTTAGTTTTTCAAAAAATACTGATGTATACAAATCCCCTTACCTTAATCCTGAAAACGGAAACACGAACAAATCGCTCCAAAACAATGACATGGGATCCTCGAAACCTTAAAACTGAAGAACAATACTTCACTGTAATTTTGACTACTACATATATATCGAACCAAAAACGAAATCAGATCGTTACCTCGATTTTAGGGAAAATCCCCAAAATCCTAAAAACAACGATTTGATTCGCTATAACTGTAGATTTTCCTGCCCTAATCCACGTAGAAACCTTCGATCATAGAAACAGGCGACGAATAACGAAGGATCGTAGAGAGAGAGAGAGAGAGAGAGAGAGAGAGAGAGAGAGAGAGAGAGAGAGAGAGAGAGATTTTGGGTTTTCTTACCCCTTAAGCAACCAAAAATGATATTTATAGGGCCTTTGACCAAGTCAACTCTGTCGAAAAAGTGGCGCCTTCGTCAACGAACCAGCCACGCAGTTCGTGGAGGAAGCTCTATCTTTGTCGATGAACCAGATATTTCCTTTGGTTTCACTAGGTATCTCTTCATTGACGACACTCTGAATTTCAGTGACGAAGAGCTGAAGGGATTTCATCGATGAACATACTACCTTCGTCGATGAACCCTATTGTAATTCCCTTGTTACCCTTTTCTCTATTTATTTTCCTTATTTACGGGTTTGGGTCTCTACAATCTCCCCTCCTTATAAAAATTTCGTCCTCAAAATTTGCTAATCGATACTACACACTCTACCTTATGTCAGAGATCTACAGAAGAGTCGGCAGTTTCTCACAGAGCAGCTCCGACCCGAATTTATTACTGATCCTCCCTTATGGAAAATGAATACCGTGGTTACTACATAAAGCTTCAAAAGCTTACAATATACATATAAAACTCTCTCGAAGATTATATTTACAGACTAAACACACTACATATACCTACGTACCATAAAATAACTACGGGTACTTCTGACGTATCTCTGATTCCAGTTCCTATGAAGCTTCCTCCATTGCATGGTTATGCCATAATACCTTCATTAGTGGTATTTCCTTAGTCCGTAGCTACTAAAATTTCTGATCTAATATCTGTACTGGTACCTCCTCATATGATAAAGCAGCACTGATCACTAGAGGTTTGTAACTCAGCACGTGTGATGGATCAGACATGTACTTTCTCAACACTGATACGTGGAACACGTCATGGACTCTTGATAGTGTTGGGGGTAACGCCACCTAATAAGCTACTGAACCTTTCCTTTCCAGGATCTCGAAAGGCTCGATATACCGAGGACTTAGCTTCCCCTTCTTTCTGAACCTCATCATTCCTTTCATCGGAGCGATATTGAGAAACATCATATCTCCTACCTCAAACTCCAGCTCTTGTCAGTGAGTATCAGTATAACTTTTCTGTCGGCTTTGAGCTACCTTGATTCTCTGCCTAATCAGCTAGACCTTTGTAGAAGTCTGCTGAATTAGTTTCGAACCTAGTATCTGCCGCTCACCTACCTGATCCTAATAAATGGAAATTGACCCCGACGACTATACAATGCCTCGTAAGGTGCCATCTCTATGATGGCCTGGAAACTGTTGTTATACGCAAACTCAAAAAGTGGTAGATACCGTATCCAGTTGTCACCAAAGTTTAGTACACAAACCCATAACATATCCTCTAACATCTTAATAGTCCTCTCAGAATGCCCATCCATCTGTGGGTGAAAAGACATACCAAATGTCAGTTGTGATCTCAACACATCTTGTAGACTCTTCTAGAAATGAGATGTAAAATGTGGATCTTGATCTGAAACAACAGAAATAGGAACACCATGGAGTTGTACAATCTCCTACACATCTAGCTTTGCCAGCCTATTTAAAGAATAACTGACTTTGATTGGAATGAAATGTGTAGTCTTTGTCAGTCAATCCACTACAACCCATATAGCATTCTATCCGTGCACCACTGTAGGTAATCCCCTCACAAAATCCATTAAGATGTGCTCCTACTTCCACTTGGGGATGTCAAGTGGTTGAAGTGGTCTTGCTGGCCTTTAGTGCTCCGCCTTGACCCGCCGACACATCAGACATTGCTCTATGAATTGGGCGATCTCTCTTTTCATGTTCGACCACTAGAAAGATTCCCTCAAATTCTGGTACATCTTTATACTGCCAAGATGTATGGTGTAGAGTGAACGGTGTGCCTCCTCCAAAATAACCCATTTAATCTCGGCGTCATTCAGTACACAAACCTTGCTATGAAATTTCAATATCCCATCACCAAAGATACTGAAATCTAGCTTTAACCCACTATGGACTCCGTCCATAACCACAACAAGCTATGGATCCTCCTTTTGCGTTGTTCGAATGCTCTCCTATAAGGTCAGTTGTACCACCAAGCTAGAAAGAACATCCTGATGATTTCCTTCCACTACCTCCAAGCCCAACCTTTCTAGGTCCATATAGATCTGATGTTGAACTCTCACTGCAGAGATTAACGCATCAACATACTTCCGAATCAGAGCATCGGCTACCACATTTGCTTTTCCTAGGTGATAGCTAATAGTACAGTTGTAGTCCTTTATCAACTCAAGCCATCTACGCTATCTTATGTTCAGCTCTTTTTGGGTGAAAATGTACTTAAGACTTTTGTGATTAGTAAAAATTTCGCACCTTTCATCATGCAGGTAGTGCCTCCAGATTTTCAACCACTGCCAATTCTATATCATGTGTCAGGTAGATTTTCTCGTAATCTTTACGTTGACAAGAAGCATAAGAAACTACTTTGCCTTACTGCATTAAAACACAACCAAGACCCTTCTTAGAGGCGTCACTGTAGATAAAAAATCCACCATCCCCAGATGGAATGGTCAGAATTGGAGTATTAACTAGTCGTTGTTTTAGCTCTTGGAAACTCAGCTCGCACTCATTAGTCCAATCATACCTCACATTCTTCCTCATGAGTAACGTCAAAGAGCCTGCTAAACTGGAGAACCCTTCTACAAACCGTCGGTAGTAACTTGCAAGACCTAGAAAACTTCTAACTTCCTAAATATTCTTCGATCTCCCCTAGTCCACTACTGCCTGTATCTTACTCGGATCCACTAATACTCCTTCTTTGGACACTATGTGCCCTAGAAAAGCAATATATTCCAGCCAGAACTCGCACTTCTTCAGTTTAGAAAATAACTTCTTCTCCCTAGGCATTTGTAGTATTAGTATTAGATGAACTTCATGTTCTGAAGCCCTCTTAGAATACACTAGGATGTCATCAATAAATACCACGACAAATCGGTCTAAGTATTCGTGAAAGACCCGGTTCATCAAATCCATAAATGCTGTAGGTGCATTAGTCAAGCCGAATGGCATAACCATAAATTCGTAATGGCTGTACTGAGTTCGGAAAGCTATTTTTAGAACATGCTCTATTTTCACCTTCAACTGGTGATACCTAGACTGTAGATCAATCTTAGAGAAAATCTGCCCACCTGTAGCTGATCAAACAGATCATCGATCCTGGGTAATGAGTATTTATTCTTTGTTGTTACCTTGTTAAGTTCTCTGTAATCGATGCACATCCTCATTGACATGCCCTTCTTCTTCACAAATAGCACAGGTGCTCCCCAAGGAGAAACACTCGGTCGAGTGTACCCCTTATCTAACAACTCCTGAAGCTATTCTTTTAACTCTCTCAGTTCATCTGGAGCCATATGATACAGAGCTTTTGATATCAGCGTCGTACTTGGAGCTAACTTTATAACAAATTCCACTTTATGGTCTGGAGGTAATCCTAGAAAATCCTCTGTAAACACGTTAGAGAACTCACACACTACAGGAATTGTCTCCAGTTTATGTTCTTCTGCCGGTGTGTCTTTCAAAAATGCTAGATACCCTTGGCATCCCTCCTGGAGCAATCTACCAACCTGCAAAGCTAAAGGGATTCGTGGTGCAGAACACACACACGACCCTATGAACTTGAATTCCTGCTCCTCTAGAGGTCTAAACATCACTTCTTTCCCATAGAAGATGATACTAGCATACCCGGAAGACAACCAGTCCATTCCTAGGATGATATCGAAGCCATACATGTCAAATACTATAAGGCCAACTAGTAATACCCTTCTCTGGATCACTATTGGAAAATCACGGACTACTTTACTACATATAATTGTCAATGTTGATGGCATAGCCACTGTCAGTTCATAACCCAACCGTTGCATCTCTAATCCACACAGTTTAACAAATCCTCAAGAGATAAAGGAATGCGTTGCTCCTAAGTCAAATAATATAACATCTTTATTGGAAAGCATGTAAATATTACATGTTACCACATCTCCAGCATTTTTTGCATCACCTGGAGTCAAAGAGTACACCCTAGCCTAAGTAGTACCCCCCTACTGTCCATCTTGTGGCGCTTGTGCACCACCTCTGAAAGGCTGCTGTGGAGCTCCACTGTACCTTGGTAGATTACAATCCCTCACCTGATGTCCCATCTTGCCACATCGTAAACAAGCCCCCATAGCCCTCCAACACTGCCCTATATGAGGTTTCCTATACGTAGAACAAAAAGAAGTGGACGTGGTACTCTGAGAAGACTACTGTTCATTTTCTTCCAATTGCCCTGCTTTGCTCTTCCATAAGAACTGGAAGGCGAAAGTCTCTTCTTCGAGATCTGAACCCTGACATCCTTCTGTAGACTCTCCTATACTACGGTGGCTTTGTCAACTAGAGTAACAAAGTCCTACATCTGCTAGATCCGTCTCCTTGTGAATCTCTTTCATTAGGACCCTTTGAAACTTCCAGGCCTTCATTGACTCATCAGGAATCATGAATGGAGCAAAAAAGGATAGCTCCTGAAAACTGGCTGCGTACTGCTAAAATGTCAGCTGCCTCTACTCCAGACTCATAAACTCCTCCATCTTTGTATTCCTAACCATTCCTCTCTAAAATGGGCCTATGATAACACCACCGGAATGGGTTGATGCTCCTCAAGAATCTTCATAGACTTCCACCATATGTCCGCTTTGCCTGACAACTTGAATGTTGCGAAGGCCAGTTTTTGCTTCTCAATGCAGTTCAGGACGTCCAAAATCTTCTTAATCTCCTTGATCCAATTCTCAACTCGAATCGGGTCTGCACTTTCCATGAAAATAGTAGGCTTCAGTCGGGTGAACTGATCAATGGAACAACCCAATTCAGCCGCAGGATGATCCTATCCCCTATTTGTCCGACCACCTCAGCCATCAGCTGCTGAGCGAAGTCCTGAAGAACATTTATGGAGTCACTGCCCGCTTCAAGGCAAGCTCCCTCACTACCACTGCCACCAACATTGGTAGTATTATCCCTGGATTCCATCCTGAAAAGAAATTGAGGAAACCAATTAAAAGCTTAACCAACTAATACTGCAATACTATTGCTTACTTTCTATAATAACATTCCTAGTACTGATGTACCCTAATGACTCACATTCTCATTCTTACTCGAGTTCTACCCTTCCACTTAGAAACAAAGATGCCAATAGATTATCATGATTTTCTATACCTTTCGAGTCATCTAGAAAAGCACAGAAGTCTGTCAAATGGATTTTTGTATCTAGGTATACAAAGCTGCACTCGCTAATCATATTCACATCCTAAACTCTGGTATATTCTAAACTACAGAACCTAGTAACCTAAGCTCTGAGTATACCCTTAACCAGGTAGTATGAATCACATCACACTTCTGACTGCTTAAGGGCTCTGATACCATACTGTAACGCCCTGGCCCTTTGTATGGACCCAGAGTGCTACTACGCATACGTTATACCTGTATCAGATAAACATACATAAACAACCCACCGTAAACAGGGACAAACGGGTGTATCTCATACATAACTGTATTTATGCATAGTGAAAACATAAACAATCTCACGAGGTTCTATTAGACATATACCAGAGTTCTAACAGTATTCCTCGGTACATAAGATCCATACTTAAAACATAAATTGTATTATATCCCTTTACTTTCAATCAAGCTAACAACCTAGTACTAAAAAAAAACTTACGTCCACTAACAAGACTCTAGAAGAACTAGGACCGACGTCCTATAGGACTTGAAAACAAAGGTTGTAAGATTGGGGTGACACACTTCTTAGTAAGGTGGAATTTATTACATCAGCACGTGATTACATGAGTTTATTCCAAATGAAAATAGTTGCATAGTATCACATTCACAGTACAGTAATACAAGAGATATATAAAAATCATACAGCATCATTACAAGCGAGAGTCCCTGAGGTTAGGGTAGGGTATAGGCCCATACACTGTACGGTTCCCTCCATACGGTACTCAACCCTGTGACTTTGCCCATTTCAATTTTTAAATCATGTATATGAAAATTTAGGACAACAACCAGCTTTGGAACTTTCAAAAATATGCCTAATTACCACGTGGCACGGGTTGTGCAGTGATAACTCTGATAGAGCTCTGTTCATGTAGGCACTTTCAAGAATCATATATATAGTCCTACTGCCCCACATGGTCCATTATTTCATCAGTGGCCCCATACACTTCTGCAAGCCAACTATCATGATACCCACACTGATTCACATGGGTGGTTGCACTGTACCTTAGTTAGCAACGGAACCGTGCCTCAAGCTATTTAAAGCTTAAGATAACTTGGAGTGTCTTGCAACTCTTTTAGTAACAAGCTGTGGTCCCAACTTATCATATATATAATTTACAATGAAAACATAGCAACCTGTGCAATTTTAGTAATTTCACAATCGTAATCTTGCAAATTCTTTCTTTCTGTCAGACAGTGGTGTTAACCGGCACAAACGCTCTTGGTTCACCCCTTATTTTACATATAAAGCTCAGTGATTAACTAGCACCTATTTTACACATTTGTAGATAACAGAATGGATTCTAGTTCTTATAGTTCATTTACAAATATAACAGTTCAGTATGTTCCACTTCATATCATGTGTCACGCTTGATTCGTCAAAATTCGCTATAAATAGTATTTAACTCGAAAAGTAACATTTGGACCGCAAACATGGGCATCTAATCGTTCCTACTTTAGTTTTTAAATCAAATAAAGTAGTTTTGGAAATTTTGGAGTTCATATACCAAACCCTTATTTTAGCCAAAAATCGTAAAATCGTAAGAAACAACATTTATACCCGGTAATCCTTTGCAAATAAGTAGTCAAAACATGCATAAATACATAGGCTAACTTTCTAGCAGTTTAGTTTTTCTAAAAATACTGATGTAAACAAATCCCCTTACCTTAATCCCGAAAATTGAAACACGAACGAATCGCTCCAAAACAATGACACGGGATCCTCGAAACCTAAAAATCGAAGAACGATACTTCACTGCAATTTCGACTACTACATATACACTGAACCAAAAATGAAATCAGATCCTTACCTTGATTTTAGGGAAAATCCTGAAAATCCTAAAAACGACGATTTGATTCGCTATAACTATAGAGTTTCCTCCCTTAGTCCACACATAAAATTTCGATCATAGAAATAGATGATTAATGATGAAGGATCGTAGAGAGAGAGAGAGAGAGAGAGAGAGAGAGAGAGAGAGAGAGAGAGAGAACTCGCTGGTTCTAGAAAGAGAGCTTTTAGGTTTTCTTGCCCCTTAAGCAACCAAAAATGATATTTATAGGGCCTTTGACCAAGTCAACTTCGTCAACGAACCAGCCACGTAGTTCGTGGACAAAGCTCTACCTTCGTTGACGAACCCCATCTAGATATTTTCTTTGGTTTTGCTCGATATCTCTTCATTGACAACACTCTGAATTTCGGTGACGAAGAGCTAAAGGGACTTCGTCAACGAACACACTGCCTTCGTCGACAAACCCTACTATAATTCCCTTTTTACCCTTTTCTCTATTTATGTTCCTTATTTTATGGGTTCGGGTCTCTATAGGATGACCGAAACTCTTGGGTTCTTTCATTTTAATTGCGGTAATTAGGGTTAAAAACTCAATTAAACAATTTTAAAATCCCTAATTTGTCCCCCAACGGTAATTTTTGGGCAGACTCTATATACACCCTTCATTTGGAGAGATTAGAAAGGGATTAATATTTCGATTAACCATATATTCTCTCAAAATTTCTTTGTGCTTTTATTGCATATTATTTCAAAATCAAGCATACACTTAGACTCTCTCCTATTTTGCTAAGTTTTACATTGTTGGGAAATTGATATTTGCTTCGATAGACCTTAGGTTGAGCGATACTGATTGTGGATTTCAATTGAACCTAGGAATAAATTTTTAAATACCCAACTCACCCCCTCTTGAGGATACACCAATTCCAACAATTGGTATCAGAGTCTCGTGCCATTGACTTAAAACATTTTTGCTAAAGATCAGGATGACTCACTTTGGCGTATTCCCATTCAGAGAGGGACGATCACCTTACAGTCCTCCATTATTTTGTGATGTTAATTACACCGCCTTAAAATTTAGAATGAGCATATTTATAAAATCAATGGACTAGAAGGCTTGAAAAGTGATTGCTAAAGGAAGTGGTGCACAAATTTTTGAAAATGATTTTAACTTTATTAATTTTAATTGCATGCATATGCTATACTGCGCCTTATGGTCTAACATTTTTCTTGAGAGTATGGCTTGTAAAAGTGCATAGGAAATCTGGGATAAACTTTAACAGAAGTACGGAGAGACCCAGGGAAAGGAGACCACATCTCTAGAAGTGTCACGCTCAAATAATCAGAATGTGGTAAATCATGGGGTGATTGCATTAACAGAAAAAGAAGTATATGATTCTAACTCAAACTCAATTGATGATTCTTACATTAAATGCTGTGATATATCAAATGCTGAGTCATCTATTGAATATCATGATAATTTTGTTAATAATGCATACGATGATTTTCGTGAAAAATATTGCAATATATTGTATAATGAATCATCTGGTATTCCTTGTGATAAATTCGTTCACAAAGCATGCATTGATTTATATGATAGTTATAGAGATAAATCTTGTACTGAATCATGCAATAAGTCTAATGATAATGGCATGCCCTCTAACAAAGAACCATAATGTACTTTATCTAAAATGCATAAGTTTCTAGTTTAGATGCCGAAATAGAAAATAATTTTGAAGAACGAAAATAAGGAGGTGGCAAATCAATTGAATGATCTGAAAGAATATTATGCCACTCTTGAAAAGACAGAGATTAAGAAAGTTTAAAAAATTATCTGCTTGGAAGAAGTAATGGATGATTATTCTAGCATAACACCCAAAGCTAAAAATGAAATGAATAATCATGTTAAATCCTAGGTAATTAAAAAGAAAAATCTTTTCAAAAAGGATTCAGGCTCATCAAATAAAACCCACAATCATGCCTCATCAGGTAAAAACATATAAATAAGCATTATATATTCAATACCTGCTTATTTTGCAAAACAATGTGGCACATATGGTTTAATTGTTTACTTAGAAGTGCCCAAGGCTTAGATAAGAAAATGAAGTGGGAAATCATGAAATCAAACCCCATAGGACCCAAGGGAAAATTGAGTTAAATTAAAATTACCAAATTAGTTATTTTTTTTCCTTAAACCCTAGGATTAGATTTAGGGGTTAGTAATGACAATAGGTTTGGGAGGTGGTTTAGGTTCAAAATGTAGAAGCTTAGCATACACACATCCACTTCAAAATGGACAAAAGCATCAGTGTCTGGTTTATAATTCCTAATGGTTAACTTTCCTTTAAATATGAAAATTTAAAGTTAAGCATATTCTTGTCCATTGCACCAAATTGAGTTTTGGGAAATTCATCTTGTTTTGTATCATTTCTCTCTAAACTCATCTTGAAAGCCTCAAATGCCTAATAAAATATTTAGTCATCACTCTAGGCTTAAAACACTATTGATATTAAATGATTAATATATATTGAGTTCTTCTCATAAGACATCTTTCTATAATCAAGATTAGAGGCAACCACTAAGAGATTCAAGTTTTATTGATTAAATCAAAATATTCCCTTTGAACTTAAAATATAAAAATTCTCTAATTTTGGCTCTTTTCTTTCATAGGAAATCTTTACCATACCATCCTATTCCTTGGGGTGTATCCTTGTTCTAAATCGTGATAATGTCTTACGAATACTTTCTATTCACTAAAGAGGGGTGTTAAAAAATTCATATACCCATAAATACTCTTTGCCAAAATAGTTGGGACATATTCGCTAACACAAAAACATCTTAAATAATGTCCCGCTTCTCCAAAATACTCTTCCGAACTCAATAGAGATTAAATCTTTAAAAGTATTTATTCAAATTCTTTCATAAGCTCTCAAATTTTAATAAAATACTTTAGAGCTTCATATTTTTTTAATGAAGTTGAATGGAAAATATGATTGCTATAGGTTTTAATATATATGGAAATGCAAATGACTGAGAAACCTATGCATGAATCAATGTTGAGTGTTGTATTTCTCAGGAATCAATGTTGAAAAGTACTTATGTAGCATGGATCAAAGTCTGAAAGCATGGATCAAAGTCTGAAGATCATAAGAGCATGAGGATTAAAGAAGATCAAAATTAGGCTAATTGTCTAAATCAATGACTAAATATCAAGAGGGTTTAAAGAGATGAAAAGCTCATAGAAGTATGAAAGATCAGAGACTAGAAAGTTCAAAGCAAAGAAGAATCAAAAGGGTCTTTAGGACAAGTCTTTGTAAATACTTTAAGTTTATTCAAATATGAAGTTTTCATTTTGAAGCTCAATAGGCAAAGAGGCTTAGAGACCTTAAGATAAAACTTGGAACATGTTTTTAAAGTTAATCAAATCTATATTCCAAGATAATCTAAGCAAAAATGTGATAGAAATAAAAAAATAACTAGAAAAGAAAAACATTTAGTGGATAGACGACTGTTTGTTAATAGACAGATGACTGCCCAAATTAACAAGGCTAAAAACTTAAACACAGAAGCCTGACAGATGACTGCCAAGGCTTTGACAGATGATTGCCAGTGCAAAGTGAGAAGACTATGAATGTTTCACCAGACGACCGTCCACCTTCTATGTTATTGAAAACCTAAAAATTACACATGGACAGACGATTGTCATCATATGGATAGACGACTGCCACCTTATATTCTAGTGACAAACGACTGCCACTCAAGGGACAGACGACTGCCACATTTCTGTCTATGTTTTTACAGTTATATTAAATGGACGGACAACTGCCATAACTCTACAGTCGTCTACCTCACGACATTTTTCTGATTTCCAACGGATATAATTTTTGAAATTCAAATATTTGGAAACTCAAATAATTTTCATATTTGGAAACAACTCTGAGTATTCTTGGGGAATAAGCAAGGAAGTTTTCTACATCTATAAATACCCCCAAGACACATTGATTTCAACACACCAAGAGCATTAAGAAATCATATCTACTGTCTTACTCTCTTATTCTGAAATTCTAAAAGGCTTCAATTGCTCACATCCTTGCACGAAGTTAAGAGAAGTTTTGCTGATCATCTCACTAAGATTGTGCTTAAATTGCAGATTCTTTCATTTATTGGAAGAACTCTATGGTGATATAATTCTGGAGCTTCAATTTTGAATTTCATACTTTGAATTTACTTTGAAGTATATTAGTTGTGCTGTAATTGTTGTACTAACCAGCTCTTTGAGGAGCAAGTTCCTTGTACACATCTATTTTATTTTTATCTTGTAGATTGACGAATCCAAGGACTGTTTGGATCGTTGGCTAAGCAAGGGGATATTGCTTAGAGAGGAGGGCTCTAGCTTAGTTAAGGAGTGACCAAGTAAGGGTACATCGTTTGGAGAAGGCGGCTGTAGCCTATTTTGAAGGAATGACCGAACGAGGTGATATCGTTTGGAGAGGCGGGCACTAGCCTACTGAAGGAGTTTGTAAAGGTATTATTTCACCCGGTAAAGGAACAAGTTTAGTGAATCCTTTGGTAGTTTGCCAAAGGCGAGGAGTAGGTTGGGTATAAGCCGAACCTCGTAAAAATCTCCGTCTCAAATATAATACGCATATTTGGAAATCAAGTAAACTTAAAGTTTAATTTTGATTTGGGTTGCGTAAACCGAAATGGAGTACGTTGGTTAAACCATATCTTGCGGAAACCATACGAGAGTATGTTTCTTGGTTAAACACTCAAAGATAAATTAACTGAAATTTTATTTGAGTTTTGAATATTTGGAAAGAGTGATTGAATGTTGTATTGAACATCATATTAAGCAAATCCATATATACAGGGCTTGATTCAAATTTATATCTATGGCTGACAACAAAAGCTTTATTGTGTTTGTGAAAGGATTGTTGAATATTAAATTACATTCTTCACAAGGTTTTCAAATTCATAATCACAGGGCTTATATAAACAAACAAACAATCTCAAGATCTTATATTACCAAAGTGCTGAATACTTTATATCTTGGTTTGGTTGTTTGTTGTTTAACTTGAACTTGGAAAATAAATTGATTGTTTGGCTTGAAGATTGTGTTTAATTGCTTGGTTGTTTAATTGTGTTATTGATTGGATAAAAGAACTAAGTTCTTGATTGATTAAAGAATTAAACAAACAAGTCAAGAATTAGTTAAAAGAAATAAAAGAAGTTTAAGGTATCTTAAAAGGAATTAAAAGAAATTTTTAGAATCCAATTCACGCCCCCCCTCTTGGGAAGCTATTCCTAATTTCAACATGTATTAAGATTCATAAGAAAAGAGGCAGACATAGGCTTTTCACCTTATCGAATATTCATAGTGACTTTTTGGTCCAATAAGCCTAAAGCATTCATCGCCAAGATTAAATCATTAAAAATATTAAAACACTTGACTAAAAATTTGAAAATTCAAAAAGACATAAAATGAATAAGTGCATAACTCAGGGGGAGCGTTTACATTTCATGGCTATATGCTTTGAATGCTCTCATGATATTTATATCCATATGCCCTTATGACAAATGCATTGCAAATTACTATCCATAACATACTGATTGGTTAAATATATTTGATGGATAGCTTATTTTTTTATATGAACTATTGATTACTATTGGATTGCATGCTTGTATTTAAAGCCTCATGCATGGAGGATGCAGTGATGTGAATTGCATGCTGGTAGTGGAATTTAGGTTGTTGCATCCTTTATATGAATATTTTGTTGAGAATAACCATCTATTAGGTATAGGTTTTATGGGAAAATATCTGATTTACAGACGGCATGCTACCGAAATTTCAAAAAATTTTCCCAAAATAAAACCTTGTACATGGATGATTATGATAGAATTACAGTTCAATTTTTTTTTTTTTTTTGATGAGCGAAAACTAAATGAATATTAAATTTCATCCTTACATAATCATCGAGAATATTTAGGGGAGCTGAGCTCCATCCCTAGGAAAAGAGCTTAATGAACTCTTATGCATCATGCTTAGCTTTTGAATATTGAGGCTCTTTTTGAAAAACCCTGAATATCATATCCAGTCCTTAAAGCTTCATGATTAGATGTGGAATGCTCTTAGGGTTATGAATACTCTAGCAATGCCTTGATATCTATATTCCTGATGCATTTGTAGTCTCTAGGAAAGCTACACTGGTTGCATGTTTGAGATAAATTAATGTTTATCCAGTATATCTGCTCTAAGAAGTTTTAAAGTGATTCCTTATACTACATGACACACCTAGTAAAAACATACTTGATTAGTATAAGCATTTTATTGCATCTAAGCTTGAATTCAAATTGATAGGGAGGGCATCCAAAATAAAATTCCATCTTGAAATGCTCACCAACATTTACTGCTTAGATCTTTGTTGTAATTCACTATGGTACGTACTAAAATGTATTGACTTGATTGAAAATTTTTAGTTCAAATATGTTGTTTTGCCATAGTCATCCATGTTGCCATATGATCCTTGTTTTGAATTTTTTGATATATTTAGGATCTTTGTAGTTGATTTTTCTGGTTATTTTATGAATTGTGCTCAACTGGAAAATTGTTGCTTGCTTGCATGATCTTCAAAGCTTATTTTTCAGCAAGCATCCCCCAGTACTTCTTGACAATATTATAAGGGGGATATATATATATATATATATATATATATACATTTATTTATTTATTTATTTATACACACGCACACACACACACACACACACACACACACACACATATAAATATATATATTTATATACATATTTAAAATTTTATTTTTTTATTTAGCAAGAAGTGGTTTTACGTTAAACATATATTGTTTCTTGCATATGTGCTTAAATGATATATCTTTGTTAATCGACATTTATATGCCTATATACTATATGATAGAGGGGGAGAATTTTTCTAAACTTAAACGTTACAAAGGGGAAATTTTTTTTTTTGGGGGGGGGGGGGAAGTCATTGTTTTTTAAGCTAAGGTTTCTTTTAAAATGATCAAATATCTTTGCTTATCCTAGCCCTTTTGCTGATGACAAAAGGGGGAGAATTTGTGTGAGAAAAATGTTAAATCTTTCTATGACCAAAAGAGGGAGGGGTTTGTTGAGCAAAATGCATGTGTGACTATGCTTAATGCTGAAACTAAATGCATAATCATTTGTAATGTCTTCTTTATTGATATTCTTGTACTATATTGTCTTTATATTAAATTATGCATATTATTGGGGGAGCCTTTTTAGGCTAAACCCCATTTTGCTTTGATGCATTTGTCAACAACAAAAGGAAGAAATTGTTGACTTTTTGAGTCTGATCCCTAGTTTTGATCATGACAAATCACAAGTTACTTATGTGTGCACTCAGTATTTGAATACGTCTTTAATTCAAACACACACATAAGGCAAGGAAATGGAAGCCAGAAAGGACGTAAAGCACACATATTCCTGACATATTCTAAGAAGTTTTAGAAGAGCAAAGAAGAAGAAGAATTATTGTTTATTTTGTATAATGCATTTTGTTTCATTATTTGGTCTATAATATTGTGGTCTGTAATAACTACATCTCATGCATGATAGGTTTTTACCCAAAGGCCATATTCTGACCATAGGGAAATTAAATGACCATAGACAGATGGTCGACCGACCTTGGGTTTTTAGGCTTAATTAAAAAGCCTCAGTCGACCATTACCCTTAGACTTAAAATGCCATATCATTCACACGGGGTTGAAATAGCACATGAGGCCAATCAAGACCTAGCTTGAGTTTTGAAAGGGCTTTGGATGATTGAACTTAGAAGGTTAAAATGATTCGAGGGATTGAATGTGCAAAGAGTCAAAAAGTTGATTGAGGCCCAGGCGACTGAACCTAATTTGAACTAACTATCCACGGTCGACTGAACGCTCAAAGTAACTTTTCCCATTGTCCTCGGGCGACCAAACTTATAGTTCAAAATAGGCCCAGGCGACCGAATTGTGAAATTCGACAACCCAAATCATGGACCAGGTGCCCGAAGTCACAAACGAATGGAAAATCGCCTTGACTTCAGCCAACCGAACCCATGAACAGGCTTTTTTTTTTTTTGTTTTAGTGACCGACCCTAAGACCGAGCGACTGAACCTCTCGGGTTCCTTAATTTTAACCATGGTAATTAGGGTTAAAAACTCAATTAAACATTTTTAAAATCCCTAATTTGTCCCCCCAATGGTTTTTTTGGCTAGACTTTATATATACCCTTTCACTTGGAGAGATTAGAAAGGGATTAACATTTTGATTAGCCAGATTTTCTCTCTAAATTTATTTGTGCTTTTATTACATATTTTTTCAAAATCAAGCATACACTTAGACACTCTCTTATTTTTTATTGCAAAATTATTTTAAAATAAGATAGTTCTATTTGCTCATCCTCTTTATTTGCAAACTGACTGCAACTTGAAGAGTGTTTGGTTTTATTGTTGTGTGGCCATTCATACATTAGTTCTAAGCTAATACTCTCTCATACTCATACATTTTGAAAAACCCTTTTGAGAGTTAGCTTTGATATTTTTTTTCATATTATTTCATATTGATAAATTTTCGTTGGAAAAATCTCTTAATTGCTTGTGAGTCTTTTGGCATATTGATTGCAAGACTCAAGAGCTCTTCTTGTGCATATTGCTAAAATTAATTTTTGTAAACCATATCCAACATCTCTTATACTTTATCCTGAAAACATTTTGGAGATTTTATTGCACGCATTAGATCTGTTAGCTTTGGTGTATTCCCAAGAGGGGGGGGGGAGTGAAATGGGTATTTAAAATTTCTCTCCGAGGTTCAACTAATCTAGCAACAGTATTACTAAATGTAGGGTTTCTCTATGCAATTATAAATCTAATCATTCACAATAGTAAAATACAAACATTCATGTGCTAGAATTTAAAATGCGCAAATTAAAAGCACGCACAAGAAATGTTATCGGGGATTGGCCAAAGTGCTACATCCCTGCCTTGGCTCACCAGCACAAGGATTCAACTATAAGCTCACTTCACAAGTGGAGCGGCACCAGTTACAATCAGGTCAATTAGCAAGGCTGACCTCAACCTACACCTCTACCAGGATGGTGTACCTAGCTTTTCTAATCGGGTCTAGGCCAATCCGGGACTATTCAACAGAGCTAGTCTCCCTCTTCAGGCCCACGCCTAGAATACAACGAATAATAAATTTTTGTATAAACAGATGCTTCTTACACAAGCAGATATGTACCAATATAATCAACACACTATAGTATGATAGGAAATGATAAGCTCAATGTAGTCTTAATATCTACTCTAAAAAATGTATCCAAGTATAGAAATTAGTACGTGAGAGTGTATGAGTTAGGATCTTTGTGTTAAAAAAACAATGCTAATTGCAAAGTGTAGTAACAAAGACCTCAAGCACACTCGAGATATCTCAACAAATATTTTTCTCAAAATAAACCACAAGATATATTCAAAATCGGTTTGTAAAAATTATTTGATTGATAAAAATATCAATCAAAAGATACAATAAGAAAGATCTTCATCACACAACCAAATATTTCAAAATATATTTCTCAAAAAATAAGCACAAGAGATATTTGGAATTGGTTTGTAAAAATTATTTCACAAATAAAATGCAATATGAACTCTTGAGTATTGCAATCAAGATGCAAAACTGCCTACTTTCTTCCCATCAGAGTTAGCTACTCGATTGAATAGGTTGGCGGAGCTGTACATACAGAAGATAGTGATATTGCATGGAGTGCCTGTGTCCATCGTCTCTGATCGAGATCCATAGTTTACATCACAATTTTAGAGGAGTTTGCAGAGGACTATAGGGTCTCAACTGACATTTAGTATGACATTTCACCCTTAGACTGATGGACATACATAGAGGACCATACAAATGCTGGAGGATATGCTGTGGGCATGTGTATTGGATTTTGGTGGTAGTTGGATATGGTATATGCCACTGGTCAAGTTTGCTTATAATAACAACTATCAGGGCAGCATTGGGATGACACCATATGAGGCGTTATATGACAGGAGGTGTCAATCTCCATTATACTAGGATGAGATTAGGGAAAACAAGTTTTGGGGCTAGAGCTAGTACATCAGACTCATAATAAATTCAGACTTATTAGAGATAGAATCAGAGCACCACAAAGTTGATAGAAGAGTTATGCAAATACTGGCCGATGAGAGTTAAAGTTGGATGCACGAGATCATGTATTCTAGAAAGTGGCACCAATGAAATGGGTTATGAGATTTGGGAGGAAAGGTAAGTTGAGCCCTAGGTATATTGGGTCATTTGAGATTCTTGAGATAGTGGGTCTGATTGCCTATAGGTTAGCTTTACCACCGGTTCTATCTAGAATCCATGACATGTTCGACGTATCCATGTTGAGGAAATACGTCTCAGATTCCTCCCATATGATTAGTTATGAGGCACTAGAGCTTAGTGATTCCTTGTCATATGAAGAATTGCTAGTGCAGATTCTGGATCGAAAGGAACATAAATCGTGTACCAAGAAGATCCCACAAGTGAAAGTACTCTGGCGCAACATGCAGTAGAAGAAGTTTTATGGGAATTGGAAGAAAAGATGCATCAGAGAGATCCGTACCTATTCAGTGAGACCCAAAGGTGAGTTGGCTATTTTGTGTAATGATTTGTACAGTGTAGGATAGCTAATTATAGAAATTCTTTTGGTTTTGGTTATAAATGGTTATGGGAGAATTTTCTATTATGTAATTAATTATAATCTCCTAGGACCCTATTGTAACCATGGTATTCCTCTCCTACAAATGAGGGTCAATAATAAATTTGGGACGGGGCCGCTATGTGGTGGTCGTCAGCTCTTCTTAGAGTAAAAAATATTTTAGTGATTCCTAGGAAGGTGTGATAAGAGTAAGTTAGCAAATTTCGAGGACGAAATTTTTATAAGGAAGGGAGCACTCTCTCTCTCTCTCATCGTCTCTTTTTGCTTCTCTCTCCTTCGTTCAACTTTCTCTCTCCTTGATTTTATCAGCGATACATGCGCTAATTGAAAAATACAAAATATCCCCGGGTTCCAATCTCCGCCACCGACATTTTAACCGAAGTCGATTTGTCATAGGAGCGATGTAGGCACCACTCCTGCGGTAAGGTAAACTCTCACTTTCTCCTCAATTTCTCCTTAAATCTTTAGTCAAATTGATGATTGGACACTACCACGGGGTCCTAGCTCTGATCCTTATCATTTTAGTCAGAGCAGATTTTTAATTTGGGTTTCCTAGGCACCAATCCAAGGCTAGGGTATGATAGTAGAATTATATTCGTTAATTGCTTTTGAAGTTTAATTAGTATTGGGAGTGTGTGGGCTTAGGAAATGTTAAAATAATTGTAATTCTATGATGTAGTTCGCTGAATTGAGGATATGTGAATTTTAGGGTTTTGAACTTCAAACGTCGTGGGGCGTGGATTTAGAGTTGTTAACAGACCTCTCAGTGAGACTGGTAAGGGGAATTAAATCATGCCAGAAGTTATTGAAAATTAAAGGATTAAATCCAAGTATGACATGAAAATAATATATGTAAATTTGCTAACTTTTCGAGTATATATATGTGAAATGGTAGTTTTGGATATATTCAATATTTTACTGGATAATTATGATATGGTTAAATATTATTGGAAATCTGTGTGGCAAGAGAAATAATTTTGATTACTGAAAAATAAATCTACGAATATTTTATATGAGGGGATGGAGTTTATGTTGGGATATAAACATATATGATGATATGAGTAATATATTGACATGTTTGAGATAGATATGTTGAAATGAAATTTATACAAACATGTTTTTATCGGACATGATATAATAATATGTGATATACACAGTCATGATAGTTTTATACGGATAGATATGATGAACAGCCATGAGTTAAAGACGAGATATGTTACATATGGATACCCATATGCTCGGACCTGTTTATGAGAAATGAAAGCTTTTTGGAAAATAGATTTTTATGTGAAATGAGTGATGGAAATTAGAACCCGATTGATTAATGATATGAGAGCATGGTACCGTTGCTAGTGATTAAATTAGTGCAACCATACAGCTCGAGGAGCGTGTAGGTATTGGAAGTTGATTGGGCCTTTGGAGAGAGATTGACTACCCCTAGGTCCGAACCAGACTACAGTGGGGCAATCGTACTAGAGATGAAGTATTCCAACTTAGCCTGATAGGCCAACCAGGGTTAAGTCCCGCCTTCGGGCTGCATAACCTAGTCATGTGGGGTTATTACATGACGATGAGGTGGATGGGTCTCCTTATTATAGACGTGACACACTCATGTGATAGTACTTTGACATATATGATACTCTGCATAGTGAAATATTTATTAAGAACGATCATATTTTCAAAAAAAGTATATGGTTACAAATATACATATATGTTATGGATATGAGTACAGATTCCTATGATGCCTCAGTTAAATTAATATTTTGTTAAACATGATATGATACACTGAAACTTACTACCACACACTGATAATAATTTATTCCCACTTACTGAGAGGTGTCTCACCCTATAAATCCTTAATATTTCAGAAAATTCAGAACGTTAGGTGGGGCGAGCTTTGAGATAGAGGATACGTCGCTCTATAGTGCAGGGTATGTGAGTTTATTTTGAAAAACACAATTATGGGAGTATAAATCTTGAATTAGTGGTTGACTTATTTTGGGGGTTATGTGTATGTTTTGGAGACATGTAGTACTGTAGTGTTGTAAATAAAGTTTAAATGTGTTATGTTTTCCATTGCATAGATAAAGTACGTATGGGGACAGATGTATTCTCGGTACCCCATTTTGGGTCCAGGTTGACTCGGTTGTGCTTATTATTATTGTTATTATTATTACGGTATCAAAGGTAAATGGGTGAAAAAAAAATAGTGCGTCACACAAGACTCATTAATTGAAAGTTTATTTAAATTCTGAATTTTTGGAAGAGTGTTGGAAATTTACATTGTGTTTCATATTGAGAAATCAAGTTCACTAATACAGGGATTTTATCAGCTACATAGTTAAACTTTACTTTGAATTACTCAAGTGCTGAATCTTTGAAACATTGTTGAATTCATTCTATATTGTGAATTGTGTTTTGGTTATCTTGGTTGGATTGAATTAAATTGCTGAAAGGGATATTCAAATTGGTATGTTCATTCTTAAAGGTTTATAACTAAATCAATTTTTGCTGAACTTGTGATTGAAAATCAACTTTGTAGGTGTGGTTGCAGAACTTAAAACAAGTTGAGAAATATTCAATTAAAGAATGCATAAAAAAATTTAAAAAGCCCAATTCAACCCCTCCCCTCTTGGGAATACACCTTTCTTTTTAGTATTGTCTTAAGAGGTAGCTCCGCCTATAAGAAGTGGTGTAACAGGAGGCTCCGCATGAGTGAAGGAGTGTGTATAAGGTGGCTCTGTCTAGTTTAAGGAGTGGAATAGTGAAATCCTCAAGTGGGTTGTCTTGAGGCGAGGACGTAGACAAGGATAGCCGAATCTCGTAAAAATCTCATGTTTGCTTTCTCTTTCCCTACACTATTTAATTTTCCCGCACTTGTATGTTTTCATTTAATTTGTTGTGATTATTGTATATGTGTTAAATATTTGCATACTTAAACATTTGTGGGATTTGAGATTGGTTGAGAAACCCTAAACTTGAGTTATAGTGGTTATGTTTTGACAATAAGGTGTACACTTAACCTAAATTTTTAAAATATCCAACTCACCTCCCCCCTCTTGGGATTATACCAAAAATCATAATTTACTTTAAATTACTATACAAAATATATGCCCTATGACTATATTTGTAGGCAAAATATTATTTTAAAAATTATAAATTAAAATATTTCAAATATATATTGTAAAATCTTTTATTTTTACTGTCATATATTATTCTACCTCAAAAGTTGATTGTTGAATTTATTTGACTAGCTAAATTACTAAATATATATACTTTTATCATGCCACCATCAATTTAAGATAGCTTTTAAATGAAGCAAATAATTAATATATGTCTTAGTCCATACATTATTACATGGGTTTCCTTTTTGAAAAAGAAAAACTAATAAATATGTATTTTAAAATTATAAATTGATGAAAATTAATTCAAAGTCACTTAAACTATTTCCTTTTTAATGAATTCTTACAATACACTAATAAGTGTGCATACTTTTTATAATTATACCATTTATTTTTATAATATAATTGTACACATTTAGGGTGCATAATTTTTATTTTATTTTTCTTATTAAAATATTTAATGGCCAATAAGATTAGAGAATTGATTTTAAAATAATATGCACACAAAGTACATATTAGTGTGCATAATTTTTATTTTTTGTTTTTCAATTAAAACATTTAATGACCGATAAGATTAGCATGTGTGGCACCCTACATGCAGCCCCATTTATTATTTTAAATGGGATCTAAAGCCAAATTGTAAAATATTATTTTAAAAATTATAATTTAAAATATGCAGAATATAAATTGTAAAAGAATTTATTTTTTAGTCTATCTTATTTTACCTCAAATGGTAGTTGTTGAATTTATATGACTAAGTAACCTTTAATGAATTACTAAATATATATATTTTATCATGGTTCCACCAATTTAAAATAGCTTTTAAATAAAACAAATAATTCATATGCATGTTAGTTCCTTTTAAAAAATAAAAACTAATAAATTTTTGTCTTAAGATAAAACATGGTTGCTTGCTACAATTTAAGATTAATTATTAAAATTGCTGAAGGTTAAATTCAAAATATATTTTTCAATTATATATATATATATATATATATATATCTATCTATCTAGGATTGTCGATTGATATAATAATGTCACTGATTAGTAGATTGTATTTGATATTGGTGTGAGGTTGTGATTGGTAAAATTCAAAAGGTTTAAAATAAATGAGTTTCGCTTAGTAACTTTTAAAATAGCCAATTCACCCTCCCTCTTAGGATTACATCATTATTTTCAAAGGAGCTTTATTCAAAATCTAGATATGCTATGTTGTTTTACTAAAATGTATTCAATGTAGAAATGAAATAGATATAGAGGCATTCCTATATGAAAAATAATAAGAGAAATATTTAAACCAAAAAAAAAGAAAAAGAAAAAGAAAAATATAACACATAACAAATAATAGAAACTAACATCAAACTTTCATAGTAGTTACATATTATTGTATCTAAAATATGCTCATTTCTATAGTCAAATTTATAATTTAAAGGGTTGATTTCTTTTTGTTTTGGAGCCAACTACAAATTGGTTTTTTATTTTCAAAATTTTCATATTTTGCTTTATTAATTTATTGTGTAGACACTAATTCATTTTAATAAGACCCTTCACATTATTTTTCCTTTTTCTTTAAATAGTTTTAAAAAAAATTAAACATATATATATATAGCCTAACAAGGTTTAGAATATTGTTTTGATGATAACAAATCAAGTGTACTTAACATGTTTGTTTAAGTATCTACCAGGTCTTCAAAAAGAGCTTATGAGATCGAGTTCATATGTTTGAAGAAAATGGATGACTCAAGGCAAAGAGTCATGTTAGATGTCAAAGTATATTAAAGTTAGAAAGCTTCAAGTTGGATATAGAAAGCAAGCCAACGCAAGAAGACTTTGTTCTTAAGATAGAGTTATTATAGATATAAGTCTCATATGAGTACCAAATTCATTACTGATGCATTAAGCTCTTAAGAAAGTTTAAGTGACTTAAAGACCTTATTTCAAAATCATGGAAAGTGTTTTAAAGTCTTACTTATGTTTTCCCAAGATCCAAGTAAAGTTTTGAAATCAAAATTTCAAAAAAATACTTAAGCTGAAAGCAAGGCAGGCGGTCAATGAATCATTATCAGGTGACTGACATTTTTATAAGGTTTTTAAGGAAGCAAACAAAAAAGAGACAAGCGACTGACCCTTAAAGTTCAATCGACGGACCCAACACTGTGTTTTCAAAATACGTTGAACTTAAAAGGCTCATGCGACTTACATCGGGCATAGTTGACTAAAGTTTGTGTTTTAACTTTTAAACAACATTTGAAAAGTTTCCCAATTTTATTTCTTGAGCTCCAAACTTAGAGATTACTTGGGAAATATTGCAAGTAACTTAGGGAAAACGTAAGGTAACTTTACTACTCTATAAGAACTTGTTATTTTCACCAATTACATACAAGAAATCAAGCACATAAAAATTACAAATTCAAAGTTCTCCTATTGAAATATTTTTTGAAGTACTGTTATGTTTTTTCGGAAACAACCCATGGCTTTCTTATCTTTTCTATTAAGAATTTCAATTCAAATTAGAACCTTGGTGATATTCTATTGAGCTTCACTTTTCTATATTGATTATTGTTGAAGCATATTATTTTTCAATTGTACAAATTTGCTCCAACAGAGAGTTCTACTTGTACATATGAACCAAGTTTGTTCTTGTTTATTGTTTTCCTGACAATTTTGGATTGTTGGATCGTTGCCTAGAGAGAGGGGATTCTCTTTAGAGAGGCGAACTCCACCTTTGAGAGAGAGAGGTTGTAACTTCACCTAGTAATGAAGTTGGAAAGAAAAATCCTCACAGCATGTTGCTTAGGGCAAGGACGTAGGCTTCTAGTCGAACCTTGTAAAAAATTTGGTCTTCAGCTTTTCTTCCCTAATCTCCTTAATTTATTGCAAGGTTATAATCCGTGTGTATGTTTATTGAGAAATTATTGTATATTGGTTTTTGCTAAAAAAATATTTTGGTTCTTGCTTGAAATCAAGGAACATATTGGTTATCATTGGTTAGTTTGCCAAGTTCAAAGTAATTTTGAATACTGATTTTTGAATGTCATAGTTGAAGTTGATTTTTTTAAATTAGTTGAAAGAAAGTTGCAGGCTTTATAAAATCAACCTTCTGAAATTATCTTGAAATTGTCATCATTTATTGTTGAAGAAATTCTAATTCTAAATATTAAAGTTCTGAGATTCTTGATCAAGTTGATCTTTAACATCATTCATTCATAAAAGATTGAATTTGGATTGTTCAAAGGATTGTTGACTGAACTTGTAAAAAATTGTTGATCAATATTATTGTGTTTGTATGATTGCTGAAAATCAATTTGTTGGGTTAATACTTAAACTAAGGAATTTGTGAAACAAAATTACAAAGAAATTTTAAAACCCAATTCACACCCCTCTTGGGAGTAAATCTAAATTCTCAATTGGTATCAGAGCGTTGAGTTGTAGTAAATCTTAAACTAAAAGCTACATAAAGATCCCTATGGCACATCTAGGTGTATCTCCTTTTGGCAAGAGCCAATCCTCATCTAGACCACCTATATTTTGTGGTGTTAACTTCACCTTCTGGAAACAACGAATGAGAATCTATTTGCAAACCATGTATTGGAAAGCTTAGAAAGTAGTCACACATGGTGACCTCATCGACACCAAAAACGTAGATAACAAAGAAATACCTAAGGAAGAAAAAGCGATGACTGACAATGATCTAAAGATGTTGCAAATAAATTCTAGAGCAATGACTGCATTATATTATGCCCTTCAAGTCAATGAATTAAATAGGGTCATGAGATGTAAATCGGGTAAAAAAATATGGGATAAACTTGAAGTAACTTATGAAGGAACGATTGATGTAAGGGATAGTAGAATTGACATGCTCACCAGTGAGTATGAGGCATTTAGAATGAACCCTGAAGAAACCATCACTAGTATGTATACTAGGTTGACCTATATTATAAACTCTTTTAATGCATTAGAAAAAAATTATATGTTAACTGTATGAGATGCAGGCTAAGTAAGTAAAACAATGAGAATAAAATGTGATAAGGACAATGTTGCTTGTGTATGTTAAATGCAACCATGTAAAGGTACAATGGCTGAAAGCCGGGTTAGTAGATTCTAGCGCATTTTTATGTGAACTAACTGATGACAGCTAAAAGGAGTTGTGTTAGCAGATTCTAGCGCATTTCTATGTGGACTAACGAATGATGGCTAAAGAGCGGGTGTAGTACAAGGGAATGAAATGAAAATGTTATGAAATGAAATGACAAGGAATGACAATGTAATGAAATGAAATGTGAAATGTGAATGATAAAATGGGAAAGAGTCACTTAAAGTTAAACGAAATGCAAAGTTAAGTTATGAACAGGAATGGATGTGCATGAATGTATAATGACAGAAAAGAATGATGTATTATGATATTAAAAGTATGTACGTACATTGAACATGTTACAATTGGGCGAGGCGTACCTTTCGCCTGAGGGCTTGCTGAGTAAGGCGAGTGCACTAGTAACTACAGATGTGGCAGTAGCCACATAACGTACTAGGGCAGAGGGAACCTACTTGTATGGGCAGGTAGATTTCCCTATCCTTAGGGACTTTGTCGGTAAACTTTTGTATGAACTGTGTGAGTACGAGATCAATTTATCACTTGAGGGCTTACTGAGTAAGGTGAGTGCCCTAGTATGCTTTAGTTGTGACCTTTGGGTTGTCAGATGTATCAGAGCAGAGGGGTGCTACTTGTATGGGCGGGTAATCACCCCTATCCTTGGGAAATCTCGTGGGATAAATCTTTTGCATTTGTTAAGGATTTTCAAATGTTAAATATTATGTTATATATAAACTCATGTTGGCCACACATTGTTTTAATACATGGTTTCACCCTTTACTGAGATGTGTCTCACACGAACATGAATTTGTCTTTTTTTTAGGATTTCCTCGAGATCGAGCTTTGAGAGCTCGAGGTTTTAATAGCATTATGGGAAAATAGAAAAAGAAAGGGATATATTTCTATGTTAATTTTGGGATGCAAATATTTATGTTTTATGTCCTTATATTTTAAGTCTACGGAGAAAAGAAAGTTTGTGAACATACTGAAATGTTTTGGAGATATATGTAATTATGGAAATGCAGGTGTTAAAGGATATTACGGTCTATGGATAGAACTAGGAAACTCTGGTATTATTTGTATGATTGAGATTCATAGTTGTGTTTTCCGCTGCGTATGTATGGTTTAATTATGAAATATCAGGGATTTTATCAGGTATAACGCGTCGGACCTGGGTTTAAGGGTTCGGGGCATTACAGATGGTATCAGAGCAATATCCAGCCGGAAGTGTGATTAATTCCACATCGCCTGGATATGAAAATGTTAGAGTATTAGGTTAGAGATGATTTATACCAGAGTATAAGAAATAGTTAGGATAAGGATGCTAGATGGATATGTTAGATTAGGTGTTGTGAAGTAGGTATGGTGTAGGAAAGTATAGGATTTTGTCTTATAGCTTGGAGGCGGAAATCCCTTGGCGTACTTCTGTGATTTTTTGATTCATTTGAAAGTTTCTGAAAACCACGGTAAATCCATCGACGGTGATGTTTCTTAGCCGTGAGACTGGTCCTTATATGGAGAACTTGGTTGTGTATTGGATTTAAAGTATATAATTGGGTTGTTGAGATTATGGTGTGGGATATGGTAAATCATAGAATCATGGGAATGAAAGATCAGGTAAGAAATTTTGAGGACGAAATTTCTTACGGAGGGGAGAACGTAAAGACCCGAAAAAAAAATTAAAATGATTAAAATAATTAGAAAAAAAATAAAATAACAGATAAATAAATAAAAGGAATGGCGTGAGAAAAATAATAATAATTAAATAAATTAAATTAAATTAAGATAAATTAAATAATTAGTTATTAAATTAAGTATTTTTACATTTGATTTTAAAAAAAAACTAATTAGAATGATATATATAAGTAAGTTATTATAATATATATATATATATATATATATATATATATATAAATAAATGTAAAAGAAGAGATAAGAAGAGAAGAAAGAAAGAAAGAAGAAGAAAGAAGGAAGAAGAAGAAGTTTTAAGATGTTAGACACGCGCCCCCCCCCCTCCTGCAACATTCTACAAGCTCCAACCACTCCATCTGCCTCTCTCTCTTTCTCTCAATTTCTCGACGAGTTTGCGGTGGATCGGGAAACGGAAGGTGTCGTTGGATTCTTGGTTCTGTTGCAGACATTTCTATTGGAGCAGATTTTTCATAGGAACGGTTTAGGCACTACTTTTGGGGAAATGTAATTTTTTCTCATTTTCTCAATTTCGCTGTTAGTATGCAGTTGAATCGACGATCAAGCACCACCACGCTGTCCTAATCGTCGTTGTCGTCATTTTGGCGTAGGTAATTTTTCAATTGGGATTTTCTAAGCCCTACTCCAAAGGGAGAGTGAGATTTGAGAATTTGGTTAAATTTAAGGGTATTATTATTTATTTAGGAATTATGACCCTAGGAAATATTTAAATAATATTTTTTTCAAAATTAATTTATTCGAACTAAGAATTTAATTTCAGGGTCCAGGTGAGCGCCGCAGGTATTTTTCGGAGTCCCCGTTGGCGTAGTTCAAGAAACCAGGTAAGGGAAAAAATATATATTAAATTAGAATTTTTATGAATTTAATGAAAAAATAAATTGTGTTATATATACGTGTATATGTTTTAGTATGGGTAAAATGCCAATTGTTTAAATTATATTTTTTTTTTCGAGTTTAGGGCTGTTTATTAGACATGTATGTGTGAAAATGAACTGATGAAAGTGGAAAAATATTTTCAGAATATTTATTTAAGACGTGAAAGGTATTTTTAGTATATAAATATTAAATGTTGGTTGGCTTATTTTACAGGCAGTGTATGAATTTTATGGCTAAATTGTGTGGCATGAGTAAATAGAATGCTGTGTGCAAATATATGTTAAATGTATAAGATGCAGGCTAAGTAAGTAAAACAATGAGAATAAAATATGATATGGACAATGTTGCCTATGTATGTTAAATGCAATCATGTAAAGGTACAACGGCTGAAAGCCGGGTTAGTAGATTCTAGCGCATTTTTATGTGAACTAACTGATGACAGTTAAAATGAGATGTGTTAGCAGATTCTAGTGCATTTCTATGTGGACTAACAAATGATGGCTAAAGAGTAGCTGTAGTACAAAGGAATGAAACGAAAATGTTATGAAATGAAATGACAAGGAATGACAATGTAATGAAATGAAATGTGAAATGTGAATGATAAAATGGGAAAGAGTCACTTAATGTGAAACGAAATGCAAAGTTAAGTTATGAATAGGAATGAATGTGCATGAATGTATAATGACAGAAAAGAATGATGTATTATGATATTAAAAGTATGTATGTATGTAAAATATGTTACGATTGGGCGAGGCGTACCTTTCGCCTGAGGGCTTGCTGAGTAAGGCGAGTGCACTAATAGCTACAGATGTGGCAGTAGCCGCATAATGTACTAGGGCAGAGGGAACCTACTTATATGGGCGGGTAGATTTCCCTATCCTTAGGGCCTTTGCCGGTAAACTTTTGTATGAACTGTGTGAGTACGAGATCAATTTATCACTTGAGGGCTTACTGAGTAAGGTGAGTGCCCTGGTATGCTTTAGTTATGACCTTTGGGTTGTGAAATGTATCAGAGCAGAGGGGTGCTACTTGTATGGGCGGGCAATCACCCCTATCCTTGGGCAATCTCGAGGGATAAATCTTTTGCATTTGTTTGATTAGGATCTGGGAATGATTTCGGAAATTATGTTAAGGATTTTCAAATGTTAAATATTATGTTATATATAAACTCATGTTGGCTTTAATATATGGTTTCTTCCTTTACTAAGACGTGTCTCACCTGAATATGAATTTATCTTTTTTTTTGGATTTCCTGGAGATCAAGCTTTGGGAGCTCAAGGTTTTTATAACATTATTGGGAAATAGAAAAAGAAAGGGATATATTTCTATGTTAATTTTGGAATGCAAATATTTATGTTTTACGTCCTTATATTTTAAGTCTGCAGAGAAAAAAAAGTTTGTGAACATACTGAAATGTTTTGGAGATATATATAATTATGGAAATGCAGGTGTTGAAGGATATTACGGTCTATGGATAGAACTAGGAAACTCTGGTATTATTTGTATGATTGAGGTTCATAGTTGTGTTTTCCGTTGTGTATGTATGGTTTAATTACGGAATATCAGGGATTTTATCAGGTATAACGCATCGGACCCAGGTTTAAGGGTTCGGGGCGTTACAGATGGTATCAGAGCAATGTCCAGCCGGAAGTGTGATTAATTCCACATCGCCTGGATATGGAAATGTTAGAGTATTAGGTTAGAGATGATTTATACCAGAGTATAGGAAACAGTTTGGATAAGGATGCTAGATGGATAGGTTAGATTAGGTGTTGAGAAGTAGGTATGGTATAGGAAAGTATAGGATTTTGTCTTATAACTTGGAGGCGGAAATCCTTTGGCGGACTTCTGTGATTTTCTAATTCATTTGAAAGTTTCTGAAAACCACGGTAAATCCATCGATGGTGATGTTTCTTAGCCGTGAGACTAGTCCTTATATGGAGAACTTGGATGTGTATTGGATTTAAAGTATATAATTGGGTTGTTAAGATTATGGTGTGGGATATGGTAAATTATAGAATTATGGGAATGAAAGATCGGGTAACAAATTTCGAGGACAAAATTTCTTAAGGAAGGGAGAATGTAAAGACCCGAAAAAAAAAATTAAAATGATTAAAATAATTAGAAAAAAAATAACAGATAAATAAATAAGAGGAATGGCGTGAGAAAAATAATAATAATAATAATAATTAAAGAAATTAAATTAAATTAAGATAAATTAAATAATTAGTTATTAAATTAAATATTTTTACATTTGATTTAAAAAAAAACTAATTAGAATGATATATATATATATATATATATAAGTAAGTTATTATAATATATATACATATATATATAAAGTAAAGTAAAAGAAGAGATAAGAAGAGAAGAAAGAAAGAAGAAGAAGTTTAAAGAAGTCAGACACGCCCACCCCCCCCCCCCTTCTGCAGCATTCTGCGAGTTCCAACCACTCCATCTCCGTCTCTCTCTTTTTCTCAATTTCTTGACGAGTTTGCGACGAATCGAGATATGGAAGGTGTCGTTGGATTCCTGGTTCCGCTGCTGACATTTCTACTGGAGCAGATTTTTCATGGGAACGGCTTAGGCACTGCTCCTGGGGAAAGGTAATTTTTCTTATTTTCTCAATTTTGCTGTTAGTATGCGGTTGAATAGACGGTGAGGCAGCACCATGGGGTCCTAATCGTCGTTGTCATCATTTTGGCATAGGTAATTATTCAATTGTGATTTTCTAAGCCCTACTCCAAAGCAAGAGTGGGATTTGGGAATTTGACTAAATTTAAGGGTATTATTATTTATTTAGGAATTATGACCCTAGGAAGTATTTATATAATATTTTTTTTAAGAATAATTTATTGGAACTAAGAATTTAATTTCAGGGTCCGGGTGAGTGCCACAGGTATTTTTTGGAGTCCCTGTTGGCGCAGTTCAAGAAACCAGGTAAGGGGAAAAATATATATATTAAATCAAAATTTTTATGAATTTAATGGAAAAATAAATTGTGTTATATGTACGTGTATATGTTTCAATATGGGTAAAATGTCAACTATTTAAATTATATTTTTTTTTTGAGTTTAGGGTTGTTTATTAGATATGTATGTGTGAAATTGAACTGATGAAAGTGGAAAAATATTTTCAGAATATTTATGTAAGATATGAAAGGTATTTTTAGTATATAAACATTAAATGTTGGTTGGCTTATTTTACAGGCAGTTTATGAATTTTATTGCAAAATTGTGTGGCATGAGTAAATAGAATGTTGTGTGCAAATATATGTTAAATGTATGAGATGCAAGCTAAGTAAGTAAAACAATGAGAAAAATCCTAAAACTTTCATGTTGAACGCTTTTTGAAATAAAGAGTTTTTAATAGAGAAAAATACACCTTAATGTAGATGTTGAAAAATTAACAGCATTTTGAAAATCCACTTTTTGGTATTTTTCATTCCAAAAATAATTCTAACCTTTTTGAAACAGTTTTTGACCTTATAAAAATATTTTCCAAGCATGTTCAAAGGTATCTAGGTCCAAGAAATTAACCTAAGAGTTTCATGTATCCATATTGAAATTATTTGAAGTACTTACAGGAAATTTCCCAGATTCTTTCAAATTTCAATCCTTGAATTCCTTGAGGTCTTTATGCTTGCTTCATCTTTCTTTGAGCTTTCCATGTTGATCATCTGGGCTTTTATTCTTGAAGCTTTTTCTTTAATATCAATGCTCTCATGATCTTTCATCCCTTAAACTTTAAATCCATTTTTGAATCCATGCTTTAAGCTTCATATTGAATTCATTCTTTGAAGTACAAGCTTTCATCAATTCTTTAACGATCTATCCTTGAGTCCTGAAAATATATCACTTAAACAAAACATGTTAAGTTCTACTTATTTGTTAGCATAAAAATAGGATATTAAGCCTTGTAAGGCCAACAGATGGGTTCCAATTAGTATCCAGGGAAGGATGTTACCTGCTAACCTGGTGGTTTTGGATATGCATGGGTTTGATATGATTCCAGAGATGGACTAATTAGATGCCTTTTATGCCAGTATCATCTGCCATAAGAAAGAGTTATTTTTAAGACCTCCCCGAGAGTCGGAATATCGATATGTGGAGATGCACATGCGCTCCTCCCCGCAGCTATTATCAGAAGTTCAGGCGAGGCAATTGCTTCTAGGGGATGCTAGGGGTATGTAGCCTATGCGAAAAAGGCACCAGAATGGGAATTAAAGCTGGAGGATATCCCGATAGTGAGGGATTATCCTGATGTTTTTCCAAAAGATTTGCTAGGATTGCCTCATAATCGGGAAGTTGAGTTTGGGATTGATTTACCTTTGGGGATCTCATTGATCTCTAAGGCTCCGTACAGAATGGCTCCGGAAGAGTTAAAGGAATTTAAAGAATAGTTGCGAGATTTGCTGGACAAGAGATTTATTAGGCCCAGTGTATCACCCTGGGGAGTATCGGTATTGTTTGTTAAAAAGAAGGATGGGTCGATGAGGATGTGCATCAACTATAGAGAGATAAATAAAGTGACGATTAAGAATAAATACTTGCTTCCGCAAATTGATGATTTGTTCGACTAGCTACAGGGGGCACGGATTTTCTCAAAGATTGATCTACGATCCAGGTACCATTAGGTAAAGGTTAAGGTAGAGTATGTTTCGAAGATAGCATTTCGGACTTGGTATGACCGTTACGAGTTTCTGGTTATGTCATTTGAATTGACGAATGCACCTGTCATATTTCATGGATCTGATGAATAAGGTGTTCCATCAATACCTAGATTAGTTTGTTATAGTCATTATTAATGACATCCTTGTATATTCAAGGAGCTTCGAGGAGCATGAGGATCGTTTGAGGACAGTTCTATAGACACTGAGAGAAAGAAAGTTGTATGAAAAATTCAAGAAGTGCGAATTCTAGTTGAAGCAAGTCACATTCCTCAGACACATGGTATCTAGGGGTGGCATTTCTATAGATCCAAGCAAGATTGAGGCGGTAGTGGACTGGGCACAACCGAAAAATATGCAGGAGATGAGGAGTTTCTTGGGTTTAGCATGTAATGGCATAACATGGCTTTCGAATCTCATTTTGATGATAACAAACGAAGGTTGATTTAATATGTTTTGTTAAGTGATGATGTTTTAGGAATGCTTTATTGACAAAGTTCAAAAGATCAAAAGAATTGCAATTTCAAGATCACCAAGGACAATAAAGCCACAATTATCTTCAAAATTATCCAAAGAAAGCTCAAGTGGACCAAAATGATTCAAAGCATTGGGAAACCTAAAGTTGACTCAAGTTCAAATTCTAAGGGGGCTCAAAGTAAAAACTCATATGAAGACTTCAAAGCTTAGAGTGTTTAAGGCTTTAGGATGAATTATGTAAGTACTTCATGTTGAATATAATGTGGAAATGTTTTGAAGCTTTTTAGGGTTTGTCTTGGACCTAGAAACCTTGTTTTAAAAAACAAAAAACAAGAAAAAAACCCTGGAAATTTTTTTTTATAAAGTAACAGAGCTAGAGAGCCAAGTGTTTTCAAAAAATAACCTAAAAAACAGAAAATTTGTCTATTCAGGCGACTGAAGTGTAAGCTCAGGCGCTTGAATATTTTCTCCAGACGATTGAAGAATAAGTTCAGGCGCTTGGAGAATTTACTAATGAATTTCTGAAGTGGCAGTGTACCCTCAGGCAACTGACCCTTGTCACCTTAGGCGCTTGACCCTGTTTTTAGTTCAAAAATTTCAGTTTTAAAGAACATCAGGCGACTGACCTCGAGACTTCAGGTGCCTGAACACTATTAACGACTATATTTTTTAAAAGTTTTAAAACTGAAAATTAAGTTTCTTGTGCCCCAAATTTTGTAAAAGCTTGGGAAATACACCAAGTAAACTTGGGCAACACAAATTAACCTGTTTGAGCCTATAAATACAGGTTTTCATGAATCAAACATATACCAAGCAATTGAAAATCTGCTCTCAATCTGAAAGCTCTCTTGTTCTCTTAAAGCTCTCTCTTGCTCACTTTTGCAAACTGAGAATTACTGAAATTCCGAAGTGCTAATCATTCTTCTCTGAGCTCTACAATCTAAAATATTGATTTCCATCTAGAGAAGTATTCTAGTTATATTGTTCTTGAGCTTCATTACTATTTCTTTTGATACATGTTATTGAAGTATACAGTGATTTCAATTGTACTAACCAGCTTTATCAGAGAGCATTCTTTGTACAAAAGAAATTGTTTCATGTTTCTTGCTTCTTGATGGTTCAAGTGATTGGATCGTTGTAATTGAGCATCGGTTATCGCTTGGAGAGGGGGCTCCACCCTAAAGGAGGGTTGTAATTGGTTTGTTCTGCCCGGAAAGGAACGAGTTAGTGGAATCCTTAGGTGATCTTGCCTAAGGTGAGGATGTAGGTTGGGGATAAGCCGAACCTTGTAAAAAATCTTGGTCTCACTCTCTTTACCCTTATCTATTTAAATTTCAACATATACAAATTGTGTTTTCAAAAGTGTAGGGTTACTGAAACTGAGATTGAGAAGACCTTTTAATTTAAGAAAGTATGTTGGGTTAATCTTTTGCGGAAACCTTAAAGGAACTATGTTGATTAATCGCCTGCACAAATTTTGATTAAAAGGAGCACTTAAATATTCATTCATACAAGGCTACAAACTGAAATTTGGCAAAATGCCAAAATGAGAAACTGTTGCAAGCTTTCATAATTTGGTTAAGTATAGTGATTGGTTGATTGATCATTGTTTGGTTTGTGATTGGTATTTGGCTTGTGTTTGGATTGTGGTTGATTTAAAATTAAGTCATTCTTGTGTGTTTGTTTAGGTTTACAAAAGGTTGAAAATTTGTAATAACACTTAAAAGAATTTTTATAAACCCAATTCGCCCCCCTCTTGGGATAAATTTAGGACTTTCAATTGGTCTCAGAGCCTAGTTATAGCAAATCCTAATTAGAAGTTATGTAAAGGTCTAAATGGCACACCTAGGTGTTTCCACTTTTGCTGAAGGCCAATCATCTACAAGATAGCCTATCTTTTGTGGTTTAATTTATACATTTTGGAAACAAAGAATGAGGATATATATATATATATATATATATATATATATATATATATTCAAACCATGGATTGGAAAGCATGGAAGGTTGTCACACATGGTGACTACATTCCCACTAAACTCGTAGATGGTAAAGAAGTCCCTAAAAAAGAAAGAGACTTGACCGACAATAATTATAAAATGATGCAAGTAAACTCTAGTGCCATCAATGCACTATATTGTGTTTTAGATGTTAGTGAGTTTAATAGGGTCATGGCATGTAAGTTAGCCAAAGAAATTTGGAACAAGTTAGAAGTAACCTATGAAGGAACTATAGATGTTAGAGATAGTAGAATCGACATTCTCACAAGCAAGTATGAAGCATTTAAGATGAACCCGGATGAAATCGCCACTAGTATGTACACTAGGTTCACTCACATAATAAACTCCCTTAATGCCTTAGGGAAAAATTACTAAACTTATGAAATGATCCAAAAAATCCTTAGAGGACTACCACCAATTTGGGAACCTAAGGCCACTGCTATTACGGAAGGAAGAAACTTGAAAATCACCTCTCTAGATGAATTAATAGGTTTTCTACTCACATAAGAGATGACAATGAATTAAAGAAATTCGGAGAACAATAATAAAAACAAGAAATCAATAGTCCTTAAAGCTAGTAAAGAAAGCTCTAGTGATGAGGATGAAAACAATGAATTAGATGATGAAGAATTAGCCTTTATCACTAAAAGACTTAGAAAATTTAAAGGATAAAAAACAAACAAAGAAGAAACAAACTCAAAGCAAACTAAGACCGAACCACCAACATGTTATAATTGTAAGAAGGTTGGACACATTAAACCTGATTGTCCACAGCTGAAGAAGGACAAGAAAAAGAAAAAGAAGGCAATGAAAGCTATGTGGGATGACACAAGCTCAAAGGAATCAGAGGATGACTCAAGTGAACAAGAAGTTGCAAACATGTGCTTTATGGCACACAATGCTGAGGTAAATTCTTGTTATAGTTCATCAGAAGAATCTAGTGGAGAATCTAGTAATAATTTATGTGAAAGTATGCCTTCTTACAAAGAAATCCAAGCTAAACTATTCAACTTACACAATAGGTTCATCAAAGTATCTAAGAGAAACATAGCCTTAAAAGAACAAAATGAAAATCTTAAGAATCAACTAGAAAGTTCTAAATCGGCTGAAAAAGAAAAGGATTCTCATATTGATAATCTAATGAAGAAAATTAACAATATGTTTCAAGAATTACTAAAACTACAAGTTAATGATGAAAGCAAGAAATACCTAGAAATAAGTGATCTTAAAAGTAAAATTGAAGATAAAGATAAAATTATTTACAATTTTATTAGAGGAAAAGGAAGTTTTGAAAAGATGATTGGTCAACAAAGGATGATAAGTAATAAAGAATGAATAGGCTACAATGGAATAGCAAACAAAAAGAAGAAAAATTTATTTATGGGATATTTTGTAAAAGAAGCTAAATACTATGCAAGCACATCTTCTACAAATATACATGAAAACAGTACTATATACTTGTGTAGAAATAAGGGACACATAAAATTCAATTCTCCATTTAAAAAGAAATATTTCAAAATCAAGAATGAATGGAAAGTAAACACTAAAACTAGGAATGACTTAAAAAAGAATTAAGAAGGTTTGGGTTCCAAAAGTAACACTATGAATCCTTCCTTGTAGGTATGCTTTAGGACTACTCCATCAAAGGAAAAATGGTACTTGGATAACGAGTGTTCAAGACATATGAGGAGAGATAGAACAAATTTCACATCCCTAGTTCAAAAATATGGAGGCTATGTGACCTTCGGTGACAATGTCAAAGGTAAAATCGTCAATATATGTAAAATTGGTAAAGGAGCCTCACTTACTATTGATGATGTTTTGTTAGTTGATGGACTAAAGCATAATCTTTCAAGTATAAGTCAACTTAGTGACAAAGGTCTTGGCATAATCTTTAAACAAGATAAGTGTATAGTTCAAAATCCTAGAAAACATGAAATTCTATTCACAACCTATAGAGTAAATAATGTATATTTTATAAACCTTGGAAACTTAGTCTCTCAAGATGTAACATGCTTGGCTGCCATAAATGAAGGTAGTTGGCTTTGCCATAGAAGGCTAGGACATGCAAGCATGGACCTATTATCAAATCTATCTAGAAAGAACATAGTTAAAGGTTTACCAAATACAAAGTTCATAAAAGATAAAATTTGTGATGCTTGCCAACTTGGAAAAAAAATTAAAACAAGTTTTAAAAGAAGAAACATATATCAACTAGTAAACCCTTAGAACTTATACATTTGGATTTGTTTGGTCCTACTAGAACTAAAAGCATAAGAGGTAAGTTATATGCCTTTATAATAGTTGATGACTATTCTAGGTTTACTTGAGTATTGTTTTTAGCCTCCAAGGATGAAGCTTGTAATATGTTGATAAATCTTTACAAGAAACTTCAAAATGAAAAAGGATATAATGTTTCAAACATAAGAAGTGATCAAGGAAGAGAATTCAACAACAAAGATGCTAATAAATTTTTCAATGAACATGGAATTAATCATAATTTTTCAGCACCTAGAACTCCACAAAAAAATGGAGTTGTTGAAAGAAAGAATAGAACACTTCAAGAAATGGCAAGAACAATGTTAAATGAACATAATCTATCAAAATACTTTTGGGTTGAAGCTGTAAACTCTACATGCTATGTAATAAATAGAGTTTCTATAAGAACAAATTTGAATAAAACTCCCTATGCTTTGGAATGGTAGAAGGCCTAACATATTTTATTTCCTTGTTTTTGGTTGTAAATGCTATGTATTAAATGATAAAGATGACTTACGCAAATTTGATGCAAAAGCTGATGAAGGGATATCCCTAGAATATTCGTTAAAAATAAAGCCTATAGAAGAAAGTCCATTCAATAAACTAAAAAAACTTGAAGAAGTTCAAACTACTCAAAAATTGGAAGACTTAGACATAAAAGAAGTAAAAGAAGAAGAAAATGAAGAAAAATCAAATGTTGTTGAAAATACTGAATTACCAAAAGAATGGAAATATGTAAGGAATCATCCAAAAGATCAAAAAATTGGAGAACCATCAAGAGGTGTAACTACAAGATCCTCTTTGAAAAATCTTTGCAATCACTTTGCTTTCTTATCTTAATATGAACCAAAGAATGTTGAAGAAGCCTTAAATGATGACTCATGGATAATTGTCACGTAAGAAGAGTTAAATCAATTTGAAAGAAGTAAAGTATGGAAATTAGTTCCCAAATCGGATAATCATTCAATCATAGGAAATAAATGGGTATTTAGAAATAAATAGGATGAAAATGGAATAGTGGTAAGAAATAAAGCTAGACCTGTAGCTAAAGGATATAACCAAGAAGAAGGAATAGATTATGATGAAACATTTGCTCCATAGCTAGAATGGAAGCAATTAGGATGCTCTTAGCTTATGCATCTCATAAGGAATTTAAACTATATCAAATGGATGTAAAGAGTGCATTTTTAAATGGTTATATTAATGAAGAGGTATATGTAAAACAACCACTATGCTTTGAAGACATACAAAAACCTGAATATGTGTGCAAACTAACTAAGGCCTTGTATGGTTTAAAACAAGCCCCTAGGGCTTGGTATGTAAGATTTAGTGGATTCCTACTAGATAAAGGGTTTTCTAGAGGTAATGTTGATAGTACTTTTTCTATCAAATCTAAGAAAGATGACAAGCTCATAATCCAAATTTATGTAGATGATATTATTTTTGGTGCAACAAATGATAATCTATGTAAAAAATATGCTAAATGTACGCAAGAAAAATTTAAAATGAGCATGATGGGAGAGTTGAACTACTTCCTAGGATTACAAATTAAACAAGTAAAGAATGGAACTTTTATAAGTCAATCCAAATACATAAAAGATATGCTTAAAAAATTCAATATGGAAAGTAGTAAACCCATAGGTACCCCCATGAGCACTTCCATAAATCTCAATAAAGATGAAAAAGGGAAACCGGTAGATGTGAAGTACTATAGAGGTATGATTGGAAGTTTGCTACACTTAACAGCTAGTAGGCCCGATATAATGTTTAGTGTTTGCATGTGTGCGTGTTTCCAATCAGCACCTAAAGAATCACACCAAATAGTCATTAAAAAAATCCTAAGGTACTTGATAGGTACAATCAATTTAGGACTTTGGTATCTTAAGGACGCCAGATTTGAAATGATTAGCTATTCAGATGCCGATTATGTAGGGTGTAAGATAGAGAGAAAAAGTACAAGTTGGACTTGTCATTTTATAGGACGATCTCTAGTGTCTTGGTTTTCAAAGAAACAATAGCCTTATCCATATTTGAAGCTGAGTATGTAGCATCTAGGAGTTGTTGTGCACAAACCTTATACATGAAACAACAATTAAAAGGCTACAATTTAGAATATTCCACCATTCCAATTAAGTATGATAACACCAGTGCTATAAACATCTCTAAAAATCCTATTTCATACTCAAGAACAAAACGCATTGACATAAGACACCACTTTCTAAGAGATTATGTTCAAAAAGAAGACATTATACTTGAATTTATAAACACAAATGACCAATGAGTAGATATATTTACAAAACCTCTCTCCAAAGAAAGATTTTAATCCGTTAGAAGAGAACTTGGGTTATTACATAGTAAGGAAGTGATTTAGGTAGGTTTCATATTGAGCCAAATGAGAAAACTAAGAAATTAGGGACTTTAGGTGACTGAGCTTGGAAGCTCAGGCGACTGAGCACTATAGACTAGAGGCTCAGGCGGCCGAGTTAGCATACCTTAGGCAATTGAGGTGCTACTACCTATTGAGATTCCAATTTTGTAAATCTTCAGGCGACTAAACTTAATCTTATGGTGCCTGAAGTCACGGGATTTATATATTTAACACGCAAAAAACCCTAACTTTGGGCTACTGACTCCTGCTCCATCACTCACCTGAAGCTCCAACATTTGGTATTCCTTGCTCCCTCACTCAAAATCCCTTGAATCATAGCCTTAATCTCCTCCTACACTCTTTCTCTCGGATTCTAGGGTTCCATTATGCAAGAATACAATGATGCCTCGCACTAAGACCACAGCGAATTGAGGCACTTCTTTCGGAAGGGACGATAACAACATCGAGCAATGGTTAGTCACTCCCCAATCTAAGCTCCCATATCATTCTACTCTCTGTTCTACGGACCCAATCTTTGGTAAGGTGATCGATACTACCTTTTTTGATTCTGAATTCCCTGAAGTACAGCTTATGTTTCGGAACCTCGGTTGGAAACATTTTGTTTTTTTTCTTGCCGAAGGAATGTACCCCAACCGTGTCAAAATACTAGCTCCCATCACTTTGGGTGAATTTGAATGTCCCACCTTTGCTCAATCTTGGATTCTAGAGCAAGGCTTCATGCTCGAAGAGTTTTTGCCTCTAATTATGGTAAACGACCCCGTACACTTTGGCCATCCACCTATGTATAAGAAATTGAACCTCCAGGCCCAAATACTCCATAAAATCATCTCTAATAACATCCTACCTAAGGTCAGCTCTTCTGTTCATCTTTCCTACGTCGACTGCTTCCTTTCATGGTGTTTACTAAAAGGAAAGAAGCTTGATCTTTCTAGCCTCATTTTAAAAAGGATGTGGGCCAGTTGGAAGCCACTCTTGTCACTCTTCTTCATGGAGGTGTGTTGAACCTAATTTTTGCTCAGCTTGATGTCACCACACCTTTTGAGTTATTCATAAAACGTACTTGATATGATCTCTTCACCTCAACAATCCTCAAGCAGATGGGCTATGAAAAGCACAATCAGGGTTGGTTCTTGAAAGGAGGTAGACCTCAAAGATCACCAGCAGTTATACCTCCTCCTTCTCCTCTAGCTCAATACCAAGGACCTCTTGCTGATACGCCTTCTTAGTTCATTCCCTTTCATCATGAATTCTCCTCCTTCAGCAGAAACATGAGATCAGGACTTCAATCCTTTTAAGAGGATTTATCTTCACTTCACACTACCAGTTTCTCACTTAATCAATGCCTCACTTGTATTGATAAATATTAGGCTAGCTCATCCCACGATGTTGATCCTATGGACACTAGTTCTACTCCGTTGAGCGATGATGACGAATTTGAGGAAGGCAGTGAGGAAGGTGATGAAGAGGAAGGTGAAGACAAGGAAAAATATGAAGAAGAAGTTGTAAAGGAAGATGATGATGCTGATAACTGATTTAGTTTGTCATTTCGTGATGTATTAAGCACTCTCTATGTATTAGCTATGTTTTATGTTGCTTTGTGTTTTTGTTTGAAATTTGGCTTGTAATTCCACTCCTTATGTTTTTTTTTTTTTTGTAAAATGACTATGCTCTTAATTTGCTACAACTCTTTTTGCCTTTGCCCCTCAATTCTTTTTGAATGATGTCAAAGGAGGAGAAATTTTGAGCAAACATGAGCAATTACGTAAAATATATAAATCTTAGCATATAGCAAGGGGGAGTAAAAGCACAAATACAAATAAGAACATAAGAAGAACAAGACTATAATGCAAATATGTATATGACATGAGCTATAATGAAATATACTCAATTGTAACTTATTTTTAACTCACTTATACTTGAATTTATCATTTTTCATATTTGTTAAAAAGGCATGCTTATTGTAAGGGGGAGCCTTTTAAAAGGCTCTCTCATCTTTGCTCCTTATTTGTCATCATCAAAAAGAGGGAGATTGTTGGCATAATATGACTTTCGAATCTCGTTTTGATGATAACAAATGAAGGTTGATTTAACATGTGTTGTTAAGTGATGATGTTTCAGCAATGCTTAATTGACAAAGTTCAAAAGATAAAAAGAATTGCAAGTTCAAGATCACCAAGGACCATAAAGCCACACTTATCTTCAAAGTGATCCAAAGGAAGCTCAAGCGGACCAAAATGATTCAAAGCATTGAGAAACCTAAAGTTGACTCAAGCTCAAAGTCTAAGAGGATTCAAAGAAAAAACTCATACGAAGACTTCAAAGCTTAGAGTGTTTAAGGCTTTAGGATGAATAATGTAAGAACTTCATATTCAATATCATGTGGAAATGTTTTGAAGCTCATTAGGGTTTGTCTTGGACTTAGAGACCTTGTTTTTTTAAAAAAAACCCTAAAAAATGTTTTTACAAAGTAACAAAGCAAGAGAGCCAAGTGTTTTTGAAAAATAACCTGAAAAGCAGAAAATTTGTCTATTTAGGCGACTGAAGTGTAAGCCCGGGCGCCTAAAGATTATCTTTAGGTGATTGAAGAATAAGTTCAAGCGCTTGAAGAATTTCCTATAGAATTTCTGAAGAGGCAGTGTACCCTTAAGCGACTGGCCCTTGTCACCTCAGGCGCCTGACCCTATTTTCAGTTCAAAAATTTTAGTTTTAAAGAACTTCAGGCGACTGACCCCGAGACTTCACGTGCCTAAACACTGTTAATGGCTATATTTTTTAAAAGTTTTAAAATTGAAAAATAAGTTTCTTGTGCCCCAAATTTTGTAAAAACTTGGAAAATACTCCAGGTAAACTTGGGCAACACAAATTAACCTTTTTAAGCCTTTAAATACGTGTTTTCATGAATCAAACATATACCAAGCAAATGAAAATTTGCTCTCAAGCTGAAAGCTCGATCTCTTGTTCTCTCAAACCTCTCTTTTGCTCACTTTTGAAAACTAAGAATTACTAAAATTTTGAAGTGCTGGTCATTCTTCTCTGAGCTCTACAATCTGAAATACTGATTTCCATCTAAAGAAGTATTCCAGTGATATTGTTCTTGAGCTTCAATACTATTTCATTTCATATTTGTTATTGAATTATATAGTGATTTCAATTGTACTAACCAACTCTATTTGAGTAGAAAAGAAATTGTTTCTTGTTTCTTGTTTCTTGACGGTTTAGCTTGGAGAGGGAGCTCCACTCGAAAGGAACAAGTTAATGGAATCTGCTGTCCTTACAAGGCTTAACATCCTATTGTGATGTTAACAAATAAGTGGAACTTAACATATTTGGTTAAGTGATGACATTTCGGGACTCAACTATGAGAAAGCAAGGTCAAGTGTTCAGAAGTATTCATGAAAGCTTATATTTCAAAGAAGGATGATCATATGAAGCTTAAAGCATGGATTCAAGAATGACTAATCAAAACTTGAAGAAAAGCAAGAGATCTCAATGAAAAAAAGCATGAAGACTCAAGCACTTAGAATGAAAAATCTTTTTAAGAGTCTTTATGTGAGTGCTTCATATTTTAAATATCTTTTGAAATATCTTGAAGCTCATTAGGATGCAATAAGGACTTAGAGACCATGTTTTTGAAAAACCATGGAAAATGATTTTGAAAAGTCACATTCAATTTTTTCAAATAACAAAGGGTTTAAAAGCTAAAAAAAAAATAGAAGTTTTGAAAAAATTGACTGGTCAGTCGACTAACCAAAATACACTGAACTTTCCCAGCCGACTGACAAATACAACAAGTTGAATAACTGCTCAGTTGACTAACCATTTTGAACAAAGATTAGTCAGCCGACTAACAAGCCCAACCAATTGACACTTTAGAACTGTGTTTAATCAACCAATTGACAATTTAATAAAATTAAATCTCTCACAAATAGAAAGGTCTCAGCCGCCTGTCCAGGCGTTTGACTTGTATAAAATGCTTACCCAGTCGCCTGTCCAGCTAACTGACCCTACGGGATTTTAAATTTTGAATCTCAATGGAAAAATTCTAAAAATTAGTTTTTCAAAAGTGAACGTTATAAAAACTTGGTGGACACTCCAAGTAACTTGGGAAACAAGGTAAGTCATCCTAAAAAGTCTATAAATACTCCTTTAACCCAAGGAATCAAAACACCAAGCATACAATTAAGAAATCAAGCATTCTACTTTTAATCTCTCACAAAGCTCACTCTTGCTCACACTTTTGTTGGGAGAATTCTATTGAACTACTGTTGATATTCATCTAGAGAAGGAATTGGTGATATCTTATCTTAAGCTTCAATTCTATTTTATATTGATATTTGAATATTGAAGTGTATAGTGAATGAAAATGTACTAATCTTCTTTGTGTGAAAGCATTATTGTATGCAGCCTAGGTTTCTTATTTCTTTGACGATTCCAGTTTATTGGATCGTTGACCAAGCATGGGGTATCACTTGGGGAGGTGCAGCTCTAGCCTATTGAAGGAGTGACCAAGTGTGGGGTATCACTTGGAGAGGCGGTGCTCTAGCCTATTGAAGAAGTGTGTAACGGTTTTTGTTCCACCCGGAAAGGAACTAGTTTAGTGAATCCTTAGGTGGTTTGCCTAAGGCAAGGACGTAGGCTGGGGATAGGCCAAACCTCATAAAAACCCGGTTTCACTCTCTTTCCCTTACTCTCTTTAATTTCTAGCAAATATATTAACTGTGTGGATGATTTAAATTTCTTAATCATATATACTACTTAATTTTTAAATTAAGCAAACTTAAGTTTAATTTGGTTTTGCGATTGTAGAAACCGAAAAGGAGTACGTTGGTTGATCAATATTTTGTGAAAACCTCAAAGGGAGTATGTTGATTGGTTAATACCCAAAGACAAATTAATTAAGAGTTTATTTAAATTCTAAGTTGTTGGGAATTTGAGTTGTGGTTTGCATTGAAGAAACAAATTTCATTACTACGGGGCTTGAATCAAATACACGGGACCGCAAAAGCTAAAAGCTAAACCTTATATCTTGTTTAAATATATTGTGACCAATTGGTTACTCAGTTAGTGAATGGTTGTGGATTGAATTTTTTTTTTTTTTTGAGAATTGAATAAAAGAACATTGAATTCGGTGTGATTGCTAAATCAACATGAAGTCAAGAAATATTTGAAAGAATTTAAAAAGAGGTTAAAAATTCATGAAAAGATTTAGAACAAATTTTATAAACCCAATTCACCCCCCCCTCTCTTAGAACTGCACCTTGGTTTTCAAAATCCTTAGGTGGTCTTGCCTAAGGTGAGGACGTAGGCTGAGGATAAACCGAACCTCGTAAAAAATCTCAGTCTCACTCTCTCTACCCATATATATATTTAAATTTCATCATATACAAATTTTGTTTTCAAAAGTGTAGGGTTGCTGAAACTGAGATTGAGAAGACCTTTTAATTTAAGAAAGTAAGTTTGGTTAATATTTTACGAAAACCTTAAAGAGAGTACATTGATTAACCGCTTGCGAAAATATTGATTAAAAGGAGCACTTAAAAATTCATTCATACAGGGCTACAAACTAAAATTTGGCAAAACGCTGAAATATGAAAGTGTTGCAAGTTTTCATAATTTAGTTAAGTATTGTGATTGATTGATTGATCATTGTTTGGTTTGTGATTGGTATTTGGCTTGTGTTTGGATTGTGGTTGATTTAAAATTAAGTCATTCTTGTGTGTTTGTTTAATTTTAGAAAAGGTTGAAAATTTATATTAACACTTAAAAGAAGTTTTATAAACCCAATTCACCCCTCTCTTGGGATAACACCTTGACTCTTAGCAGGATACTATCGCCGGTTTGTGGAGGGATTCTCTAAACTGTCAGGCCCTTTGACTAGATTGACCAGGAAGAATGTAAGGTTTGAATGGACAGATGCATGCGAACAGAGCTTTCAGGAATTAAAGCAGCGACTCATCACTACACCAGCCTTGACAATCCCTTCGGGAGAAGAGGGTTTCGTAATATACGGTGATGCGTCACATAAAGGGCTCAAGTGTATTCCGATGCACCATAGGAGGGTTGTGGCTTGTACTTCATGACAACTTAAAGAATATGAAAAGAATTACCCTACCCATGATCTAGAGTTAGCAACGGTGGTTTATGCGTTGAAGATTTGGAGGCATTATTTATATAGGGGTAGGTGTGAGATCTTCATAGACCACAAGAGCCTTAAATATTTCTTCATGCAGAAGGAGTTGAACATGAGGAAGAGAAGGTGGTTAGAATTGATTAAAGATTATAATTGTACTATCAGTTAGCACCTAAGAAAAGAAAATGTGGTAGCTAATGCCTTGAGTCAGAAATTGGGGAGTGCCCCTCAGTATCAGCAGTGGTAGTGCAGCATCATACCAAAATGGGTTTGGAAAGATTTGGGGAGGAGCTTGTAGAGGGTGATCATTAGGTGTTTATTGCTAACCTGGTTGTACAACCCATATTACAGGAAAGAATTAAAGCTGCTCAAGTAAAAGATGTGGAGTTAATGAAGATTGTGGATAAGGTGCAAAGTGGTCAGGGAGCAGAATTTAGTATCTCAAATGACGGATCTTTGAGGTTCTGTACCAGACTTGGTGTACTTATAAATGCTGAGATTAGGAGGACCATCTTGGAAGAGGCACACCAATCCCTTTGTACAGTGCACCCTAGGAAGCACTAAAATAACATGAAGAAGGAGATAGCCAAGTATGTAGAATAGAGTTTGACATGCTAGCAGGTGAAAGCGGAGCATCAGAGACCAGTGGGATCATTGCAGCCACCCCACATCCACGAGTAGAAGTGGGATCATCTATTGATGGATTTCGTCACAGGATTACCACCGATATTGCATGGGTAGGATGCCATCTAGGTTTTTGTAGACCAGTTGACGAAAACTGCCTACTTTCTTCCCATCAGAGTTAGCTACTCCATTGAGTAGGTTGGCGGAGCTGTACCTACAGAAGATAGTGATATTGCATGGAGTGCCTATGTCCATCGTCTCTGATCGAGATCCATAGTTTACATCACAATTTTAGAGGAGTTTGCAGAGGACTATAGGGTCTCAACTGACATTTAGTACGACATTTCACCCTTAGACCGATGGACATACATAGAGGACCATACAAATGCTGGAGGATATGCTGTGGGCATGTGTATTGGATTTTGGTGGTAGTTGGATATGGTATATGCCACTGGTCAAGTTTTCTTATAATAACAGCTATCAGGGCAGCATTGGGATGACACCATATGAGGCGTTATATGACAAGAGGTGTCAATCCCTATTATACTAGGACGAGATTAGGGAAAACAAGTTTCGGGGCTAGAGCTAGTACATCAAACTCATAATAAATTTAGACTTATTAGAGATAGAATCAGAGCACCATAAAGTTGATAGAAGAGTTATGCAGATACTCGCTGATGAGAGTTAAAGTTGGATGCATGAGATCATGTATTCTAGAAAGTGGCACCAATGAAATGGGTTATAAGATTTGGGAGGAAAGGTAAGTTAAGCCCTAGGTATATTGGGTCATTTGAGATTCTTGAAAAAGTGGGTCCAGTTGCCTATAGATTAGCTTTACCACCGGTTCTATCTAGAATCCATGACATGTTCGACGTATCCATGTTGAGGAAATATGTCTCAGATTCCTCCCATATGATCAGTTATGAGGCACTAGAGCTTAGTGATGCCTTGTCATATGAAGAATTGCTAGTACAGATTATGGATCGAAAGGAACATAAATCGTGTACCAAGAAGATCCCACAAGTGAAAGTACTCTAGCACAACATGCAGTAGAAGAAGTTTTATGGTAATTGGAAGAAAAGATGCATCACAGAGATTCGTACCTATTCAGTGAGACCCAAAGGTGAGTTGGCTATTTTGTGTAATGATTTGTACAGTGTAGGATAGCTAATTATATAAATGCTTTTAGTTTTGGTTATAAATGGTTTTGGGAGAATTTTCTATTATGTAATTAATTATAATCTCCTAGGACCCTATTGTAACCACGATATTCGTCTCCTACAAGTGAGGGTCATTAATAAATTTGGGATGGGGCCGCTATGTGGTCGTCGTCAGCTCTTCTTAGAGTCAGATAAATATTTTAGTGATTCCTAGGAAGGTGTGATAAGAGTAAGTTAGCAAATTTCGAGGAGGAAATTTTTATAAGGAAGGGAGCGCTCTCTCTCTCTCATCGTCTCTTTCTGCTTCTCTCTCCTTCGTTCAACTTTCTCTCTCCTTGATTTTATCAGTGATACATGCGCTAATTGAAAAATAGAAAATACCCCTGGGTTCCAATCTTCGCCACTAACATCTTAACTGAAGTCGATTTGTCATAGGAGCGATGTAGGCACCACTCCTGCGATAAGGTAAACTCTTACTTTCTCCTCAATTTCTCCTTAAATCTTTAGTCAAATTGATGATTGGACACTACCACGGGGTCCTAGCTCTGATCCTTATCATTTTAGTCAGAGCAGATTTTTAATTTGGGTTTCCTAGGCACCAATCCAAGGCTAGGGTGTGATAATAGAATTATATCCGTTAATTGCTTTTGAAGTTTAATTAGTATTGGGAGTGTGTGGGCCTAGCAAATGTTAAAATAATTGTAATTATAGGATGTAGTTGGCTGAATTGAGGATATGTGAATTTTAGGGTTTTGAGCTTCAAACGTCGTGGGGCGTGGATTCAGAGTTGTTAACAGACCTCTCAGTAAGCTAGGTAAGGGGAATTAAATCATGCCAGAAGTTATTGAAAATTAAAGGATTAAATCCAAGTATGACATGAAAATAATACATGTAAATTTGCTAACTTTTCGAGTATATATATGTGAAATGGTAGTTTTGGATATATTCAATATTTTACTAGATAATTATGATATGGTTAAATATTATTGGAAACTGTGTGGCAAAAGAAATAATTTTGATTACTGAAAAATAAATCTACAAATATTTTATATGAGGGGATGGAGTTTATGTTGGGATACAAACATATATGATGATATGAGTAATATACTGACATGTTTGAGATAGATATGTTGAAATGAAATTTATACAAACATGTTTTTATCGAACATGATATAATAATATGTGATATACACAGTCATGATAGTTTTATACGGATAGATATGATGAACAACCATAAGGTAAAGACGAGATATGTTACATATGGATACTCATATGCTCGGACATGTTTATGAGAAATGAAAGCTTTTTGGAAAATAGAGTTTTATGTGAAATGAGTGATGGAAATTAGAACCCGATTGATTAATGATATGAGAGCATGGTATCGTTGCTAGTGATTAAATTAGTGCAACCATACAGCTCGAGGAGCGTGTAGGTATTGGAAGTTGATTGGGCCTTTGGAGAGAGGTTGACTACCCCTAGGTCCGAACCAGACTACAGTGTGGCAATCATACTAGAGATGAAGTATTCCAACTTAGCCTAGTAGGCCAACCAGGGTTAAGTCCTACCTTCGGGCTACATAACCTAGTCATGTGGGGTTATTACATGACCATAAGGTGGATGGGTCTCCTTATTACAGATGTGACACACTCATATGATAGTACTTTGACATATTTGATACTCTGCATACTGAAATATTTATTAAGAACGATTATATTTTCAAAAAAAGTATATGGTTACAAATATACATATATGTTATGGATATGAGTACAGATTCCTATGATGCCTCAGTAAATTAATATTTTGTTAAACATGATATGATACACTGAAACTTACTACCACACACTGATAATAATTTATTCCCACTTACTGAGAGGTGTCTCACCCTATAAATCCTAAATATTTCAGAAAATTCGGAACGTCAGGCGGGGCGAGCTTCGAGATAGAGGATATGTCGCTCTATAGTGCAGGGTATGTGAGTTTATTTTGAAAAACACAATTATGGGTGTATAAATCTTGAATTAGTGGTTGACTTATTTTGGGGGTTATGTGTATATTTTGGAGACATGTAGTACTCTAGTGTTGTAAATAAAGTTTAAATGTGTTATGTTTTCCATTGCATAGATAAAGTACGTATGGGGACAGACGTATTCCCGGTACCCCATTTTGGGTCCAGGTTGACTCGGTTGTTATTATTATTATTATTATTATTATTATTATTATTATTATTATTATTATTATTATTATTATTATTGTTATTATTATTATCATTATTATTATGGTATCAAAGGTAAATGGGTGAAAAAAAAATAGTGCGTCACACAAGACTCATTAATTGAAAGTTTATTTAAATTTTGAATTTTTGGAAGAGTGTTGGAAATTTTCATTGTGTTTCATATTGAGAAATCAAGTTCACTAATACAGGGATTTTATCAGCTACATAGTTAAACTTTACTTTGAATTACTCAAGTGCTGAATCTTTGAAACATTGTTGAATTCATTCTATATTGTGAATTGTGGTTTAGTTATCTTGGTTGGATTGAATTAAATTGCTGAAAGGGATATTGAAATTGGTATATTCATTCTTAAAGGTTTATAACTAAATCAATTTCTGTTGAACTTGTGATTGAAAATCAACTTTGTATGTGTGGTTGCAGAACTTAAAACAAGTTGAGAAATATTCAATTAAAGAATGCATAAAAAAATTTAAAAAGCCCAATTCAACCCCTCCCCTCTTGGGAATACACCTTTCTTTTTAGTATTGTCTTAAGAGTTAGCTCCGCCTATAAGAAGTGGTGTAATAGGAGGCTCCGCATGAGTGAAGGAGTGTGTATAAGGTGGTTTTTGTCTAGTTTAAGGAGTGGAATAGTGAAATCCTCAAGTGGGTTCTCTTGAGGTGAGGACGTAGAAAAGGATAGCTGAATCTCGTAAAAATCTCATGTTTGCTTTCTCTTTCCCTACACTATTTAATTTTCCCGCACTTGTATGTTTTCATTTAATTTGTTGTGATTATTGTATATGTGTTAAATATTTGCATACTTAAACATTTGTGGGATTTGAGATTGGTTGAGAAACCCTAAACTTGAGTTATACTGGTTGTGTTTTAACAATAAGGTGTACACTTAACCTAAATTTTTAAAATATCCAACTCACCTCCCCCCTCTTGGGATTATACCAAAAATCATAATTTACTTTAAATTATTATACAAAATATATGCCCTATGACTATATTTGTAGGAAAAATATTATTTTAAACATTATAATTTAAAATATTTCAAATACAAATTGTAAAATCATTTATTTTTACTGTCATATACTATTCTACCTCAAAAGTTGATTGTTGAATTTAATTGACTAGCTAAATTACTAAATATTTATTTTTATCATGCCACCATCAATTTAAGCTAGCTTTTAAATGAAGCAAATAATTAATATATGTCTTAGTCCACACATTATTACATGGGTTTCCTTATTGAAAAAAAAAAAAACTAATAAATATGTATTTTAAAATTATAAATTGATGAAAATTAATTCAAAGTCACTTAAACTATTTCCTTTTTAATGAATTCTTACAATACACTAATAAGTGTGCATACTTTTTATAATTATACCATTTATTTTTGTAATATAATTGTACACATTTAGGGTGCATAATTTTTATTTTATTTTTCTTATTAAAATATTTAATGGCCAATAAGATTAGAGAATTGATTTTAAAATAATATGCACACAAAGTACATATTAGTGTGCATAATTTTTATTTTTTGTTTTTCAATTAAAACATTTAATGGCGAATAAGATTAGCATGTGTGGCACCCTACATGCAGCCCCATTTATTATTTTAAATGGGATCTAAAGCCAAATTGTAAAATATTATTTTAAAAATTATAATTTAAAATATGCAGAATATAAATTGTAAAAGAATTTATTTTTAGTCTATCTTATTTTACCTCAAATGGTAATTGTTGAATTTATATGACTAAGTAACCTTTAATAAATTACTAAATATATATATTTTATCATGGTGCCACCAATTTAAAATAGCTTTTAAATAAAACAAATAATTCATATGCATGTTAGTTCCTTTTAAAAAATAAAAACTAATAAATATGTATTCGAAAGTTACATAATTAGCCTTATCTTTTATTTAATGCTCTTTCCTTTTTTGCTCCTTCCATGAACACTCCCCAAAAACGAATTAATAAGCTTAGATATTTATTGTCATCTCCCTATTTGGCTAAGGTAAACCTATGGTGGTTGATTAATTATTCAAAGCATAAGTAGCTAACTTACCTTATTTATATTACTAAATTTTTGTCTTAAGATAAAACATGGTTGCTTGCTACAATTTAAGATTAATTATTAAAATTGCTGAAGGTTAAATTCAAATCTATTTTTCAATTATATATATATATATATATATATATCTAGGATTATCGATTGATATAATAATGTCACTGATTAGTAGATTGTATTTGATATTGGTGTGAGGTTGTGATTGGTAAAATTCAAAAGGTTTAAAATAAATGAGTTTCGCTTAGTAGCTTTTAAAATAGCCAATTCACCCTCCCTCTTAGGATTACATCATTATTTTCAAAGGAGCTTTATTCAAAATCTAGATATGCTATGTTTTTTTACTAAAATGTATTCAATGTAGAAATGAAATATATATAGAGGCATTCCTATATGAAAAATAATAAGAGAAATATTTAAACAAAAAAAAAGAAAAAGAAAAAGAAAAATATAACACATAACAAATAATAGAAACTAACATCGAACTTTCATAGTAGTTACATATTATTGTATCTAAAATATGCTCATTTCTATAGTCAAATTTACAATTAAAAGGGTTGATTTCTTTTTGTTTTGGAGCCAACTACAAATTGGTTTTTTATTTTCAAAATGTTCATATTTTGCTTTATTATTTTATTGTGTAGACACTAATTCATTTTAATAAGACCCTTCACATTATTTTTCCTTTTTCTTTAAATAGTTTTAAAAAAATTTAAACATATATATATAGCCTAACAAGGTTTAGAATATTGTTTTGATGATAACAAATCAAGTGTACTTAACATGTTTGTTTAAGTATCTACCAGGTCTTCAAAAAGAGCTTATGAGATCGAGTTCATATGTTTGAAGAAAATGGATGACTCAAGGCAAAGAGTCATGTTAGATGTCAAAGTATATTAAAGTTAGAAAGCTTCAAGTTGGATATAGAAAGCAAGCCAACGCAAGAAGACTTTGTTCTTAAGATAGAGTTATTATAGATATAAGTCTCATATGAGTACCAAATTCATTACTGATGCATTAAGCTCTTAAGAAAGTTTAAGTGACTTAAAGACCTTATTTCAAAATCATGGAAAGTGTTTTAAAGTCTTACTTATGTTTTTCCAAGATCCAAGTAAAGTTTTGAAATCAAAATTTCAAAAAAATACTTAAGCTGAAAGCAAGACAAGCGATCAATGAATCATTATCAGGCGACTGACATTTTTATAAGGATTTTAAGGAAGCAAACAAAACAGAGACAAGCGACTGACCCTTAAAGTTCAATCGACGGACCCAACACTGTGTTTTCAAAATACGTTGAACTTAAAAGGCTCAGGCGACTTACATCGGGCATAGTCGACTAAAGTTTGTGTTTTAACTTTTAAACAACATTTGAAAAGTTTCCAAATTTTATTTCTTGAGCTCCAAACTTAGAGATTACTTGGGAAATATTGCAAGTAACTTAGGGAAAACGTAAAGTAACTTTACTACTCTATAAGAACTTGTTATTTTCACAAATTACATACAAGAAATCAAGCACATAAAAATTACAAATTCAAAGTTCTCCTATTGAAATATTTTTTGAAGTACTGTTATGTTTTTTCTGAAACAACCCATGGTTTTCTTATCTTTTCTATTAAGAATTTCAATTCAAATTAGAACCTTGGTGATATTCTATTGAGCTTCACTTTTCTATATTGATTATTGTTGAAGTATATTATTTTTCAATTGTACAAATTTGCTCCAACAGAGAGTTCTACTTGTACATATGAACCAAGTTTGTTCTTGTTTATTGTTTTCTTGACAATTTAGGATTGTTGGATCGTTGCCTAGAGAGAGGGGATTCTCTTTAGAGAGGCGAACTCCACCTTTGAGAGAGAGAGGTTGTAACTTCACCTAGTAATGAAGTTGGAAAGGAAAATCCTCACAGCATGTTGCTTAGGGCAAGGACGTAGGCTTCTAGTCGAACCTTGGAAAAAATTTGGTCTTCAGCTTTTCTTCCCTAATCTCCTTAATTTATTGCAAGGTTGTAATCCGTGTGTATGTTTATTGAGAACTTATTTTATATTGGTTTTTGCTGAAAAAATATTTTTGGTTCATGCTTGAAATCAAGGAACATATTGGTTATCATTGGTTAGTTTGACAAGTTCAAAGTAAATTTGAATACTGATTTTTGAATATCATAGTTGAAGTTGATTTTTTTAAATTAGTTGAAATAAAGTTGCAGGCTTTATAAAATCAACCTTCTAAAATTATCTTGAAATTGTCATCATTTATTGTTGAAGAAATTCTCATTCTAAATATTAAAGTTCTGAGATTCTTGATCAAGTTGATCTTTAACATCATTCATTCATAAAAGATTGAATTTGGATTGTTTAAAGGATTGTTGACTGAACTTGTAAGAATTGTTGATCAATATTATTGTGTTTGTATGATTGCTGAAAATCAATTTGTTGGGTTAATACTTAAACTAAGGAATTTGTGAAACAAAATTACAAAGAAATTTTAAAACCCAATTCACACCCCTCTTGGGAGTAAATCTAAATTCTCAATTGGTATCAGAGCATTGAGTTGTAGTAAATCTTAAACTAAAAGCTACATAAAGATCCCTATGGCACATCTAGGTGTATCTCCTTTTGGCAAGAGCCAATCCTCATCTAGACCACCTATATTTTGTGGTGTTAACTTCACCTTCTGGAAACAGCGAATGAGAATCTATTTGCAAACCATGTATTGGAAAGCTTAGAAAGTAGTCACACATGGTGACCTCATCCCCACCAAAAACATAGATAACAAAGAAATACCTAAGGAAGAAAAAGAGATGACTGACAATGATCTAAAGACGTTGCAAATAAATTCTAGTGCAATGACTGCACTATATTATGCCCTTCAAGTCAATGAATTAAATAGGGTCATAAGATGTAAATCGGGTAAAAAAATATGGGATAAACTTGAAGTAACTTATGATGGAACGATTGATGTAAGGGATAGTAGAATTGACATGCTCACCAGTGAGTATGAGGCATTTAGAATGAACCCCGAAGAAACCATCACTGGTATGTATACTAGGTTGACCTTTATTATAAACTCTTTTAATGCATTAGAAACAAATTACACTACTTACGAGATGATTTGAAAAATCCTTAGAGGACTTCCCTCGATTTGGGAACCTAAGGCCACTGTGATGTAGGACGGGGATGGGTGACCTAGTCCTATGGGTTTCAACCCTCAATCACATATATGAGAAACATTTTAAAACGAGAATTCAATCAACCAAACATAAAAAAAAAAAAAAAATGAATCATACTTTATCATGCAGTCCAAGGATTTTAAAAAGGTATATAATCATATTCAAATTTAGTCCGAGGTGGTAATTTCACAATATAGTCAAGTTACATGCCATGAAAATACCAATTAATCATTCAAGGAAATAAATCAATGTTATCACAATCATATCCCACAATTGACAAGCAAGTATGTGTATAAATAGTGAGAAATTTCAAGTTTTGGAGGTATTCAGTCGATTGGCAGCGAAGGAATTGAATAAAAATGAGATTTCTAGGGCTTTTTGCGAAACGGGGGGTTTATGGGATCTTAAACAAAGATGGTAACAAAGTAATGGATGGCTTAGGCAGAGTATTACTATATGGCTTCTCTAGATAACTTTACAATGATCAACAAACATGAATCAAACCACAAGAAATCTGTCGAGATCGCGGTGAACCGGTGCGAAGGTTGCTGCATGTTGTTCGTTGTGTGCGGAGGGCAAGGGATGATTAGAGATGGAATGATGTGATGGATTGATGTCATAGGTAGATGTTGGATAGCTTGGTGGATAGATTGTTGGTCTCACCCCAACTGATCTCCTGGGAGAATGTCGTAGCCTCTCACCACTCAAGCGCAAGGATCGGAACAAAGCTCTGAGATTTCAAAGAAAGAACCTTTATTCGATCAATAATAATACTTGGTTCCCTTCCAGTGTTTACAATAGCAATAGATACAAGGGAAAAGAAAGACCTAGTGATAAATGACCTAAACGTCCCACACGAGCATGGGAGTTGACTCACTTAGGGAACTCACACAAATCTCACACAAATTAAATACTTAACACAAATTAAATACCTAACATAACTCAATGCAATTAATTAAACGAAACAAAGTCAAAAGGGAGGCCCAAGTTGTGGGAGGCCTAGAGTAGCCATGTGGGACCCAGTAGATCTGTGTTGGGCCCACAACGGTCTTGAGTCTCAGAATTGTAAAATCACAACTCGAGGCTTCTTGATTCTGAAAATTCTTCAAGTATCTCCATAAGATCTTCAAGTATTTCCATAAGATCTTCAAGTATCTCCATAAGATCCCTAAGTATCTCCATAAGATCTTCAAGTGGTTATCAAGCATTGTGGACATCTGGGGTTCGTCCACGTGTCACCATGTTGGTGAATGAAAGGGAAAGGGGGAGTGGTTGCCAATCCCCATCATCTCTCTCGGGCCCAAAAGAATTCTTCTCCGAAGAATGAGAAGCAAAATTATTTGGAGTTGAGTTTCATATTAAGACGTAGTAAATCTTCCTTCAAAATCTAGATGCGCTCTGAAATTGGTTTAGCTTTTTGACTTACTCTAAAAATGAGCAGCATGAAGGTTATCCCAAGTATAGGAGTTCAGTTGTGTAATAATTTGCCCAAGGGCCAAATCGTCTCCTCAGGGAATGCATTTTAATTCCAAACTTGTAAAATTTACTAAACACAATTCAGATTCGGTTTCCTAGGATTTTTGAGATTTTTCAATGAAATTTAAACCTTAACAAAAAATTAAACATGCGCAAAATAACTGTTTAAATACTATATTTAAATACCGGAATAACGAAATAAGTAATCCCTGCAATCATCCAACTGAATAAAAATATTAACTTTAAACGTAAACCCAAGCAAGAATACACTCTACATAAAAACACCCAAATAAAATAATTAAATCCCTATAAAAACTTTAAACAAGAAGACAAATTTAAATTAACAATAATAATACTCAAACAAGAATTTAAATGCGAAAGAGAGAGAGAGAGAGAGAGAGAGAGAGATTTAAACAGAAATTTATCTAATAAAAAGGAAGTTTGTAATTAAAAAAAAATTTTTAAACAAAAATTAATCCAAGCTTTGAATAAATTAAAAACTTAACAATAAAATTTATTTTAACGAAATTGAGTTCAAAGAAAGAGAGAGACGAGAGAGTAAGGGAGAAGAGAGAGAGAGAGAGAGAGAGAGAGAGAGAGAGAGAGAGTAGCCATGTTGGAGGATGAAGGAGAGAGCTTTTGATGCTCCTTTTTTTTTTTTTTTTTATGCTGCCACAAAACCTCCCCAGAAGAAAAGTAGGCCCCCAAAAAAAACACACAAGAAACCCTATTCTATCCTACAAAAGCTATTACCGTCATAGTTGACTTTTCCAAATTATTTCCAATCCAAATCCACTACTTCAATTCGAATATGGAGCCACAAGCAACCCAGCGCCTATAGCCTCTTGCATGGCAGGGTCACATCTAGACCCGACCCACTTCATTTTTTTTTTTTTTTTCCTTTTCTTGCTTCTTCTTTTCTTCCCTTTTATTTCCTAGCACACAAAGCCAATTTCAACAGTACTGAAGCCCGTATCTCTCAAAGCTCAAAACACAAAAGTTGTAGAACTCTTTCTTAGATTTCCCCAAAATTTTGAATCGTCTTGATCGAAGCTCATACGAGAAAGTTACGCCTATATCACGAAAAAGTGCTAAAATAGTCCATAAAAACAGCGTGTGATAACTTCACGTTTGATTTTGACCTTGATACAGCCAATACCTTTCAAAACTTGAAACATGAAAATTGTAGAGAGTTTTCTTATCTTTCTATATCATCTTGAATCATCTAAATTAGAGGTTGGATGAGAGAGTTATGCATAGATTACGAAGTATTGTTGGTTTATAACTTTCAATAGCTGCCTGCAATAAAACAAATTTTAAAAATTCATAAATTACTCAATAAAACCCAAATATTATAAATAGAACAAAATGTTAAATTTGAGAGTAATTAGGCATTTAATTAAAAATATAATTCATAATGCATGAATTAAAATACCTAATTACGCAATTTAAGCGTCTAATCACACCCCCAACTAAAGTTTTGGTAGTCCCTAAGAAAAAAATAAAACAAATAAAAAAAACTAAGAAAACTACCAAATCCTATCTACCTTATTTTTTGTCGGAAACATAGTTGCATTTACCAAGTGCAATAAGGCTTCAAACCCCTAGGTCGATCCTAGTGGACAAGTTGTAGTCTCGTTAGGATTTACAGGGCGACACCCACAAACATCAATTCCAATGAATATTAAATGAATGTACATGCAACACGAATATACCATTTCACATACATGAATATCATCAGATTACACACAAGCTCATACACAATTCACGCAATTCTAAAACAAGTCATTCATGCAAGTTTCATAATTATATAGTCGTTTAAGAACATTATGCTCACATAGAATCAATTAGCGATTACAATTCGGAGTTAAAGTAGCCATATAAATTTGAGTATGAATAGGTGAAATATCGAGGCATGTGTAATGTGTATGACTCATTACACCCATGGTATCCATGTGTTAGCTTTGGTGTATTCCCAAGAGGGGGGGGGGTGAATTGGAATTTTAAAATTGATCTCCTAGGTTAAACGAGATAGTTGTATAATACAACCTAAGGTCTTTCTATGCAATCCCAAATGCGCCGAAAAATATAATATGCGAAAATTTAACCCATGCACATCATTCACACCATAACATATTCGTGCAGTAAATATAAAGTGCGAAAATATAAACAGACACACTATATGTTATCGAGGTTCAGCTAACTGTGCCTACGTCCCCACCTCTAGCTCGCAAGCCCGAGGATTCCACTAAAGGCTCACTTAATGGGTGGAGTGGCACTAATTATAATTAGGTTAATTCAAGGGGCTGACCTCAACCAACACGCCTCAACAGGATGATGCACCTTGCTTTCCTAACCGGTTCTAAGCTAATCCGGGACTATTTATCAAGGCTAGTCTCCCTCTTCAGCTCCGTGCCTGGAATACAACGAATTTGTTCACAATGAAATGGTATAGTGATTATGCTTTCAGGTAAAGCATGTTTGTACCCAGTTATATGCAATCACATACACCACCAAATGATATAATGAAGTAAGTTCAATGTCATTTAAGATATCTACTCTCAAATATATTTGCAATCGTTGTAATTAGTGCATAAGAGTGCAAACCATATGATCTTTGTATCACCAAATGTATTCAATCTAAATGCGCAAACAAAGATATCAGTCAAACTTCATATATTTCAACCAGCAGGTTTTCTCAATGTATAAAGCTTAAATAATGTATGAGTTTGGTTTGCAAAAAGGATTTAATCTTTGTATTCAACAAATGATATAACTCAATGAATATTGCAACAAAGATTTTCACCACATAAACAAATATCTCTTTAAAGATTTCTCAAGATGAAATACACTAGATATTTGAAAATGATTTGACATGAATTTTGCAACCAAAATCAAATAAGAACTTCTCAAGATATTGCAATGACAATGCAATACTCAGAAGCTCAAGTGAAGTCTTCTTAGGATAGACTTATCAATGAAGTACCCTAAGAGCACATGAGGCTTTGCTCTCAAATAAAATAATATCAAACAAGCACAATCTTGAGAGAGCAAACCTTATGGAGCAACAACACTCAAAACACACATACAAAGATATTTGAGTAATGAGATCTAGTAAGAATAAGTGTTGGAGGCTAAAAAATGAGTATTATAGATTTTGGAGTTTCAAAGAATTTCCCCTAATGAAGATTGCTAATCCCCCACTAATTATTCCAAATGAGGGGGTATAACTGTTGATGACATATATAGAATAATTATAAAAGTTTTAATATTATTTAATTAAGTTAACCTTGTTACAAAAATATTAACCACGGTAAATTTTTGGGGCAACCCGAGAGCACCAGTCGACCGAGCCAAGTTCAGTTGACCGAGTTGCTTGAGGTTTGGTCGACCGGGCATTAAATGAACTATAAGTTTAGTCGACCGGACTTGTATGTCCAAGGGCTATTTTTCCCTTTTGTGCGGTTCGATCGACCGGGGACATTTTGAACTACCTCGGTTGGTCGACCAGACCGTTGAGTTCCCACACGTGGAACTCAGTTAACTAAGGCGTTGACTAGAAGGTCAATTAAGTTGACTCCAAGGGAGTTCGGTCGACCGAGTTCAAATGAACTAAGTGAGTTCAGTCGACCAATCTATGGTCAACCTGTTGACCTAGTCCTAGTTCGGTTGACTGGGGGCATTTGTACATAGGAGCACGGTCGACCGAACATGTAAAATTCATACATTTCGATTCTTTTCAATTTGTGCAAACACCCTAATCAAATGATCAAACATATAAATACATGATGAGTGTCCTAGGGTCATTTCTAGTTCATTTTTAGTTATGAGCTTACTCATGACATCATGCAGGTGATGCATGCAATTATTACAAGTCAAGCCTTATTTACTATCACAGACCCTTTAGATAATAATAAATTGAAATACAACATATGTGTTGGGTCGTCAACTTCAATCTCTCTTTGTGCTATCATTATGATCTGCCAATTAGAATACCTGCACATAACCTCAAACATGCATTAAATATAATAGGTATTTGTCATTATCAAAACCGGGCGTGATCTATAAGGTCGACATTCTCCCCCTTTTTGATGATGACAAATACATCAAGCAAAAATATGGGTTTAGCCTTAGAAGGATCCCCCTATCAATATGCATTAAAGAAAACTTAATTTTTAACCCAATCACTTTTTGCCCTCTTCATCTCCCCCTTTTGGCAACAGCAAAAAGGGTCTTAAAAACAAAAGCTCTAGGCAATGGGTAAACATCATTTTTATACATTATAAATCTTGGAGGGTTTTTAAGAAAGAATTCGGCAGAGTGTCGTTTGAAAATGAGACTTTCCAAAAGAAATCCTGTATAAACAATGGCCTATTTGAGTTTATAAATCCTAACAATTTATCCACAACTACTCACACAGTTCCAGTATGATCAAAGTAATAAAACATAAAGTCCATCATTATCATGTTGTAGATGTGAAAAGTATGCATTACAAACAACAAGCAGAGTTCACAAAGTCTAAGCCAATAAGCAATATTAATAGTAATATTAGTTGCTAGGACTTGTAAATTTTACTTGAAAGCTCCCCCTAGCAAGTTGAATCCAAGCTTAGATAAAATGAGCTGTGTAGACTAGATGCATAAATATTTCATTAAGAATGTCAAGAAGTGTACGCAATCAATTTTTAAGTCTTTTAGAGCAAATATACTAAGTTCAGATTTATTCACTTTACTACTTAATTAGTATAGTCGTCCCTATAGATCACGTATGCATCATAAGACATACATTAAGACATGAAATAAAGCACATAATCAAGAATCATCCATATCAAAATGGAATATAATGATAATCAAGGTTCTTAGAAGAGCCTTAATATTCAATAAGTCACACTATGATGCATATGAGTTCTTTATGGTCTTTTCCTAGGGACGGAGCTACGCTTTTTAAACACTTGATGATTATGTGAGGATGAAGTTTAATTTTCATTGAGTTTTCACTCATCCTTTCCAAAAGATTTTAACTTTTAATTTCATTATAATCATCATTTGACAAGGTTTTATATTGGAAAAGTCCACTGAAATTTTGGCTGCATGTCGTCTGTAAGTAGGACATTTCCCAAATAAACCTACATAAAAAATATTCTCAACAGCCGATATATCAGAGGTTTATGGTATGCAAGAACCTATATCAACTACCAGCATGCAATTACACATCAACTGCATCCGCCATACAGGAGGCATTCTAACCTAAACATGCAAATAGGTAGATAGTGATTTATATGTCGTTTATTAGTGATTTATGTGTCGTTTATCACATGATATCCAATAGGAGAGAAGAAGACTATCATCAAGGCATTACATACAAAAATCATGCAATACCTGAGAAATAGACAACCACAATATTCCAAAATCAATACACACCAATAGATACAAATAAAATTAGATAACCCAACCATCAGTAGAATCCAAAATAGATAGGGGTTAAAGTGTAGTGTGTAACAAAAGAGAAAAGAAAGAAAGGAAAAATAATAGTTGTTTCATAAGTACAGACCAGAGAATATGAAAGATAATGAATCATAAATATAATTCCTGATCTACAGAATGCTCCTCTGAAACTAGATCTCACCTCTATACACACCGACATCGGTGCCATCACCTGCATCAAATTCAAAATCCATCATCATCCGATCTCACTCATCCTGCATCTCCTAGATCCGATCATTCAACTCACTAAAATTCACTGCAATGAACCTCTCCATCTTTGTGAATCGGCTAGCAGAGGAGATCGAAAACTATATAAACTCGTCATGAAGTGCAGTAGATGATGATGCTAGATCTTGAAGCTCTAATTGGACTAATCCTCTAAACTGCACAAAGGAATCATAAATACTGGTGATGGCAGCCATCAGATCAGTGTTCGTCGGCTGCATGGGTTTGGGTGGTAACTCTTGCGGGGCCTTCTCCTGAGCTGCTACACCTCTAGATGGCAACCATATATTGCCAACTAGCTCGTATCCCATCAGTCTCAAGGTGACAACGGAAAATATATCAGTAAACCTCCTTCTCTTCAGCACAGCCACATTGGTGCGGGTAACTCCTATTGCTCAAAATAACTTGTTCAAAATCCCTCCGTGTGGCATAATGATCCTGTGGCCGATCGACTTGGCTATCATCCATCGTATCATTAAGCTGGGTAAATCAAGCTTCTTTTGGGCAAACAGGCACCACATAACAAAGCAGTCTAAGAAAGAGACGTGCACCCTAGATCCTGCCTTGGGTAGGATATTATACGTAATTAAGTGGTGCACAACCTTGGCCTCTAAAGTGAACTGCCTATACTGAGATGGGTGATTTTGATTGGCGACCAATGGATCAGATATGGTCAAATTTGCAAAAGTGGCAACCATAAACATCCAGGATGTTACTGAGTCTGGGCATTCAAATTGCCACGATCAATATCAAGCACATCAGATATGTACTCTGCATCGAACTGAATGTCTGTCCTCACTACTCTAGAGAAATATCCATTCTCGCCATTCCCTAGATTTGCGTAAAACAACCTAATGTATGTAGGGTAGTGACCACTGGGATGATAAGAAATGAATGTTTTCCACCCCTGATGCTGAAACATATTCATAATATTTCCAAAATGCTGGTCCATAAATTCTAGATTCTTTTGGGTGAAACTCCCGCACTTGATCTTGGAGAGTTCTGATACAAACCAGTCATCCTTAGCATGTGCCAGATCATGGGCTTCAATATGATCATTTTGATGAGCCATGAGTGTCGGATGAGATAGGTTTCGTACTGGTCTAAGGATATGGGATGATGCTTGGAGGAACAGTGAAGGAGCTCCAAAGTTTTCTAGTAAAAATGAGCTCTAAACGTGAAGAATATATTTAAATACCGTGGTTCGGTCAACCAAGAACAAATTCGGTCGACCGATGATTCAAATTCCTCACGAAACGACAGTGTTCGGTCGACCGGAAGAAGTTTGTACTGAAAAGGGCGTTGGACTGAGGTAGGCGCACGGTTCTTGGTTCGATTGAGTGAGGGTAGACCGACGGGTTCGGTCAACCAAAATAGAGAAGCTCAAAATGGGTCGGTTGACGACACAGTCAAAAGTCAATGGGTTGGTTGACTAGGAGCTCCAGTTCATTCAATGCTCGGTCGACCGAGCATAGTTAATTTTTTTTATTTGACTTAGTTTTGACCAAAAAACCCCTTCTTAAGTTCAGATTTGGTATGTTACCTATATTTTCACATTGACGTGATTCTTAAGGATTCTTGGTGAAGTAGTATTATATAGTTAAAGCATATACCAAGATTTGACAGTTCAAGCATAGCTTACTTCCGGGACTTGTAGTCATTACAACTCCTAAACTTAGAGATTAATGAAAGATCAACTCGAGGATGATTTCAATTTGAATGCACTTTTCCTTAAGTCCTACGGGATTTTCCTTCATGACTAACCGATCCATTTCTCTTCCCAAGCCTCTAGCACTTCTCGATGGACAAGTGAATAGAGTGAACCATTTAATTTTATAACGAAAGCAAGTTTCAAATTTTCGTGAAGAGTCATGCTTACTAATCTTGTGTTTGCGAGATGAGACATAAAAATTTGTATGGGATTTGTCACATGATCTTGAACCCTTTTTGAACATACTTTCCTTTTTAAGTGTTGAGGGTTTATTATCTCCCATTTTCCCTTCTTGGCAGTTTATTTTCAATATTTTCTTCATCTTTTTATCTTCTAGGGTGGCATAATAATCTCTTAATTTCTATAATTGTTTAGCCAACCTTCTATTTTCATTTTTCAAAAATATTTTCCTTTTATACATCCTAATGATGAACTTATGAGCACTAAAGAATTCCTTATGCAATTTCTCATAAGATGTCATGCTTCAAAAACTAGATGCCTATGATTCAACATTGTAAGATTTATCACCATAAGTATCACATGAGTCATTGCATGCATTCATAGCAACATCAACAGAAACAATGTATGATTCATCATAAGTTGTATCATAATAAACATCGCATGAATCATCTGCATCATTATCACAAGGTTTGATAGATGATTTAACATACACTCTATTACAATATTTTCCACGAAAATCATCACATGCATCACTCACAGAATTATTATGAAACTTAATAGATGATTCAGTATTTGACACATCACATGATTTGGCACAAGAATCATTACAGCAAAAACCACATGAATTAATACATGTATCATCGTCAAAGTAGACATTAGAGGCAACTGATGATTCAACATATGATATATCACAAGTTTTAGTATAGGAATCATCACATGCTTCATTACATAAATCAATAAATGAGGTAAAGTAAGATTCATATACCTCATTATCTACTAATGCAACCTACTCATGTTTAGCCACTACTTGATCATCATTTGAAGTAGCAATTTCTTTTTCCTGGGTCTCTCCATATCTCTTTTCCAGCTCAACCCAAATCTCCCGTGCACTTCTACATGCCATAAGCTCATGAGAAATATGATAATCTAAAGCATAATACAATAAATCCATGGCATATGAATTTGCATGCATTGAATCAACATCATTTTCTAGAGGCATACAAATTCCCTTATCAATCACTTGTTAGACCCTCCAATTCATAGATTTTACAAATATGCTCATTCTAGTTTTCTAGGCAGTGTAATTTGCACCACAAAACAAAGAAGAACTAGAAGGTGATTGTCCCTTGCCAAATGGGGATACACCAAATCGAGTCATTGCGATCTTTTTGCAAAAACGTTTAAGTCTAGTGTAACGAAGCTCTGATACCAATTGTTGGCTTTGGTGTATTCCCAAGAGGGGAGGTGAATTGGAATTTTAAAATTTATCTCCTAGGTTAAACGAGATAGTTGTATAATACAAGCTAGGGTCTTTCTATGCAATCCTTAACGTGCCGATAAATATAATATGCAGAAATTTAACTCATGCGCATCATTTACACCATAACATACTCGTGCAGTAAATATAAAGTTCATAAATATAAACAGACACACGATATGTTATCGGGGTTCAACCAAGTGTGCCTACGTGCCCACCTCTAGCTCGCAAGCCCAAGGATTCCACTAAAGGCTCACTTAACGGGTGGACCGACACCGATTAAAATTAGGTCAATTCAAGGGGCTGACCTCAACCGACACTCCTTAACAGGACAACACACCTAACTTTCCTAACCGAGTCTAAGCCAATCCGGAACTATTTACTAGGGTTAGTCTCCCTCTTCAAGCCTGTGCCTCGAATACAACGAATTTGTCCACAATGAAATGGTACAGTGATTATGTTTTCAGGTAAAGTAGATGTGTACCTAGTTACATGCAATCACATACACCACCAAATGATATAATGAAGTAAGCTCGATGTGGTTTAAGATATCTACTCTCAAATATATTTGCAATCGTTGTAATCAGTGCGTAAGAGTGCAACCCATATGATCTTTGTATCACAAAATGTATTCAATATAAATGCTCAAACAAAGATATCAATCAAACTTCATATATTTCAATCAGCAAGTTTTCTTAATGTATAAAGCTCAAGTAATGTATGAGTTTAGTTTGCAAAAAGGATTTAATCTTTGCATTCAACAAATGATATAACTCAGTGAATATTGCAACAAAGATTTTCACCACATAAACAAATATCTCTTTAAATATTTCTCAAGATGAAACACCCTAGATATTTGAAAATGATTTGAAAGGATTTTCGCAACCAAAATCAAATAAGAACTTCTTAAGATATTATAATGACAATGCAATACTCAAAAGCTCAAGTGAAGTCTTCTTAGGAAAGACTTATTGTTAGCTTTACCGTGATCCCAAAAGGGGGGGGGGTGAATTGGTATTTTTAAAGTCTATCCCCTAGGTATTCCTCCTAACAGTAGTATGTTCACAATCCTACGGTCAATCTAGTGTAGGTAATATCAGAAGTTAAATAAAGCAGATTAATCAATTTACACAAACACCAGAAAGCAGTAAAGAGAAGGGTGACACACAGATATGTTATCGAGGTTTGGCCAATTGCTTATGTCCCCACCTTGGCTAACCAGCACAAGGATGATCACAATAACTTGCTCACTTAAACGGGTGGAGCGACACCTATACAAACTAGGTCAAATTATCACAGGGCTGACCTCAACCTTAACCAATCCTTACTCGGCTGGATTACCGCCCCCTTAGGCCACGCTTGGAATCTCTCAGATATATAATCAAAAGGTACAAAGTAAGAGTGCTTTCATGTAAAGCAAATTTGTACCACAAATGCGCACAATCACAAACACCACAGATGATTTAAAATGTAAGCTCAGTGTGGTCTAAGTAGTTCAACTCTCAAATAGATTTTTTATTAGTGTAGTATACATATGAGAGTGTCAATAATAATTTGTGTATTTCAAAGCATTCAATCAAATGTGTTCACACAGAATATCAAACAAGCCTCGAGAATGTCAATCAGTAGAGTATCTCAATCACACAATTATGTATATGCTTGGACTTGCAAAATATATATGATCTTTGTTTTCAGCAAAAATATATGAATGAATAAATATTACAACAAAGATGTTTCACCTCGAACACAAATATCTCCTTAAATGGTTTTCAAAATAAAGAGTAATAGATATTTGTAAATGATTTTGAAAATATTTCGCAACCAAAAGTAAATATGAGCTTCTCAAGATATTGCAATGAATATACAATCTCAGAAGACCTAGTAAAGTCTTCTTAGGAAGAACTTATTGGCTAAGTCCCCTAAGAATCCTTTTGGTTAAGCTCTCAATAAAAATAGATCAATCTCACAATCAAGAGAGAGTAAACCTTCCTATCTAAACACTCAAGAAAACTTACAGATGATTTGATGAGTTTTGAATGTAAGTTAGAGTGTATTTGGAAGAGTATGAGCAAATGAGAATCAAGTGAGAGTATTTTTTCTTGAGAGAAATTTTCTTAATCTTTTTTCAAATCATCTTCATAATTTTCCCAAATGAAGGGATATATATAGACATACTAAAATATTTGACCGTTAGGGACCTATTAGGGATTATTAGAAAATTTTAATAATGTTTAAAACATTTTAACCCTGTTTAAAAGTTTTAACTGTGGTAAATAGGTGCTACCCGAGAGGTCCGGTCGACCAGGACTCATATGGTTCGGTCGACCAGGGGAATTTTGAACCAAGTGGTCAGTTGATCAAAAGGCCTTTTCCAAAGTCGATTTTTCATTTTTTCGAGGTTCGGTCGACCAACCCTTTTTGAACTAGCTGGTTCAGTCGACCAGACCGCTAGAATTTCTCCCGAGGACCCTCCGATCGACTAGGTAATTGGAGAACAAAAGTGCTCGGTCGACCAGATGGTCAAAATTTTGACCAAGGAGGGTTTTGGTCGACCGGGGCTTTTTGAACTGAGTTGGTTTGGTCAATACTTGACCCAGGTCTGGTTCGGTCGACTAGGCCATAATGAACTAAGTTGGCCGGTCGATCGAAAGTACACCAAGTGTGCATTTCGGTCCTGTCTTGACACAATCAAACCCTATTTGAGTGCCTAACAAACATATATGCAAATTTGTGTGTCCTAGGGTCATTTATGTCCAAAATTAAGACACCGAAAAAGTTCGGTGTCGGTCGACTGAAACCCTAAAGTTACTCTAAGGTCATTTTGCATCATAATTGGTTTGAACTCACAAAATAAACCATACATGTGATGTGTGTGCTTATTACAAACCGAATACCCTAATTACTATTATAGACAAATTTCACTACAAAAATATTACAATTAAGAGCATAAATTTGTCTTCAATCTTTGAGCTTTCACGTGCCATTGATGATATGCTAATATGAACCTCCACATGAACTAGATATTTATTAAATACAGGAGTATTTGTCATTTATCAAAACCGGGCAAGACCTATAAGGTCAACATTAAAGACTTATCAATGAAGTACCTTAAGAGCACTTGAGGTTTTGTTCTCAAATAAAATAATATCAAAAAAGCACAATCTTGAGAGAGCAAACCTTATGGAGCAAAAACACTCAAAACACACTTACAAAGATATTTGCGTAATGAGATCTGGTAAGAATAAGTGTTGGAGACTCAAAAATGAGTATTATAGATTTTGGAGTTTCAAATAATTTCTCCTAACCAAGATTGCTAATCCCTCACTAATTATTCCAAATGAGGGGGTATATATAGACTTCCCCCAGATTATAATCGTTGATGACACAAATGGAATAATTATAAAATTTTTAATATTATTTAATTAAGTTAACCTCATTAAAAAATTGTTAATGGCGGTAAACTTTGAGGGCAACGCGAGAGCACTGGTTGACCGAGCTAAGTATGATTGACCGAGTTGATTGAGGTTCGATCGACCGGGCATTAAATGAACTGTAAGTTCGGTCGACTGGACTTATAAGTTCGAAGGCAATTTTTCCCTCTTGTGCGGTTCGATCGACCGGGGACAATTTGAACTACCTGGATTAGTTGATCAGACCGTTGAGTTCCCACACATGGGAACTCGGTCGACAGGGTGTTGATGTGTAATTTATACTTGGTCAACCAAAAGGTCAATTAAATTGACTCCTAGGGAGTTCAATCGATCGGGTTCAAATGAACTAAGTGAGTTTGGTCGACCAGGCTGCGGTTAACCTCTTGACCCGGTCCTAGTTCGGTCAACCGGGGGCATTTTGTACATAGGAGTACAATCGACCGAACATGTAAAATTCATACATTTTGGTTCTTTTCAATTTGTGCAAACACCCTAATCAAATGTCCAAACATATAAATGCATGAGTGAGTGTCCTAGGGTCATTTCTAGTTCATTTTTTGTTATGAGCTTACTCATCACATCATACAGGTGATGCATGCAATTATTACAAGCCAAGTCCTATTTACTATTATAGACCCTTTAGATAATAATAAAATGAAATACAACATATGTGTTGGGTTTTCAACTTCAATCTCTCTTTGTGCTATCATTATGATCTGCCAATTAGAATACCCGTGCATTAAATATAATAGGTATTTTTCATTATCAAAATCGGGCGTGACCTTTAAGGTCAACACCATGGACACCTAAAAAACAGTCATTTTGATTTGGCCTAACTAGTATACCCTAAAAAACACTAAAAAAGAATTGGTTCATTCATCATATGTGAGAAGGAGTGTCGCGATCCAACATCTCACATATTTCAAGGAACAAATGCTAAATGTATGGAGTGGACTAGTCTGAGAAGGATCCAGCCTATTTGTGAGGTGTCGGGTCCTTTATCCTAGCATATTCTCACCTACTCGTCATATCCAACCAAGACCACCCTAAATCAACTTATTCACAAACCTGGTGTGAATACATTTAAAGCATTAAGCGGTTGAAGAGTCTTCATATATGGAGAATATGTGTCATGTCCCTAACTCTTTATGATATTTATGTGGAGCAGGTATTAACCTTTCATTTCATGTGCATTTCTATTTTTATTATTCTTTCTTCTTCTCATTCTTCACTTTCTGTCTTTTCTTGGTCAATTAGGACAATCATTACACTTCTTTTATTGTCTTTATATCACCAATGAGAATTATGCTCAAACAATAGTCCATAAACTAAGTCTATCTTTAGGGGTGGCTTAGCCTTCACATCTTGAGTAGGCTACAATACCTAGGTTTCTATCTCTCCACTAGATCCCACCTCTAGGCTAGCATGTCAAAAACTGAGACTAGTGTACAAAGTGTATCCAAAAAAAAAAAAAGTTTAGTTTCATGAACTCTAAGTTGACGTCAAAAACTCAAAAGAATGATAAATGACTCAATAGTACCTCACAATGTGTCATAGTCACCACAGGTGCTCTCTCAGTGCTTACAAGGAGCCCTAAGTTCTACAAGTCACGTGAACGTGTATTTTCAGTCTCATGAGATACCATGTAAATACAAGAGTTTATATAACCAGATTAACACGAATAAACTACCAATCTACCTTCATAGAGTTACAAAGTCATATAAAGAGAAACTGTACATAAATGACTCGAGTGTGTAATTCTTAGGTTATATACAAGTATGTGAAGGATATACGTCAATGTTAATCATGGCATAATCATTTATCATCAATACTCTTCTTTTTTTTTCTATTTTATTTAATACAAAACTCAGCAAGTGGATGTGCACAGTGTCATATGCAAATTATCACACCCCCCCCCCCTAAACTAAAGTGGAACATTGTTTTCAATGTGAAAGCATAGGGAAGATATAAAAAATGTGCACAAAAGAAGTAGAGCGTACCTGGGTGGAGAAGTAATAGAAAAGAAAAACTGAAACTACAAAAAAAATATACCTAAAAATAAACTAAAAATAAGGCAAGGTAAAACAAAATGAAAAGAAGTGAAAGAAAAATATCATAGTCTGTCTGGTGGAGGCTCTAAAGGAATTTCATTTGGTGGGGTGTAGGTCGGTAATTTGAACCAACGAGTCTCCAAATTTGAGTCGCCAAAATGAATCTATCTTGTTACCTACACAAAAGTTAGCCTCGAATAAATCAATATGTTCTAAGGTACCAGAAAAAACATGTGCAGATTGCCTTCTTTGGTTTAACAAGAAGGGATCATTTTTCAGTATATTTTCTAGGGATTTCACTTCTTTAAGAACCGGTCTATGAGGCACAAGTGTTAGAATAGTTACCTTTGGTTCGTTAGAAGCATTAGCATTAAAAGTTTTACCTGGTTCCTTGAAAGTTAAATTCTCACCATTCTGCTCACCCTCTTTATCAGGTGTACCAATCATCTTACCACTGCGGGGATTTGCTTCATCATTGAACTTGTTGACATTTATTCCAGTAGAGAGTGACGGTTCCACGACTGCCAATCTTTGAGGATAAGGTACCATAGGTTGGTACTCTTTATTAGTCTCAAACTCCTCATTAACTGACTTCTTCACTTCGAGACTCACTTCATCTAATATTTCTTCAACTTCCTTTGTCTCAGTCATAACTTCAGGTGCAAGGACAACTGGTTGTTTGTCGATGAGCATCTCAGGTTGGGAAACTTCTTTCCTACTTCTTAAAGTAATAACGGTCTCAACTACCTCAAGAGAAACATTATGTATTTGTTGCTGTTGCTGCTGGTATTCTTTAGGACTAGGTTGAGGTTCTATTGGAAATTTCCCTTTTTCTAAGATATCCAACTACGTGCTCATCGCATTAATGGTGCCCCACAATTCATTTATGGCCTGAGTGTACTGATTGTTAGTTGTGATTTGGATATGCAAGAACTACTAGAAAGCATCCTCAAGAGACTTCTCCGGTGGAGCAGGTGCTGCATTAGATTGAAATTTTGATGGTGCACAGCTATGAGGGATCTATTATGGTTGATACCGAAGCGTAAAAGTGTCAAAATAATATGTTGGCTCATATTTATCTCCTCCATTGATTGCACTAAGGTTGTACTGCCATGGGTGCCTAATCGTATCATGTATTCCATTGTTAGACACTTTCATCTAAGTAATCAAAGAATGATAGTGCCTGATCCGGTTCCTTGTTGAAGAGTTCTCCATTGCACATGGTCTGGACAAAGGGTTTGCAATTAGGAGTAAGAGCAATATAGAAATAATTGACTAACCTCCATGATTCAAACCCATGATGTGGACAAGTACTTAACAAATCCTCGAATCTCTCCCAGCAAGCCCGAAAAGTCTCGTTGCCCTTCTGCATAAACTGAATAATCTGTTCTTACAAATGTTGAGTCCTCTGTGAGGGACAAAACTTATACAAAAATTCACGCTCCATGTCAGCCCAATTAGAGATAGAGTGAGGTCTCAAAGAATTAAATCACATCTTCACCCTATCCTTCAAAGAGGTAAGAAATAAATGAAGTTTAGTAAATTCATCAATTCATAGCACGAGAGAAAAAAATATTGCAAGTCAACTCAAACTCCGTCAGATGCCGATAAGGACACTTGGATTTCCTTCCTTAGAATTGCGGTATTAATGACGTCCTCCCGCACTACATCATGAAGTTAAGTTCATCATTAGGTAAAGCAGTGTAAGATGGTGCAGTGGTGCATATAGGCTGCATAAAATCCACAAGTGTGCGTGGTGCAAGTACCGCCATATTTTCTTCAAAACTCAATTCTCTTTTTTATTATTATTATTATTATTATTTTTTATTTTTCTTATGTTATTTATTTATTTATTTATATTCATGAGAAAAAAAAACTAAGGGGAAAAACACTAGTTTGAAACTAAAACTGACATTCCTTGGTAACGGCATCAAAAACTTGACTCATTTTAAAAATGAGTAGTGCGAAGGCTATCCCAAGTATAGGAGTTCAATTGTGTAATAATTCGGTCAAGGATCATATCGTCTCCTCAGAGAATGCATTTTAATTCTAAACTCATGTAATTTCAAATTAAGAAAAAAAAAATTTACTGAACACAGTTCAGATTCGGTTTCCTGGGATTTTTAAGATTTTGCAATGAAATTTAAACCTTAACTAAAAATTAAACACACGCACAATAACTGTTTAAATACTAGATTTAAATACCGAAATAACGAAATAAGTAAACCCTGCAATCATCCAATGGAATAAAAATATTAACTTTAAACGTACACCCAAGTAAGAATACACTCTAAATAAAAACACCAACTTTAATAATAAAAACACTCAAAGAAAATAATTAAATTCCTATAAAAAATTTAAACAAGAAGACAAATTGAAATTAACAATAATAATGCTCAAACAAGAATTTAAATGCAAGAGAGAGAGAGAGATAGAGAGAGAGAGAGAGAGAGAGAGAGAGAGAGAGGAGAGAGAAGAGAGAGAGCGACTAAGCCATGTGAGAAGAAGGAGAGAGCCGTTGTTGCTCCCTTTTTTTTTTTTCTACCACACGACACCCGAGAAGAAAACCAGGCCCCCAAAAAAAGAACACGAGAAACAATATTCTATCTACCAAAACTGCTGCCCTCCATGGTTGCTTTTCATTATTCCAATCAAAATCCCATACTTCAATTGAATTGGAGCCACAAGCAACCCAGACCTATAGCTATTGCATGGCCCGTCACTTCTAGACCTGGGCCCCTTTTATATTTTTATTATTTTCTTCTCTTCTTCTTTTCTTCCTTTGGTTCCCCAGTGCGCTTCACGTCGAGACTCCGTCATCGAATAGTTCTTCAACGTCCTGGCTCAGTCATAACTTCAGTGGCAAGGACAACTGGTTGTTTGTCGATGAGCACTCAGGTTGTGGGGCAATCTTCTCTTCCTACTTCTTAAGGTAAGAACGTCCTCACTACCGCAAGAGAAACGTTGTATTTTTTTGCTGTTGCCTGCTGTATGTTAGGACTAGTTGAGTCTCTTGGAATTCCCTTTTGTTTTCCTAAGATATCCAACTACGGCCATCGCATTAACTGGTGCCGCGAGCCCCCCACAATTCATGTTATGGCCTGAGTTGTCTGATTGTTTAGTTTGATTTGGGATATATCAATGACGACTATAAGCTCCTCAAGAACTTCTCCGTTGGAGCAGGTTGCTCATTAGATTGAATTTGATGGTGCACACTGTGAGTGCTCTATTGTGGTTGGAGTAAACCGAAAAGCGTAAAAGTGTCAAATAAATTATGTTGGCTCATATTTATTCTCCATTGATTGCACTAAGGTTGTACTGCAATGGGGGCCTATCGTATCAGGTATTCCATGGTTAGACACTTTCACTACAGTACTCAAGAAGTGATGAGTGCCTGATCCGGTTCCTGGTTGAAGAGTTCTCCATTGCACATGGTTTGGACAAAGGTTTGACACTCAGGAGTAAGAGCAATATAGAAATAATGATAACCTCCATGATTCAACCATGATGTGGACCAAGACTTAACAAATCCTCGAATCTCTCCCAGCAAGCCCGAAAGTCTCGTTGCCCTTCTGCATAAACTGAAATGGATCTGTTCTTACAAATGTTGAGTCCTCTGTGAGGGACAAAACTTATACAAAAATTCACGCTCCATGTCAGCCCAATTAGAGATAGAGTGAGGTCTCAAAGAATTAAATCACATCTTCACCCTATCCTTCAAAGAGGTAAGAAATAAATGAAGTTTAGTAAATTCATCAATTCATAGCACGAGAGAAAAAAATATTGCCAAGTCAACTCAAACTCAGTCAGATGCCGATAAGGACACTTGGATTTCCTTCCTTAGAATTGCGGTATTAATGACGTCCTCCCGTACTACATCATGAAGTTAAGTTCATCATTAGGTAAAGCAGTGTAAGATGGTGCCAGTGGTGCATAGAGCTGCATAAAATCCACAAGTGTGCGTGGTGCAAGTACCGCCATATTTCTTCAAAACTCAATTCTCTTTGTTATTATTATTATTATTATTTTTTTATTTTTCTTATGTTATTTATTTATTTATTTATATTCATGAGAAAAAAAAACTAAGGGGAAAAACACTAGTTTGAAACTAAACCTGACATTCCCTGGTAACGGCATCAAAAACTTGACTCATTTAAAAATGAGTGTGCGAAGGCTATCCCAAGTATAGGAGTTCAATGTGTAATAATTCGGTCAAGGATCATATCGTCTCCTCAAGAGAATGCATTTTAATTCTAAACTCATGTAATTTCAAATTAAGAAAAAAAAAATTACTGAACACAGTTCAGATTCGGTTTCCTGGGATTTTAAGATTTTGCAATGAAATATTAAAACCTAACTAAAAATTAATACACGCAAATAACTGTTAAATACTAGATTTAAATACCGAAATATACGAAATAAGTAAACCCTGCAATCATCCAATGGAATAAAAATCTTAACTTTAAACGTACACCCAGTAAGAATACACTCTAAATAAAAACACCAACTTAAAAATAAAAACACTCAAGAAACTAATTAACTTCCTATAAAAATTTAACCACACGACGAGGCAAATTGAAATTCACCATCCTATGCTCAAACAAGAATTTAAATGCAAGAGAGCGAGAGGAGAGAGAGGAGGTTGGCGGAGGGACACGAGGGGGGAGCGGTGCCCGAGTATCGATGGAGCGGAGAGAGTGGAGGAGATTGAGAGCAGAGAGAGATTATTTAACAGAAATTTATCTAATAAGAAGGAAGTTCCGTAAATTAAACAAACTATTTTTAAACAAAAATTATTTCAAGCTTTGAATAAATTAAAAACTTAATAATAAAATTAATTTTAACAAAATTGAGTTCAAAGAAAGAGAGAGACAAAAGAGTAGGGGAGGAGAGAGAGAGTGAGAGGGAGAGGGAGAGGGAGAGAGAGAGAGAGAGAGAGAGAGAGAGAGAGAGAGAGAGAGAAGAGAGAGAGAGAGAGAGAGAGGAGAGAGAGAGAGAGAGACTAGCCATGTTGGAGGAAGAAGGAGAGAGCTGTCGTTGCTCCCTTTTTTTTTTTCCTACCACACGACCTCCCTAGAAGAAAACCAGGCCCCCAAAAAAAAAACACGAGAAACCCTATTCTATCCTACAAAAGCTGCTGCCCTCATGGTTGACTTTTCCAAATTATTTCCAATCCAAATCCACTACTTCAATTGGAATTTGGAGCCACAAGCAACCCAGAACCTATAGCCTCTTGCATGGCCCAGTCACATCTAGACCTGGCCCACTTTATTATTATTTTTTATTTATTTTCTTTTCTTACTTCTTCTTTTCTTCCCTTTTGTTTCCCAGTGCACAAAGCCAATTTTGACCATACTGAAACCCGTATCTCTCAAATCTCAAAACATGAAAGTTGTAGAAATCTTTCTTATGTTTCCTTAAAATTTTGAATCATCTCGATCAGAGTTTGGACAAGAAAGTTACACCTAGATTAAAAAATAATACTGAAATAGTCCATAAAAATAGCGTATGGTAAATTCATGTCTACTTTCGACCTTGATGTAGCTAGTACCTCTCAAAACTTGAAACATGAAAATTGTAGAGAGTTTTCTTATCTTGCTACAACATCTTGAATGATCTAAATCAGAGGTTGTATAAGAGAGTTACGCATAGATTACGAAGTACCATCGATTTTTAGCTTCCAATAGTTGTCCTGCAATAAAAAAAATACCAAAAATTCATAAATTACTCAATAAAACCAAAATACTATAAATAGAACACAATAATAAAATATTGAGAGTAATTACGCATTTAATCAAAAATATAATTCGTAATGCATGAATTAAAATACCTAATTACGCAATTTAAGCGCATAATCACTTTCCACTTGACTACGAATTTCTAATAGGATCCAGCTCGTGTGATCATGGTTTTGTCATCTAGGATTTCCTCAATGTCATTGAGGTTCTTAGATATTGGTAGTGATGGTGGCAAAGGAAATTTCGATGGTTCGGGCTCATGATGAGTGGAGAACGGAATGGGATCACCTATAGGTTTAGAAATAGAAGGTTCTACAAAAGTAGAAGTTTCAAGAAATGGGGTTAAGTCCTCAACATTAAACACATTACTAATGCCAAATTCAGTGGGAATATCAATCATAAAAGTATTCGAACTGATTTTCTTGAAAATCTTGAAAGGATCTATTTTCTTAGCATATAACTTTCTTACCTTTCCTACTGGAATCTGTTCGGGACGAATACGAATCATGACCATTTCACCCTATAAAAATTCTTGCAACCTGCGATGAATATTAGCAATAGATTTATAATGTTCATTGTTCAAGTTGATCTTCATTGTAATTTCAAAGTGTAGCTCATGTATGTATTTAGCAAATGCATCAACTTGTTTGCTCAATCTAACCTGCAGAGGTAATGGGACAAGATCTATATGCTTTCTAAGACTATATCCTTTGATAACCTAAAATGGGCTAAGGCATATGGTCCTATTTTCTGAGCAACTAAATGCAACATTGGCCACGCGAAGGCATAAACCCCAAGCTATGAAGTGTTCAACTATGAAACATCTCAATAGGCTACTAAGGTTCCTATCGACTACCTCAACTTGCCAATTGGTTTGCAGGCGATAAGCACTAGGACATTTAAGCCTTGTGCCTAACATGGTCCTCAAGGCTTTCAAGAAGTAACCTATGAGCTTCACATCCCTATTGGAAACAATGATTTTGGGAAACCTATTCTTGATGACTATCTTGTTGTTTGTTCTATCATGGATGCACGGGCTTAAAGTGTTTTCTTCCTTAAGATTAAGGAAAGTAGGATAGTCAAGTGTACCTAAACTCTTCTTAACAAGGTTAGGTTCCTTCAATTCATGCACAAGTTTCAGCTCCTCATATTCTATTGGGTTCATTCTATGATGTGATAAATGAGGCAAAGATAAACTAAGAACAAGATCTGTGACATAGGAAAGCTTTGTCATGGGAGATGACTCACTAGGTTGCTCAGATAGGACATCCTCAAACTCAGAAGGTAGAGATGATACTTCTAAGGGTGTTTCTTTTTTTCATGAAAGGGATATTTCAATCTCCTTAGGAACATCCATCGACACTACCTTAGTATCTTGACTCTCTTGCTCACACAGCCTTTTACTTATGATGTTCAAGGCTTCACCACAAGTCCCTTTCTTTTCCTTCTTATTGTTATCACCATATTCCCTATCAAGCACCAAGTTCATGGGTGCTTTTCCTTTGTCCATAGGTAGTTGGACTGTGGAATTACTCTTTCGAGAGGTGACTAGACCTGATTGTGCTAGTTGGGACTGGTTATAGTTTGGTACCCTTTGAGAGTGTGGCTCATTTAAAAACTATTTTCCTATGGGCCCTTTATTTATTTGCTCAAAGTCATAAGCTAAATTATAGGCATGGTCAAGGGACTCAATGTGATATGGGAACAGTTTTCTCCTCAGTTCATGCTTTCATCATAGGCAAAATCGGGAGGTCTGTTAACTATCAGTCTCATAGACATCACATTTTATAGACAACTTCTCGAATTGACTCATGTATTCTGACATAGTCATGCTACCTTGACACAAACTGTAAAGTTGATCTATAATGTGCTCTTTATAACTAAGGGGTTCATACTTCTCTCTTGACCCGTCCTTCATTGGATCCCAATGCTCAATGGGTCGATGATTTAACCTCTTTTCTTGCCTCTTGACATTTATCCAATGGAGTTTAGCTTGCCCTATTAATTTCATTTTTTGAAACAAAACCCAATGAGGGTCAGTCATCTTACACCAATCAAAATAAGCATCCATCCCAGTCAACCAATCTGGGAAGACTTTAGGATCCTTTTCGTCCATCATAGGTTGGGGCTTCTATCCTCATTACATCCTTGTATGGATCAAGATAGTCCCTACGGTAAGGTCTCCTAACATGAAGGTCATCAATGTCATAGTCCTCATTATCCCACTATTGGACATAGGGCTTATGACGTGGGCGTCTCCTAGCAAAGTCATCCCGATGATTCAATTGTCGTTATGGAAGGAGAGGAGGTCTCCCTCTAGGAGGCATAGGTTGTCCTCTTTCATCACTAATCCTACAACCTCAGTAAGGATTCCTGACTCTAGTTGCCATCTAGAAAACACAATCCTCCTCCTTGGAAGTTTCCTCCCTAAACCTAACCAAACTATAGCTCCAAATATCCAAAATACAATGTCTAGGTAGGCTGGCCTAGGCAAAACCGTCACCCATTTTCTAGAAACCTGAGAGCTGCTAATGGATTTTCAGCCACAGACACCCTTTGCTATTTGGGGCATAAATTTTGCTACAAAAATCCAAATAATGCGATCTGGGTGTCAAAAGAAAGCTAAGAAACGTTTCCACAATGTTTGTGTTTAAGGTTTTTGAGTACGGGAAGGTTTTGATAGTGAAAGTGGCACATCAATTCAGAAGATGTACAATGAAGATGTTGGGACTTAGAAGGTTCGCCTAATCCGACCTAGGCTTCAATACCAAGACGATGTAGGACAGGGATGGGTGACCTAGTCCTACGGGATTCAACCCTCAATCACATACATGAGAAACATTTTAAAATGAGAATTCAATCAACCAAACATAAACAAAATGAATCATGTTTTATCATGGGGTCCAAGAATTTTAAAAAGGTATATAATCATATTCAAATTCAGTCCCAGGTGGTTCTTTCACAAGATAGTCAAGTTACATGCCATGAAAATACCATTCAATCATTCAAGAAAATAAATCCATGTTATCACAATCATATCCCACAGTTGACAAGCAAGTAAGTGTATAAATAGTGAGAAATTTCAAGTTTTGGAGGTATTCATTCGACTGGCGGCAAAGGAATTGAATAAAAATGGGATTTTTAGGAGTTTTTGTGAAATAGGGGCTTATTGGATCTTAAAAAAAAGATGGTAACAAAGTTATGGATAGGTTAGGCTAAGTATTACCGTGTGGCTTCTCTTGATAACTTATAAATGATCAACGAATGTGAATCAAACCAAGAAATCCATCGAGATCATGATGAATTGGTGTAAAGGTTGCTGATTTTTGTTCATCATGTGCGGAGGGTGTGAGATCATTAGAGATGGAATGATGTGATGGATTAATATGATGGGAAGATGTTAGATAGCTTGATGGATAGATTGTTGGTCTCACACCAACTGATCTCCGGGGAGAACATTGTAGCCTCTCGCCACTCAACCACAGGGATCGGAACAAAGCTCTGAGCTTTGAAAGGAAGAACCTTTATTCAAACAATAATAATACTTGGCTCCCTTCCAGCATTTACAATAGCAATATATATAAGGGAAAAGAAAGACCTAGTAATAAATGATCTAAATGTCCCATACAGGCATAGGAGTTTACTCACTTAAGGAACTCACACAAATCTCTCACAAATTAAATACTTAACACAAATTAAATACCTAACATAACTCAATGCAATTAGTTAAAGGAAACAAAGTCAAAAGGGAGGCCCAAGTTGTGGGAGTCCTAGAGTAGCCGTGTGAGACCCAATAGATTCGTGTGGGGCCCACAAGGGTCTTAAGTCTCAGAATTGTAAATTCACAACTCAGGGCTTCTTGATTTTAAAAAGTCTTCAAGTACCTCCATAAGATCTTTAAGAATTTCCATAAGATCTTCAAGTATCTCCATAAGATCTTCAAGTATCTCCATTACATCTTCAAGTGGTTATCAAGCATTGTGGACATCCGAGGGTTGTCCATGTGCCACCATGTTGGCGAACGAAAGGGAAAAGGGGAGTGGTTGTCGATCCCCATCATCTCTCTCAGGCCCAAAAGAATTCTTGTCCGAAGAATGAGAAGCAAAATACTTGGAGTAGAGTTCTGGGTTAAGATGTAGTAACTCTTCCTTCAAAATACAGCTGCACTTAGAAATTGGTTTACCTTTCCACTTGACTAAAAATTTATGATAGGATCCAACTCGTGTGATCATGGTTTTGTCATTCAGGATTTCTATAGTGTCATCATGGTTCTTCGATATTGGTAGTGATGGTGGCAAAGACAATTTCGATGGTTTGGGCTCATGATGAGTGGAGAATGGAATGGGATCACCTGTAGGGTTAGAAATAAAAGGATCCACGAAAGTAGAAGCTTCAAAAAATGGGGTTAAGTCCTCAACATTAAACACATTACTAATTCCAAATTCAGTGGGAATATCAATCATATAAGCATTAGAACGGATTTTCTTTAAAATCTTGAAAGGGCCCATTTTCTTAGCATATAACTTTCTTACCTTACCTACCAGAATCAATTTGGGATGAACATGGATCATGACCATATCACCCTTTGAAAATTCTTTCAACCTGCGATGAATATCAGCAATAGATTTATAATGTTCATTGTTCAAGTTGATCTTCATTCTAATTTCAAAGTATAGCTCATGTCTGTGTTTAGCAAATACATCAGCTTGTTTGCTCAATCTAACATGTAGAGGTAATGGGACAAGATCTATGTGATTTCTAAGACGATATCATGTGATAACCTGAAATGGGCTAAAGCATATGGTCCTATTTTCTAAAATACTAAATGCAACATTGGCCATGAGAAGGCATAAACCCCAAGCTATGAAGTGTTCAACTATGAAATATCTCAATAGGCTACTAAGGTTCCTATCAACTACCTCAACTTGCCAATTGGTTTGCAGGTGATAAGCACAAGGACATTTAAGCTTTGCGCCTAACATGGTCCTCAAGGCTTTCAAGAAGTAACCTATGAGCTTCACATCCCTATTGGAAACTATGATTTTGGGAAACCTATTCTTGATGACAATCTTGTTGTTTGTTCTATTATGGATGCACAGGCTCAAAGTGTTTTCTTCCTTGGGATTAGGGAAAGCAAGGTAGTCAAGTGTACCTAAACTCTTTTGGACAAGGTTAGGTTCCTTCAATTCATGCACTGGTATCAACTCCTTATATTATATCGGGTTCACTCTATGATATGATAAATGAGGCAAAGATGAACCAGGAGCAAGATCTATGACATGTGAAATCTTTGTCATAGGAGATGACTCACTAGGTGGCTCAGATAGGACATCCTTAAACTCGAAAGGTAGTGATGATAATTCTAAGGGTGTTTCTTTTTTCAAGAAGGGGTATTTCAGTCTCCTTGGGAACATCCATCGACACTACCTTGGTATATTGACTCTCTTGCTCACACAGCTTTTTGCTTATGGTGTTTATGGTTTTGCCACAAGTCTCTTTCTTTTCCTTCTTATTGTTATCACCATATTCCCTATCAAGCACCAAGTTCATGGGCGCTTTTCCTTTGTCGATAGGTTGTTGGACTATGGAATTACTCTTTCGGGAGGTGACTAGACCTGATTGTGCTAGTTGGGACTGGTTATAGTTTGGTACCCTTTGAGAGTGTGGCTCATTTGAAAACTGTTTTCCCAAAGGCACTTTAGCTATTTGCTTAAAGTCATAAGCTAAATTATAGTCATGTTCAAGGGACTTAATGTGATATGGCAATAGTTTTCTCCTCCGTTTAGGCTTCAATCCTAGGCAAAATCGAGAGGCTTGTTGACAATCAGTCTCATAGGCATCACATCTTATAGTCAAATCATCGAATCGACTCGTGTATTATGACATAGTCATGCTTACCTTGACACAAACTATAAAGTTGATCTATAATGTGCTCTTTATAACTAAAGGGTTCATACTTCTCTCTTAACATGTTTTTCATTAGATCCCAATGCTCAATAGGTCGATGATTTAACCTCACTTCCTGCCTCTCGAAATTTATCCAATGGAGTTTGGCTTGCCCCGTTAATTTCATTTTTGCAAACATAACCCTATGAGGGTCAGTTGTATTACACAAGCATCCATCCTAATTAACCAATCTTGGAAGACTTTAGGATCCTTTTGTCCATCATAGGTTAGGGCTTCTATCATCATTACATCCTTGTATGAATCATGATGGTCCCTACGATAAGGTCTCCTAACATGGAGGTCATGAACATCGTAGTCCTCCTTATCCCAATGTTGGACATAGGGCTCATAATGCGGGGTTCTCTTAACAAAGTCATCCTGACGATTCAATCGCCATTGTGGAAGGAGAGGAGGTCTCTCTCTAGGAGGCATAGGTGGTCCTCTTTCATCACTAATCCTATGACCTCGGTAATGATTCTTGACTCTAGTTGCCATCTAGAAAACACAATCCTCCTCCTTGGAATTTTCCTCTCTAAACCTAACCAAACTATAGCTCTAAATAACCAAAATTCAAAGTATAGGTAGGATGTCCTGGGCAAAACCGTCACCCATTTTTCTTGAAATCCTAGAGCTGCTAATGGATTTTCAGCCGCGAACACCTTTCTGTATTTTGGAAATAAATTTTGAACATGGGAAGTTTTTGATAGTGAAAATTGCACATCAACTCAGAAGATGGACAATGAAGATGTTGGGACTTAGAAGGTTCACCTAATCCGACCTAGGCTCTGATACCAAGATGATGTAGGACGGGGATGGGTGACCTAGTCCTACGGGTTTCAACCCTCAATCACATACATGAGAACTATTTTAGAACGAGAATTCAATCAACCAAACATAACAAAATGAATGATGCTTTATCATGCTCTCTAAGGATTTTAATCAGATTCAAATTCATTCCCAAGTAGTTCTTTCACAAGATAGTCAAGTTACATGCCATGAAAACACCATTTAATCATTCGATAAAATAAATCAATGTTATCACAATCATATTCCACAATTGACAAGTAAGTATGTGTATAAATAATGAGAAATTTCAAGTTTTGGGGGTATTCAGTCAACTGGCGGCGAAGGAATTGAATAAAAATGAGATTTTTAGGGGTTTTTGAGAAACAGGGGCTTATCGGATCTTAAACAAAGATGGTAACAAAGTTTCAGATGGGTTGGGCTAAGTATTACCATGTGGCTCTTCTGGATAACTTACCAATGATCAACGAATGTGAATCAAACCAAGAAACTCGTTGAGATCGCGGTGAACTAGTGTAAAGGTTGCTGCTTGTTGTTCGTTGTGTGTGAAGGGCATGGGATGATCAGAGATGGAACGATGTGAAGGATTGAAGTGATGGGTAGATGTTGGATAGCTTAATGGATAGATTGTTTGTCTCACACCAACTAATCTCTAGGGAGAACGTCGTAGCCTCTCACCACTCAACCGCAAGGATCGGAACAAAGCTCTGAGCTTTCAAAGGAAGAACCTTTATTCAATCAATAATAATACTTGGCTCCCTTGCATTGTCTACGATAGCAATATATATAGGGAAAAAGAAAGTGAAATTAGGAATAGCTTCCCAAGAGGGGGGGGGTGAATTGGCTTTTGAAAACTTTCTCTTTAGTTCTTTTAAAGTCCTTAACTTCTTTTAATATTTAACCAATTCTTTGACTTGTTTATTTATTTTTTCAATCAAACTAGAACGTGATTTCTTTTGAAAAATCAATCAACAACACAATTAAACACAATTAAACATTCAGTCTTCAACCACACAAATAATTAAACTTGTCAAGCCAATCAACCACAATGCTCAAACCAACAACCAATTTGATTGCCAAATATAAGTTTACCGCAACACTACTAGATTGATGAAATCATTCAAGATTTAGTACTCTTGGAATATAAAACAAATCTTTATACCATCCAATCACAATCAATATAATATATGTAACTTTCAGCTTTTGATGTTTTCAACCCTGTGGTGAATGCGAGTTTTGAACAAAGCCCTGTATATATGAAATTTCTTCTTCAATATGATGCTCAATATAAAATCCAATTACTCTTTCCAAACTTCAGACTTCAAATAAACTCTTAAGTTAATTTATCTTTGGGATGTTTAGCCAAGTAACGTACTCCCGTATGGTTTCCGCAAAGAATGGTTCAACCAATGTACTCCCTTTCGGTTTCCATAACCCAAATCAAAATCAAACTTTAAGGTTTACTTGATTTCCAAATATACGTAGTTTATATGATTTTAAATTTAAACCATCCATGCAATTTAAATATGTACTGAAAATAAAAAATAGGGAAACAGAGAGTGAGACGGAGATTTTTACAAGGTTCGGCTTATACCAAGCCTATGTCCTCGCCTTTGGCAAACCACAAAAGGATTACTAAACTTGTTCCTTTAACGGGTGGAACAATACCTTTACAACACTCATTGGTTAAGGCTAGAGCCTTCTCCAAACGATATCCCCTCATCCGATCACTCCCTAACTAGGCTAGAGCCCACCTCTCTAAACGACGTACCCTCGCTTGATCACTCCTTAACTAGGCTAGAGCTCACCTCTCTAAGCAATATCCCCTTGCTTAGAAAATGATCCAAACAACCCTTGAAATCGTCAATCTACAAGATAAAGATTAAATAGATGTGTACAATGAACTTGCTCCCCAAAGAGCTGGTTAGTACAACAATTACAGCACAACTAATATACTTCAAAGTAAATCTCAATATGGAAATTAACTTGAAGCTCAATGAAGTATATCACCAATTAATTCTTTCAATGATTGAAAGATTTAGAATTTGTAGCACAATTCCAATGGAAGAAGAACAGCAACAACTCAATTGAATTCATGCACAATATGTGAGCTTGAGAGTAAGAGAGAGCCTTGAGAATTTGAGAGCAATTTGAGAGACTTTGAATTTTTTAAGAATTTGAATTCTTGGTGCCTTGATTCAATTATCTTTGAGGCTTATTTATATACTTTAAAAAGTGTATAACTTGATCCCCAAGTGTCTTGGAGTATTCCCCACATTTTTACAAAATTTGAGCCCCAAGCAACCTCATTTAAAAATTTGACCATTATGGAAAAATTCAAAACAGCCGCATGACAGATGATTGTCCATTTTGGGCAGTAGGGTGTCAGTCGTCTATCCAAACATGCACAGAGGCCTCAAAGTGCACTGGCAGTCAACTGTCTAGTTCTTGACAGTCGTCTGTCATGCTGTCAACTTCAAGCACCCTTTAGTCTTTTAGTCATAACGTTTTCTATATAATTCCAAATTTGATGATCTTGGTGTTAAATGAAATCTAAGAGAAAATTTTAAAACTTTCATGTTGAACACATTTTAAAATAAGGACTTTTTGATGGAGAGAAATGTACATCAATACGAATGTAGAAAATTTGACAGCATTTGAGAAATCCTTTTTTTTGGTGCTTTTCATTCCAAAACCGATTCTATCCTTTTTGAAACAATTTTTGGCCTTATAAAAATATTTTCCAAGTATGTTCAAAGGTATGTAGGTCCAATAAATTTACCTAAGAGTTTTATGCATCCATATTGAAATTCTTTGAAGTACTAATATGAAATTTCCTACACTTTTTCAATTCTTGAATTCCTTGAGGCATTTATACTTAAATCATCTTTATTTGAGCTTTCCATTTTAATCACTTGGGCTTTCATTATTTGAAGCTTTTTCTTTAATATTAATGCTCTCATGATCTTCAGGCTTTAAACTTTAAATTCATGCTTCAAGCTTGATATAATCATCATGCTTCAAGCTTGATATAATCATCCTTATTTGAGGTACAAGCTCTCATGAACTCTTTAACCATGCATTCTTCATTTAGTCCTGAAAATGCATCACTTAAACAAAGCATGTTAAGTCCTACTTGTTTGTTAGCATCAAAATAGGATATTAAGCCATGTAAGGCCAACAGAAATACCTATTGATAAATGACCTAAACGTCCTATACATGCATGGGAGTTGATTCACTTAAGGAACTCACACAAATCTCTCACAAATTAAATACTTAACAAAAATTAAATACCTAACATAACTGAATGCAATTAATTAAATAAAGTAAAGGAAAAAGGGAGGCCTGAGCTGTGGGAGGCCTAGAGTAGCCATGTGGGACCACTCAATAGATCCATGTTGGGCCCACAAGGGTTTTGAGCCTTGGAATTGTAAAATCACAACTCAGGGATTCTTGATTCTGAAAAGTCTTCAAGTATCTGCATAAGATCATCAAGTGGTTATCAAGCATTGTGGACATCTAGGGGTCGTCCACGTATCACCATTTCATCGAACGAAAGGGAAAGGGGGAGTAGTTTCCGATCCCCATCACACTATAATAACGAAAGGAAGAAATTTGAAAAATACCTCCCTAGATGAATTAATAGGATCGCTCCTCGCATACGAGATGGTGATAAATGAAAGAAATTTTGAAGGTAGCAAACACAAGAAAACAATAGCCTTTAAGGCTGCAAAAGAAAGTTCTTGTGAAGAAGAAGACAATGAACTAGATGACGATGATGTTGCTTTAATTACTAAAAGACTTGGAAAATTCTTCAAAAAGAACACGAAGTTTACTCGAAAATTTGGAGGCTCAAAATATGATAAAGGGGAAACTAGCAAAAAAGAAACATAGAATGAACCTCTTATATGTTATATTTGCAAGAAAGTTGGACACATAAAACCTGATTGTCCACAGCTTAAGAAAGATACCAATGAGAAGAAAAGTACGTCGATGAAAGCTACTACATACGATGACTCAAGCTCAAGTGAATCAGCAAATGAATCAAGCAATCAAGATGTGGCAAACCTCTACTTCATGGCAAAAGATGATGAGGTAAATTTATTGATATTATAGGTCACACCCGGTTTTGGTAATGACAAATACTTTGGTATTTGATGGTTTTCAAGTGTTTGTGCAGGCTTAAATTAATATCTCAAGGAATGACACTTGAAGCAACTAAAAGACCCTAAAGACTTTTAATTTTTAATTGTAAATTCAATGTTTGTAATATGGCTTTGTAATAGTAAATAGGATATGGTCTATAATAATCTCTGCATGTCATGCATGTAGGTTTCTGTAAACTCAAAAATGCCATAGACTGACCATAGAGACCGAATGATCATAGGGCACCCTTCGGTCAACCAACACCAGGTTTTTGGGCATACTTGAAAAGGCCCTAGGTTCCTACACATTGTGCACAAAGTCTCCATAATCACTTACATTATCAGGGGAAAGAATTGAAATAAAATTGGACAAAATAGGGTAAGTATGTAAGAGGTCGGGTGACCAAACCTTAGGAGTTCAAAACTCCTCGGGCGCCCGAACTGCTGGAAATTCAACAGTTTGACCATGCTTCAGGCGACCAAACCAAAAATGACCATATTTCCCTTAAGCGCCCGAACCCTTAGCAGGTTACTTTTCACCAACTCGGGCTGTCAAACGTTCGCATTGAAATCAGACCCTGGGCGACTGAACACACGAGTTCGGGCTACCAAACCTATGACCGGTCACCCGAAGTTATGAAGAAATGTTTTTGAATTTTTCTTGGGCCACCGAACTGAGACTCGGGCTGCTGAATTGATTTAACTGGCTTTTATTATTATGTCTGTTCGGGCGACCAAACCTAGGTTCAGCCACCCGAACCTCGGTGGGTTAAAAATAATATAACTGCGCTAAATTGAGTTAATTTGGGTTAATACTCCCTAAGCATTTTAGAACTTTTCTAAAAATACCCTATAGGTCCTAAACATTTATATTTTGGTCTTGGCCTATATATATGGTTTCATTTGTGAGGATTAAAGTGAGATTAGCTAAAAACAATTAGTAAAAAATCCTCTCTATTTGAAAATCTCACTTTGCTGAAATACCCTCAAATACTCATTTCTTTGATAAATCTTGGTATTGTAAGAGCTTAGTGAGTGTGCTTGTGATTGCTAGTATTGCTAATACTCCCTGTATGCTTTTGTGATTGAGATAATGTTTTTGGGGAGTTTAGCTTAGGTTTATCCCACAGATTTTCATACTATAAATCTTGTGTTGGGATAACCTAGTAAGCTTAGGATATTTGCATTGTTATTGCAAGTGTCCAATAGCTTTGTTTTGGTTGTGCAAAAATATTTTCAAACAAGCAAAATATTTTCAAACTAGTAGAGTGTCTATTTCATTGAAGAAAATCTCCTTGAACTTGTTTGAATATCTGATTGATATCTTTGGAATACTGATGAGTTATTGATTTGTTCTTTGCTTAAATTCCAAAGTATTGCTTATTTAGAACACTCTTGAACATTATTGTGATCATATCTTGTTGAGTGTTATTTGCACGTATATACACATCACTAAGCTTACATCTACCTACATTGTTTATGTGTATGTGAATGATTAAGTATACTGCACGTATTTGGGTACATATCTTCTTTACATGAAAGCACAATCACTATACCAACTTGATTGAGAAAAATACTGTTGTATTTCTAGGCACGGGCCTGAAGAAGGAGACTAGCCCTGTGAATTAGTCCCAGATTGGCCTAGACTCAGTTAGGAAAGCTGAGTGCGCCATCCTATTAAGGCGTGTTGGTTGAGGTCAACCCCTTGAATTGACCTAATTGTATTAGGTGCCGCTCCATCCGTTAAGTGAGCCATTAGTGGAATCCTCGGGCTTACGAGCTAGAGGCGGGGACGTAGGCATAGTTGGCCGAACCCTAATAAAATATCTTGTGTGCACTGTTTATCTCTCTGCAATTTACATTCATGCACATGTATGTTATAGTTGGTGAATGTTGCATATGATTTTAACTTTCGCACATTATATTTATCTGCGCCTTTGGAACTACATAGACAGACCCTAGGTTGTGAATGTACTGATACTATTTAGGTCAAACCTAAGAAAAAGTTTTAAATTCCAATTCACCCCCCCCCCCCTCTTGGGAATACACCAAAGCTAACAAATTCCTACTCTAGCTCACAAGAAAAAGAATTTAGTGATGAATCATGTAGTGACTCATGTGAAAGCATGTCCCCATATAGAGAAATGCAAGCTGAATTATTTTCTTTGCATAATAGGTTAATAAAAGTAACCAAAAGAAACATAGCATTGAAAGAAAAAAAAATGAAAAGTTAATGAACCAACTAGAGACTTCAATGTCAGATGAAAAAGAAAAAGACTTGCTTATTGATGAACTTATGAGTAAAGTAAACAAGATGTCTCAAGACTTAGTAAAGCTTCAAGTAAAATGTGAAAATATAAAAGACTCAGAAATATGTGATCTTAAGAGTAAAATTGAAGATAAAGACAAAATCATCTACAATTTTACTATAGGAAAAGAAAATTTTGATAAACTAGTAGCATCACAAAGAATGTCCTTGGATAAAGAAGGAATACGATTCAATGGAGTTGAAAGCAAAAATAAAAAGAACCTCTACATGGGGTATTTTGTAAAGGCATCAAAACATTTTGCTAGCACATCTTCCACAAATGCATATGAATATACTACTTGCTTCTTGTGTAAGAAAAAAGTACACATAAAGTTTGAATGTCCATTTAAAAGAAAAAAAATGTTAAGATCAAGAAAGTATGGAGAGTCAAAACTGAAGCTAAAATTGAATCAAAAAGACCTATGAAGGTTTGGGTACCAAAAGTAATACCTTGAAACCCTTCTTGTAGGTGTGTTTTAGGACCACTCCATCAAAAGACAAATGGTACTTGGATAGTGGTTGTTCAAGACATATGCCCAGAGACAAGACCAAATTTACCACATTAATGTAAAAGGATGGTGGACATGTCACCTTCGGAGATAATGCTAAAGGTAGAATAATCGGTATCAGAAAAGTAGGTAAAGAACCCTCCTTAACTATTGATGATATTTTATTAGTAGATGGGTTGAAACATAATCTACTCAACATTAGTCAATTAAGTGATAAAGGCTTTGATATAATATTTAAACAAGACAAGTGTGTAGTTGAAAACAGAGAAAATCATGATATCTTGATCATTTCCAAAAGGGTTGATAATGTGTAATACATCAATTTTGAAAACCTGATATATCAGGAAGTCACATGCCTAACAACCATGAATGAAGCCAGCCGGCTGTGGCATAGAATATTAGGACACGCTAGTATGGATCTATTGTCTAAATTAGGTAAAACGAACATAGTCAAAGGTCTACCCGGCACTAAGTTCGTAAAGGATAAAATTTGTGATGCTTGTCAACTTAGAAAGAAAGCTAAAACAAGTTTCAAAAACAAGAAACACATTTCCATTAGTAGGCCCTTGGAACTTATTCACTTAGTGTTGACCTTATAGATCATATCCCGTTTTGATTATGACAAATACCTTGGTATTTAATGTTTGTCGATTTTGTGTGTAGGATTAGTTTTGCATGACTTGGCAATATCATATGGTGGTATATGGAGACTCGAAGAATTTGAAGACCAAATTGTTTATTGTTTTATTTTTTATCAATTCATTCGGGTCTGTAATATTATTTATTCAACGTCTGTAATAATTGATGCATATCATGCATGGTAGAAATTATAAAGCTCAAATGACCTTAGTTCGGTCGACCGACGCCAAGTTTTTAGGCATACTTGAAAAGCTTATACCATTGACTGACCCTAGGTCCTTGTACAAGAACTTAGAAAAGTCCTCATTATCATATATGCTATTAGGGGAAATCAACTTTTAAAAATAGGACTTAGGTGCTAAAATGATAGGGATTCGGGTGACCGAACCTTGACGTTGAAAATGCCTCAGTCTACCTAATGTGGGAAAGTCAAATAGTAGACCTGACTTTGGACAACTGGACCGAAATGAACTAAGTGTTCACGAATGACCGAACTCTTATTAAGGGTTTTTCCGACAACTTGGGCGCCCGAACTTCACATTCAGAATACCCCCAGGCAACCGAATGTGCAAGTTTAGCAGATCGAACTTGAGTCCAGGTGACTGAACCTCGAGCAGGTTGGAAAGTCGCCTTGGCCAGCAGATCGGACTTATTTTCAGGCACCTAAACATGGAAAGTTCACTTTTTCTTATGTGTCTATTCAGACGACCGAACCTATGGCTTGGTCAACCGAAACTCTCAGGTTGGCCTAATTTTACCGCAACTTATTAAAGGTAAAACAAGGTTAATTGATTCAAACTCATTTTAAAACAAACTTACTTATTACCCTTGTGTCCCAAACGGTTATTTTTTGAGTGTGCCTATATATATGCTCATTTGGTCAGATTAAGAGGTGATTAGCACTTTTTATTAAGAGAAAATTCTCTAAAATTTTTCAAAGCTCATTCTTCCAAGAACAAAGCCTATACACTCACCCTTGTTATTCCTTTGCTAAATCTAGTTTGGTGAGAGTGCCTTGAGTGATTTTACATTGATTCTACTTGCTCAAACTCTCATTGGTTTTGTTGATACATTGATTTTTTATTGAGAGTTTTAGCCTAAGTTTTTCTCCCGGTTTATTTAATAACTTCATTGTGTGGGGAAAACTTTAAAGCTTGTGAGTCTTGGCATATGCATTGCAAGACTCCGAGGCTTGTATTTTGATTGTGCTAAAATTATATTTTGACAAGTCTATACTTTAAATATCTCTTGAGGAAATATTTTGAGATAATCATTTTGGAGATATTTGGAATACTCTTGTTGGAACTCTTTGAAACCCTAGTTGATTAATATTGAATTATAGTTTCAAAGGTAGATTGACTATACACTCTTGAACTTGATTGCATATTGACATTAAATTGAATGACAACACATATTGCACTGAGCTTATAGTTTCTATCTTGTTGATGTGCATTGATTGATATTGGTACAAATCTGCTTGTTAGAGAAGCATATATTTTGTACACAAAATTTATATTGTGAATCTATTGTATTCTAGGTGTGGCCTCAGGGGGCTTTGATCTAGCCCATAAGGATTGGTAGGACCTTCTCCGCCCTATAAGGAGACTTTGTAAAGGTTGAAGTCAGCTCTGGTGAAATTTGACCTGGTTGTAAACAGTGTCGCTCCACCCGTTAAGTGAGCAATAGTGGTAATTCTCAGGCTTGCACGCTAAGACGGGGACGTTGGCACGTTTTTCGAACCCTAATAACATATTCAGTGTCACTTTTACTTTTCCTACATTATATTCTGCTTTGTACTTGATTTAATTTTCTTACTGAATATACTGCATATCTTGTTGGCACGTTATTGTATTTGGTTAAGAGATAGTGGAAGTGTGTTGCATTTACTGAAAATTGAATGATATATCATCTTTGCAACTTCACACATATCTAGACTGCCCCTAAGTTGTGTAATACTATTTCTGGATTAGTTTAACCTAGGAAGAGTTTTTTTAAATCTTCAATTCATCCCCCTCTTGGGATTGCACCAAAGTCAACACTTAGATTTATTTGGCCCTACTAGAACACAAAGTTTAGGAGGAAAGCAATATGCTCTTATCATTGTTGATGAATAATCCAAGTTTACCTAGGTACTCTTCTTATCCTCCAAAGACGAAGTATGTTACATACTAATCAATTTGTGCAAGAAGCTTTAAAACAAAAAAAGGATACAAAGTTTTAAATATCCGATGTGATCATGGAAGAGAATTCAAAAATAAAGATATTGAAAAATTATGTGATGAACATGGAATAGCTCAACACTTTTCGGCACCTCGTACTCCTCAAAAAATCGGTGTTGTTGAAAGAAAGAATATGTCACTTCAAGAAATGGCTAGGACTATCTTAAATGAACATAATTTACCTAAGTACTTTTGGGCTGAAGCGGTAAATAACGCAAGTTATGTGATGAATAGAGTCTCCCTTAGATCAAGCCTAGAGAAGACCCCCTATGAACTTTGGAAAGGAGAAAGACCAAACATATCTTATTTCCATGTATTTGGATGTAAGTGTTTCGTATTGAATGATAAAGAGGACTTTCAAAAATTTGATGCAAAATCAAACGAAGAAATTTTCTTAGGATATACCTTGAATAGTAAAGCCTTTAGAGTCTATAACAAAAGGACCCTCACAATCATAGAATCAATTCATAAATCTTTTGATGAGGCAAATCCGTTATTTAAACCAAATAATATTGAGGAAGCTGAAATAAAGCAAAATCTAGAAGATTTCAAAATTCAAGTAAAAGATGAGAATAAGGAATCAAGCTCAAAAGATGGACCTCTAGATCAATTTGAACTACCTAAAGAATGGAAGTTCTTAAGAAATCACCTAAAAGATCAAATTATTGGTGAACCTTTATGAGGAGTATCTACTAGATCGTCATTGAAGAGTGTATGCAATCATTGTGTGTTCCTATCTCAGAAGGAACCCAAGAACATAGACGAAGCATTGAATGATGACTCATGGATAGTAGCCATGCAAGAAGAATTAAATTAGTTTGAAAGAAATAAAGTTTAGAAATTAGTTCCTAAACCCGCTGATCGTTTAGTAATTGGAACTAAATGGGTGCTTGGGAATAAGAAAGATGAAAATGGCATTGTAGTGCGTAACAAGCCTAGACTCATAGCTCAAAGATATAATCAAGAAGAAGGAATAGACTACGATAAGACCTTTGCTCCTGTAACTAGAATGGAAGCCATAAGAATGCTTTTAGCCTATGCATCTTACAAAGACTTTAAGCTTTACCAAATGGATGTGAAGAGTGCATTCTTAAATGTATTTATAAATGAAGAAGTATATATAGCACAACCTAAAGGATTTGAGGATTTTCATTACCCTGATCATGTGTTTAGACTAACAAAAGCTTTATACGGACTAAAACAAGCTCTTAGAGCCTAGTATGAATGGTTAAGTGGTTTTTTGTTGGATAATGGTTTTTCTAGAGGAAAAATAGATAGCACACTATTTATTCAGGCTAAAAATGATGATATGCTTATTATACAAATATATGTCGACGATATCATTTTTGGTGCTACAAATGAAGAGGTATGCAAATATTTTGCAAAATGTATGTGCATGACGAATTTGAGATGAGAATGATGGGTGAGTTGACCTACTTCCTCGGACTTCAAATTAAGCAAGCTAAAATTGGGACTTTCATAAATCAATCAACATACTTAAGAGACTTGATTAAGAAATTCGATATGGAAGATGGCAAACCTTTAGGGACCCTTATGAATACGTCTATAAATCTTAATAAATATGAAAAAGGAAAATCGGTGGATATGAAATACTATTGAGGCATGATAGGAAGCTTGTTTTGTTTAACAGCCAATAGATCGAACATTATGTTCAGTGTGTGCATGTGCACTCAATTTCAAGCAGCCCCTAAAAAGTCTAACCAAATAGCTGTCAAAAGAATTTTAAGATATTTGATAGGTACTATTGACTTAGGTCTATGGTATCCTAAAGATACAAGCTTTGAGATGATCAGCTATTCAGATGCTAATTATGCAAGATGTAAAATTGATCAAAAAAGCACAAATGGTACTTGCCACTTTCTAGGAAGATCTCTTGTATCTTGGTTCTCTAAGAAACAAAATTTCATAGCACTATCTACTGCGGAAGAAGAGTACGTGGCAGTAGGTAGCTATTGTGCACAAACTCTCTATATGAAGCAATAATTAAAGGATTTCAATTTGGAGCATTTGGCTGTACCTATAAAATGTGATAATGCCAGCACCATCAATGTTTCCAAAAATTTCATATCTCATTCAAGAACCAAGCATATCGATATCAAACATCATTTTTTGAGAGATCATGTGCAAAACAAGGATATAACTCTTAAGTTTGTGAATACAAGTAATCAATGGGCTGATATCTTTACAAAACCTCTTCCAGAGGATAGATTTATCTCTATAAGACGCGAACTAGGATTATTGCATAGTAGAGAAGTAGTTTAGAGAAGAAAAACTGAACAAGTGAAGGTCATGCGATTGACTCTATAAGGCACAGTCGACTGACTTGCTACTATTTGGAGAAACTTTGAAGAAACACATTTGTCAGGCGACTGACATATCGTGATCAACCGACTGACTTATGGCAGTTTAAATTTGAACAATGGCATAAAACCATAATTTTTAAATCCTCAGTCTACTGACTTTGTTCCTCCCTTCTCCAAAACCTCTTCTACTTCATTCCCAAGTGTTTCTTTATGCAAATCTTCCAATTAAACCTTGAAGATCGTCCTCATGCTTCATTCCTAACTAATTTTCTAGGGTTTCACCATTCATTTTTCTCAAAATCAATCATGCCACGAACGAAAACCACTGGAAACAAAGGATCTTCTTCTGGGAACGACGACAACAATGACATAGAGAAATGGCTTGTAACTTTTCAAGCAAAGAAGCTATACTGGGATCATATTCGATCTATTGAACCTACTTTTGGTAAGGTATTAGATACGACATTCTTTGAAGAATATTTTCCCTCTATTTTACCCATGTTCAAAACTTTAGGATGGAAAAAGTTTATCACCTTTCAGGAAAAAGGCATGTATCTTAATCTAGTTAAACTCTTTTATACTAGTTTGATAAAAGGAGACACTGTGCTCTCCACTAAAGTTATGGGGAAATTGATTGCTCTTACTCCACAAACGTTAGCAACTATTTTTAATATCAAACAAGGAGAGTTTAAGTGTCCATCTCTTGGCTAATTTTAGATTATGGCTCAAGATTTCTCACCTGAAGAGTTTCTCCCATTGGTTATGACTAAACCACCTGTTTTGTTTAGTCATCCTCCTCTCTATAAACAACTAAACCTATAAGCTCAAATCCTCCAAAAGCTCATTTCTTATAATATCTTACCTAGGGTAGGATTACACGACCACGTTTCTTATCTTGATTGTTTCTTCATGTGGTGCCTGCTCAAAGGTAAAAAGCTTGACTTGCCAAGCTTAATTATCAAATGGATGATTTCTAGAGAAGAAGATCTTCTTCCGTATGGTAGAGTTCTGAATCTTGTTTTTGCACATCTTAGTGTCTCCACTCCGTCCTCCTTGTTCATAAAGAGAACCCATTATGATCTTTTTTCTTCTACCACACTTAAGCAAATGGGTTATGAGCAACATGATCAAGGATGGTTTCCTAAATATAGTCGGAGACGACAACAAGCTCAGGCACAACAACAACCTGTTCAATAACCAGCTCAGTAACCTAAACTCTCCATGGTTCATTTCTTACCAGTAGCAATTCACTAATTTTTGTGGTGAAATGTGCTCTGGTTTTAGCTCGCTTCAGGTGAAATATGCATCTCTTCAAGAAAATTATACTTCTCTTGATCAAAGTCTTGGCCGGATTGAATAACATATGACCGGATCATCTTCTTCATGCAGAAAGGCTCCAATGGAGATTAGTTCTAGTGACGCTGAAGAAGAAAATGAAGATACATATGAAGATGAAGATGACGATGAAAATTCTACTGATGCTTAGATGTTGTTTTTGCTTGAACTTACTTTGATTGTAATATATGCACCTGATTCAATTTTTTTTCTTATGCTCTTTTGATTTTTCATATGCTCTTTTGGAACTTGTTGACTATTTTCTTATGCATGATGAATGGTTATTATTAGTTTTGTGATTATGATGGCTCATTGCATTACACTTTGATTGATTATGCTTTTCTTGATATCTTTCCCTTTTTTTATGTCAAAAGGGGGAGAAAAGGTTGAGCAAAAGGAGCACTGAGCATATGAAATTTTATTGAGCTGATATTCTGATCATGAATGAAATAAAAAATTTATAGAATATGGTATATGTTTCATTCAGGGGGAGTTATAGTTGACAATTGATAATATGATTACATATGTTCATTAAGTTAATATGAATTTTGTTTTACTTTACAAATCTTGTTGAGATTATGCTTATTGTAAGGGGGAGCCTTGGTAAGGCTTACTCACTTTTGCTCCTCATTTGTCATCATCAAAAAGGGGGAGATTGTTGGCTTTACAAGGCTTAGAATCTGTTTTGATGATAACAAATCAAGGGTATACTTAACATTTTTGTTTAAATATCTATCAGGTCTTCAAAAAGAGGTTATGAGATTGAGTTCATGTGTTTGAAGAAAATGGATGAAGTTTATACTCAAGGCAATGAGCTATGATAGATTTCAACGTATATTAAAGTTAAAAGGCTTCAAGTTGGATATAGAAAGCAAGACAAAGCACGAAGACATTGTTCTTAAAATAGAGTTATTATATATATATATAAGTCTCATATAAGTACTTCACAAATTCAATATTGATGCATGAAGCTCTTAGTAAAGTTTAAGTGACTTAGAGACCTTAATTCAAAATCATGGAAAATTTTTTAAAGTCTTACTTATGTTTTTCAAAGAGCCAAGTAAAGTTTTGAAATCAAAATTTAAAAATTCACTTAAGCTGAAAGCAAGACAGACGATTGATGAATAAAGTAAAAAGAACAAATAACAAAGGAGAAAGTGTGTGTGTGTGTGTGTGTGTGTGAGAGAGAGAGAGAGAGAGAGAGAGAGAGAGAGAGAGAGAGAGAGAGAGAGAGAGAGAGATGGCTGAAAGGTGTCCCTGCACACAGCAACTCTAAGCTACTGTGCTTTTCTTTTTTGGTCCATGGCCAAGGAGCTCCCTTTTCCTCCTTTTTGGCTGCTCCCCTAGAAAAACTCCTTTTTGGTTGTGGCTACTCTCTAAAAATGCCCAAACCCTATTTTTCCTTTCTCCTTTTATTTCAGTGCACAACAACCTCTTCGCCAAACTCTACGACCTCTCCTATTTGTCATTGCATCGCATGGGCCTTATTATGCATGGCCCATGTGTGAATTTAAAGCCTCACGTGCTGCTCTAACCTATTCATGACCAGCACTATTTGTGGCCTCTTCAATGCATGCATGGCCCATTGCTTCTTTCCAGATATGTGCCTCACCAAAAACAACTGAGGCAGCTCACCATCCATGAAATTGGCCTCCTTTTTTTTTTTTAGCATGGCCCATATGAATTTAATTGCTTTTTGCCTTCTTTTTGTTTCTTCCTTAATTCTTGAAAATTACTTGCAATAATAAAGTACAGATATTCGTAAATTTATGGCAAGTATAGGATAATTATATTAATATTATTATTTGAGCTCAATGATTAAATACTAAACATAATTAGGCATTTAAATGAAATTACTATCCTTAATCAATACTTTTAAACTCCTAATTACGCATCTTTGACGCGTAATCACTTTCCTTTACATGTTTTCATTTAAATACCATGCAAGTTTATATCTTTGAGAATGATGATACCCTAGGGGATATGATAAACAAGTTAGGGATTCAGTCATCTATACGAATTAGGCTACGGTTCATGTACAAGGTGGATTCGTGATCGTCGAGATAAAATATACCCTAGCTCCCAACCGTGCTCCAGACGGTTGGTGCACCTTCGCTACTCTATGCCCTCGAATGGTTCACTTAGCCATTAACCTAAGACAGATAGTTGATCGGAAAAATAACTTGCACCAACCAGTAGTCTAGGTGTGATTCATGATCTTTGATATGCTTTATATGAGTAGTGATAAAATAGAATTTACATGCTTTCAGTAATTTGTTAGAAAAAACTTTTAAAAATCTCTTCTTTTTACTTTCTTTTACACAAAGCTATTTTAAACTAGAATGGAAGTGGTGAATAACTGCACTTGAGTCCCTATGGATCAATACCTAACTTACTCACTGTTCTACTAAACTTGGGAGTAGTTAGGTTTATAAATTTTATTTTTGGTAGTTGAGGACCCAAGCCTTGGTTAGATGAAACCCTACTAGTCTATGTTTTAATTTCTTTGGGAAGTTTGTTGAATATTGAGATTTGATCATGTTTGAATCAAGTTATTAACATGGTTGTGAGTTTATGTTGTTGGAAGATAAATCAGAAAATAACTAATATCCGAATTCAGGTGTTATTGGCTGAGGTGAATTTATTATGAATGGTTGTTTAATTGAAGTATGACCATCAAGATAACCTAACTTGTATTACAGAATTTGTGCCTTGATAAAGTCATTGATTGTTGCTGAAATTCAGAACTGAATACTGAAATAACCGAAGTTTAAATTTGATTTGTATTATCAGCTTTTATATATACCTAGGATTGTCGATTGGTATAGTACATTCACTGATTAGCATATTGTGATTGATATTGAAGTGAGGTTGTGGTTGGTTTAATTAAAAAGGGTTAAAATAAACAGAAATTCTGCTAAATAATTTTTAAATACCCAATTCACCCCCCTTTTGGAAATACATCTTTAATTTCACCTTGATGATGCTTCTCTCATTTTCTTATTGTTGTATGTTGATGACATACTAATAGTTGCGAAGGATTTAACTAAGATAAATTATTTAAAGCATCTATTCCATAAAGAGTTTGACATGAAGGATCTTGACCCAGCCAAGAAGATTCTTGGGATGGAGATTTACTGGGATAGAACCGCAGGGAGGTTGTGGTTATCTCAGGGCAGTTATGTGGAGAAAGTGTTGGAAAGGTTTAGCATCACTGATGCTAAATCGGTATGTACACCTCTAGCAAATCACTTTAAATTGTCTACCGTTGAATGCCCAAGGACAGATGATGAAATTTGGGACACGTTAAAGGTCCACTCTACTAGTGCTATGGGGAGTTTAATGTATGTCATGGTGTGTACAAGACCAGACTTGGCAAATCCTGTAAGTGTGGTGAGTAAGTTTCTCTATAATCTAGGTAGACAACATTGGAAAGTCATTAAATGGATTTTCAGATATTTACAGTGTACTTCTAATTATGGCATCATGTTCGGCAAGCAATAGGATTGTCAGTTGTAGGGTTTATTAATGCTGATTATGCAGGGGATATGGATGACAAAAGGTCTACAATGAGTTATGGATTCACCCTTGTAGAAGGACCCATATGTTGACGGTCCATGGTACAATCCTTGTTGGTATTGTCTACAACTAAGTCTATATATAAGGCAGTCACCAAAGCTGCAAAGGAAGTGTTATGGCTTACTAGTTTGGTCAAGGAGTTAGGTATACAACAAGGTGGAGTTATGCTACTTTGTGACAGTCAGAGCGTCATCTATTTGGTGAAGAATCAAGTGTATCATGCTAGAACCCAACACATTAATGTAAGGTTCCACAGGCTCCAAGAATTGATTTCTTCAGGTGAACTTGTACTTAAGAAAGTTCACACATCTAAGAACGTAACAGACATCTTGACAAAGTCAATTGTTGACTTTATGAGTCCGATACCGTTTTGATAATGACAAATCATTTTTTATCTTACCTGTGCACTGAGTTTTTGAATAGAATTAATTCTTAGCATGCACGGATGATAAGGACACAATGGAAGCCATAAAGAACTCGATGCTCACACCACATGATGGCATTTGAAGAGCAAAAGGAATTAAGACCAAATTTTTCAATTGTAATTACATTATATTTTTGGGTTTGTAATAATATGGTTTGTAATAATGCATTGCATGCATTATAGGATTTAATGCTCAAAGGTCATAGACTGAGCATAGGATTAAAATACCCCTGTATTAAAATGTCATAACTTATTCACAAAGAGTTGAAAAAGTTCAAGGACAAGTTCGGGCAAAAATCTTTAATTTGAAAAGAACCTCGATCGACCGACCCATGCATGTTCAAAATGCCTCGGTCGATTAGCTTTATTATCTGGCATATTTTTTTAAGTGCCTCGGCCAGTCGACCAATAATGCACATATCATCCTCAGTCACCCGATCGTTAAACACATCCACTTTAGCATACTCAGCCGACTAGACTTTAAGGCCGAAAGATTCCTCGACCAACCGAACCTACGTAAAATAGGCTTTTGCCTCTTAGCATGGTTGATCGGCACTGTGCTTAGCAGACTGAGTCTCAAATATAATTTGAAAATTACAGAGGGCTCAGCCGATCAGCTTAATGCTCGGTCAACCGAACCCCACGATTTGGCATTTATTTTTCCATGGTCAGCCAACCAACGCTCATGCCATTTAACCAACCCTCTCAGGTTTTCAAGCTTTTACTGTGCTAATCAGGGTTAATTTTTTAATTAAACATTTTCAAAATACCATTTGTGTCCCTAACGGTCATAATTTTTGGGAAGTCTATATATACCCCATTCATTAACTCGATTAGCAACTTGACTAGAAAAAATTCTCTCTGAAATCTTTTGTGCTTTCATTGCTTACATACTTTTATTTTCAAGCATATTACACTTTCTCTCTTCCATTCTTACTTACTAAAATTATTTTGAGAAGAGAGCATCATCTTTATACTTCTCATTTGCAAATCAATTGCAACTTGAAAGGAGTTTGATTTTCATTGTTGTGGGCTTACTCTATACCTTCTTTAAGCTTATACTCTCACATATCTATATACATTTGAAAATATTTCTTGAGAGACTTTTCTCATATTATTTCTGATTGGTAAATATTGTTGGGAAAAGTCTCTTTTTAGCTTGTGAGTCTTTTGGCATTTTCATGGCAAGACTCAAGAGCTCTTGTTGTGCTTATGGCCAAAAATATTTCTGAGTTATATCCAACATCTCCTATACTTCATCTTGAAAACAATCTTTGGAGATATTATTTCAAGCATTAGATCTTTGAAGAGTTCTTAATATAGAATTTCTTTTAACTCAAAGATCATTATCTCTCACATTTCTTTCTTTTGAGAGATATATTCATATAGACTCAATTGAGCATAAATCTTTATCATAAAAGAGTGCATTGATTGTATTGTGGTACATATTTGCTTAGTATAGAAGCACTTGTATTGTACACAATTTTTACTTGCTGTTGTATTCTAGGTGTGGCCTGAGGAGGTAGTGATCTAGCCTGTAAGGATTAGTTGTGCAGGTTGGGCCCAGTCGTGTGAATGTGAGCTGGGGTATTCCTCGCCCAATAAGGAGAGGAAGTTGTAATCGGTGTTGCTCTACCCGTTAAGTGAGCATTAGTGGAATCCTTTTGCATGTGAGCTTGAGGTAGGGACATAAGCACTGTTGCCGAAACTCAATAACATATCTCGTGTCACTCTTACCTTGATCTTTACTTCCTATACTTAGTTGCTTATCTTTATTTTCCAAATTCATTGCATTGACGTTTAGATGCTTATTTTTGATTGCTTGAAATATACTATAACTGTTTTATCTGTTTAGATTATCTGAATTTTATTTGTTGAATTGGAATTGTTTAATAAAGACCCTAGGTTGAGTTATACTGACTATGGATATTGACCTAAATTTTTAAAATCTCCAATTCACCCTCCTCGCTTGGGATTACACCAATTACATCACCGGTTACCACTGAAAAGTTCAAGCATTGCTTGGACTTGCTTCATGTCTCCAAATGCTAGAAGGGAGACGGTTCCAACCTAATGTCCCAAGTTGAAGCTGGAACAGCAGGCTATGTTTTGGGGTTCTCTTAAGGGGCATATACTCGCCAAGGTGGAGATTGTTGTGATATGTGGCTTATATACTTGATGGGAAGCATGTACAAGGAGAAGACATAGAGAAAAATCAATGTGTTGAGGAGTAGAAGGTAAATCGTCAACAATTTGGCACTAGAATTCAGAAAAATTACATTTTGTTTGAAACCGCTGACTGCTTGGCTCGAGGACTCAACGCATATTTTTGAATTTTGAAAGGGGGACATTAAGTTGGTTGGGGTTGGAGGGAAACCCTCAGATAACTTTATATATACACTTTTTTTGGTGTATTTTCATTGTAAGAAGATCATTGTATGTGTCTTTTGACACCAAAATAGTAAAGTACATTGTCGATTGCTCTCGTGGATGTAGGCATTGCCGAACCACATAATTCCTAGTGTTGTTTTATTTGCTTCCATATATACTACGTGGGTGTGTTCTGTAATTTGTTTTCATTGTTTGTTGCATTGATATTCCACTATGCAAATACGATTCATACAAGAGGATAGTTTAATTGGAAAAAATTAATGATTACACACACACACACACACACACACATATATATATATATATATATATGCATATATATCTCCCCTCCCCAACTAGGATTCCTAGACCTGCCATTGTAAAATAGGAAGTAATTAATAATTTAGATTAATTTTGTAATATAAAACTATTGAGAAAGAAAGTGGTGGAAAGTGGTTGAGTTGGGATCTATTTAAAAATATATATTTTTTTTAATAGAATTCATTCATGTTGAGATTTTTAAATTTTTTGAAAAAAAATGAAAAATTTAATGGGACTAGATGTAGAAAGAGAAAGAAGTTTAAAAAATAAATTTAAAATGATTAAAAAAAGTTAGTGGCATCTATGTGGAACCTTTGCCTTTGTAGTTGACATAGAGAGAGGATAAAAAAAATGCTTAATTTAAAAAATAAAATTAGTTAGGTCCATATAGCGCTCCTTCCTTGATCACAAAAGAGAGTGAGATGGGGGAGAGAGGGAAAAAAAATCTACTGCCAAATGCCAACACTGAATTTACCTAATATTTCAAGGTCCATATAAAATATAAATAATGAGTAATAATTAGAATTAGGTAGAATTATATGGAGAACGTCCGCTTAAATAAAATAAAAATTGTGATATTTGACCATCTTAGGTTAATTTTTAATTTTTAATTCAAAATTGATAAAAATAATAAGGTTTCAGGTAATGCAAATAAGAGAATGTATCTATATCATAATTAAACATATTAATTTTTTCATGAAATAATTTGAACTTGAAATGAGTGTAGTTAATTAGTAAATTGAGTCCAAGCAAATTTGCCAACTAAAATTGAGTTGCACCTTTGGCATGCATCACACAAATGAAAGAAGGTTCACCAATTATCATGATTAATTCTATTAATTGTTTGTAAATTAATTTTATATTGAGAAATAAATGACTAATGACCAAATGGAAAAATGAACAAAATTGCACCATGGGTATGAGAGACGATTCGTCGAATTCGGACAAGGTTAATTAATTAGAGAGCCCTCATTAATATAGTTTCCTATTGTAGTTTTTTGTAGTAACTACACATATGATACACAAATTACTTAAATATTTATGTTGACTTTTGATAATGACAAATCTTAAGTATCTCATTTGTGCATTTAGTCTTTGAACAGATTTATTTTTCAGAAGGTACAAATGGTCATTGTAATATGGAAGCCATGAGGCACTTAAAACATATATCGTCTCGCTTATTACATTGAAATTGAAGAGCAAAGAGTGAAGACTTGTTTTGTTTCAACTGTAATGCATTTAGATTAAGTTGTATATGCATGTCTTACTTGATCTGATGGAAAGCCCAATATCGACCATAGATTGACCCTAGGAAATCGGCTTTTCATCCTAATTTTTCATGAAAAACCTTTGACTTAAAAAGATAAAATTTATACAAAAGGTTTGAAGTGTTTTTTAGGTTAAAAGAAGGCTTGTTAGGGTGAAAAATAGGGGAATCATTGACTAATGACACGCATTCATCGACTAATGAAACCAGTAAACTGAATTGAGTTTCTGCCTAGGTGATTCGTCGAAGAATGGACTTGACTCGTTAACGAGTGGGCATGACTCGTCGATGAATGGTATTGAGTTGTCGACGAAAATTTCCAGTAGCTAAAAATGTTTTTCAGCCCAAATGACTCATCGACGAAACATAGTGATTTGTCGACGAGTGAAGGCCACTCGTCGACGACTGGAAACCACTCGTCGAAGACTCCAAAGGGCAGATTGATGCTAAACAACTCCCAATGGCCATAAAATTCAAAAATATTTTTATTTTATTATCCCAACGGCCATAAAATGGTCACAAGGTATTTTTGCCTATAAATACCAAACCCAAAACCTTTTAAATAACTTTTGCACATATTATTTCATACTCTTGAATTTTTGGGCATTGTTTTCACTCATCCTTTCAAAATCAAAGAAGCATTTACTCCCATCTACTCATTCATTTGAAAATTTTTTCTTGAGATCAAAAACCTAGTTTCACCAAGTCTCATTTATTGCAAAAATCTTTTGTGGAGAAATCATTTATTACATTTGAAAGAGAAATCCCAACTCTATTGAGCTTAAAATCATAACTTGTTAGAGTGCATCAAATTTTTTATGGTACAAACAAGCTTATTGAAGAAGCATTTTATTGTACACGAAATATTTTATTCTCATTCGTATTTTGTGGTTCGGGTATAGAACTGTGTGAAACAAGGGGTATCGTCTTGAGAGGTAGCTCCGCCTATAAGGAGTGGTGTCATGGGAGGCTCTGTGTAATGATCCCAAATAATAATAATAATAATAATAATAATTTCCAAGAAGAAGGAAGAATTTTTTTTTTTACAGACAGCTATGCCCCCCCAACGCCTCTCTCCATCTTCGTCTCTCTCTTCCCTCATATCTTGATGGATATTCAACCGATTAGGAAATGGAAGGTACCGTTGGGTTCCTAACTCCACCACTGACATATCTACTAGAGTGGATTTGTCGTGGGAGCGGCGTAAACACCATTCTTGGGGTAAGACAACTTTTTTCCTATTTCTTCAGTTTCTCCTTAAATCTGCCATTAAATCGACGATTGGGCACCACCACAGGATCCTAGTTGCAATCGTCGTTATTTTGGCTAGAGTAAATTTTCAATTTAGATTTCCTAAGCCTCACTCCAAAGCGAGAGTGAAATTTAGAAAAATAAGTAAATTGGTTATATTTGAGGGTATAATTATTTATTTGAAATTTAAGGGCATAGGAAATAGTAAAATAGTATTTTATTTAGGGTTGATTTAATGGAATTAAGATTTTTAATTTCAGGGTTCGAGTGAGCGCCGCAGGTATCTTTTTCGGGGTCCCTGTTGGTGTAGTTCAAGAAATCAGGTAAAGGGAAAAATATATATTAAATCAGAATTTTTATGAATTTAATGGAAAATGAATTGTGTTATATATACGTGTATATGTTTCAGTATGAGTTTAAAATGTCAACCCTTTAAATTATGCTTTCTGAGCCTACGACTGTTTTATTAGATACGTATATGTGAAATTGATCTGATAGAAGTGAAATATTTTTTAGAATAATTATGTAAGAAATTGAAGGTATTTTTTCGTTATGTGAATGTTAAATGTGAGTTGGCTTATTTTATAGGAAATATATAAATTTTACTGCTAAATAGTGTGACATGAGTAAATAGGAATGTTGTGACGAAATATATTATATGTATGGGATGTAGGATATACAGGAAATGAACTGAATATAAAATTGTTATATGAAATATGTTGTATGTGAGTGTTAATGCAACCATGTAAAACAATTTAAAAATGTTGGATAAAACAGTTGAAATATGCTGGGTAAAACAGTTGAAAAATGTTGGGTAAAACAGTTGAAAGATGTTGGGTAAAACAGCTGAAAGATATTGAGTAAAAAGCTGAAAAATGTTGGGTAAAACAGTTGAAAGATGCTGGGTAAAACTGCTGAAAGATGTTGGGTATGAAATGAAATAGAAATGGAAATGAAATGTGAAATGTGAACAATGTAAAATAAGAAAGAGTCACGTAAAGTGAAATGAAATGAAAAGTAAAATATGGAAACATGAATAGTTGAGAAATGCAGAATAATGGCAAATAAAATAATGTATTATGATATTAGAGGTATTTATGCTAATAGAATATGTTATAACTAGAGTGGGGCATACTCTACGTCCGAGGGCTTGCTGAGAAAGGCGAGTGCACTAGTACCATCAGATGTAGTAGTAGACCGCATAACGTACTAGGGTAAAGGGAACCTACTTGTATGGGTGGGTAGATTTTCCCATCCTTGGGGCCTTCGCTGGTAAACCTTGGTTTGAATTGTGTGAGTACGAGATCAATCTAACACTAGAGGGCTTACTGAGTAAGGTGAGTGCCCTGATATGCTTCAGTAGTGACTTTCGGGTTGCCAAAGTATCAGAGCAGAGAAGTGTTACATGTATGGGTGGGTAATCACCCCTATCCTTGAGTAATTTCGTGGGTTAAATCTTTTACATGTGATTGATTAGGTTCAGAAAATGATTTCCGAAATTATATTAATGATTTGCAAATGATGAATAATATGTTATATACAAACCTCATGTTGGTCACACACTGTTTTAATATATTGTTTCTTTCTTTACTAAGACGTGTCTCACCCGAATACAAATTTATCTTTTTCAAGACCTCCACAAGATCGAGCTTAGAGAGCTCAAGTTGGATATAGTATTTTGGGTTAAAGAAAGAAAAATGTATAATTATGATAATATTTAGGTTTATATTTTATGTTTTATGTTTTAAGTCTTCTGAAAAATAGATAGTTGTGAATACTAGAAGTGTAGGTTATGTTTTGGAGATATGCATATATATATATGTGAATATTGGGATGCATGGTTTATTATGGTGTGTAGATAGGTTTAGAAAACTCTGGTATTATATTTGTTGAAAGATTATAATTATATTTTCCGTTGCATAAATGATATTAGAATGTGGATTATCAGGTAAATGAATTGATTAGTAGCACTCCAGGCTCACTTAGGGGGTTGAGGTGTTACACTACGCTCGAGTGAATGAGTGTGTATAAGGTGGCGCCGCCTAGTTTAAGGAGTGGAGTAGTGAAATCCTCAAACGGGTCGTCTTGAGGCGAGAATGTAGACGAGGATAGTTGAACCTCACAAAAATCTCGTGTTTGCTTTCTCTTTCCCTGCACTTTAATTTTCCCGCACTTGTATGTTTTCATTTAATTTGTTGTGATTATTGTATATGTGTTAAATATTTGCATACTTAAATATTTGTGGGACTTGAGATTGGTTGAGAAACCCTAAGTTTAAGTTATATTGGTTGTGTTTTAAAAAAACGGTGTAAACTTGACTTAAAATTTTAAATATCCAATTCACCCCCTCCTCTTGGGATTACACCAAAAATTACAATTTACTTTAAATTACCATACAAAATATATGCCCTATGACTATATTTGTATGAAAAAATATTATTTTAAAATTTATAAAATAAAATATGTAAAATATATATTGTAAAAGCATTTATTTTTACTATCATATATTATTCTATCTCAAATGGTGATTGTTGAATTTATATGACTAAGTAACCTTTAGGTAAATCACTAAATTTTTTATTTTTTTATTTTTTATTGTGGCACCACCAATTTATGATAGCTTTTAAATAAAACAAATAATTAATATACATGTTAATTTTTTTTAAAAAAGAAAAAAACTAATAGATATATTTTTTAAAATTATAGAGTCAGCATTATCTTTCATTTAATGCTGTTTCCTTTTTTGCTCCCCTAATTAATTAGCCTAGATAATTATTCCTATGTATCGGCGTCCTCGTCATCTCTCTATATGTACCTCGCCATCACTCGCCCTTCTCTGCCATCTTTACCTTCATAAGTGCAATTCAACAATTACGACAACTACAAGCAGCTCTCTCTCAATTAGTCTCAAAATGACGACAGCAGTCTCAGCAGATTCTTACAAAGCCGAACCCCTCCACTCTGGTCAAAAGGTGCCGGAGTTTGGGATGTTGAACGAAGTGCCTGAGTCGCAGGTGTGGAATAATGAAGAAGGCAATTATAAGGGGCAGGCTTTGGAGGACATTGGCGCTGAGGTGCTGCCACTCATTGATCTGGCCAAGGCCGATGCCCCTAAACTGGTGAAGCAGTGTTGCAAGAGCAGCGGATTTTTCCAAATCACCAACCACGGCATTCCCCTTGCCGTCCTCCAAAACATGGAGTCCGCCAGCGTAGACCTCTTCTCGTTGCCGATGGAACAGAAAATGAAGGCGGCGCGTGAGCCCGGTTCCCTCACCGGCTACGGCATCTTCCCGATTGCCTCCTACCTCCGACAGAACGTCTGGTCCGAATGCTTTACCGTCTTCGGATCCCCACTCCAACATGCCCATCAAATTTGGCCGGATCAGAGTCCGGAGCACTCCAAATTTTGGTAATCAATGCGTACTCAACCGCCGATCTTTAATTTGTCGTTTGTTTTATTATTATTAATTTTTTTTTTTTTGGGTTCGTCCCGGGTGTCCACCTACCGTCAACGATGTCCGTTTTACGGTCCGTCGCACCGGCCAGTGACTAATCCCACGCCCTGCAGTGCGGCCCCACACACCACAGAGATGTAAATTTCAGGCGCCCAACAGCAGACTCGAACCTGGGGTGCCAGAAATAGGCTCACCTCGTGAAAGGAAACGCCCGAAGTCCGCTCTGCCGACACCCCACCGTTAGTTTTGCTTTTTTTATTTATGAAAGCGCTATTAAGTGTTTTTGCTTGCAAAACATCACAATCTAAGCAAGGGTGATCCTCATTTCTCCTTCATATTAATTTTTTTTTCCTATTTGATTTTATTCTTGACAATGATGTGGTTGAAGAATACAAACAAAAGATAAGAGAACTAGCACTGAGGATTTGGTCTCTAGTACTAGAGGCACTGCACATTACCAAAGAAGATATTGAGTGGGCTGGTCCAAATCGAGACTTCGAGGATACCGATGGGGTCTTAAGCCTAAATTTCTACCCAGTTTGTCCGGAGCCAGAGCGGGCTATTAGTATCCCACCCCACACCGATTCAAGCCTCATCACACTTCTGTATCAGAGTAGTACCAGTGGGTAACAAGTCTTCCTAGAAGGAACTGGGTGGGTCTTGGTCCCGCCCAAGCCCGGTGCCCTTATTGTCTTCGTGGGCGACCTCCTCCAAATAATGTCCAATGGATTGTATCGGAGTGCTCTTCACAAGGCTGTGGTGAATAGCATGGAAAATCGCCTCTCTTTTGGGTTTCTTGTAGGGCCCCCACGTGCTGCTCAAATTGGGCCCCATCCTAAAATTGTGGGCCCATCTAACCCACCTTTATATCCGACCGTGACTTGGAGTGAATTCCTCAATCTCAAGGCAAAGTCTCGAAATGATGCCCTTTCATCAATTCAACTTGTCAATTCTGAAAATGATTCTACAGAAATAGGAATTAAAGAGCCATAAGAATGGTAAAAATAATAATAATAAGGTGCTCATGAATAATGTTGGATTTTCAATTAGAGTGGACTTTTGTGGAATATTAATTATTTCTTATAATAACTAAATCCAAAACATTCTTGTTTGGTAAGAAATGTGTGTAGCTACATTTGAAGTTCCATTCCAAATTATGATGATCCTATTTTCATAAGAAACGTGAGTAAGTAGATTTAAATTTTCATTCCAAATTTGTCATTTGATTTCTATATGAGTTTTATTTAATATTTTCTTATATTAATTTTATTTAATTTTTCATTGCATTGAACTCTCACTTTATTTTATTTTGCAAAACAAAGATGTAGGATAACGACCGGTTTTTTTGTTTTTTTGTTTTCTAGTCAATGATCAAATAATATTCCTTATATATTTTTTAAAATTGTTTTGTATCATCAAATAAACCAAAAAATATTAAAAATATATTTTTGCATGTAAACCTTACTATTACTCAATGCATACTCCAACACCTTCTTTTTTCTTTTTACATTTTTAATAGGAAGCCATTCGTGGTGAAAAGATTTAAAATTATAGCATCCAAGTCTTTCCCATATGTGACCCACTAGACTTTAAAGCGGAGAAAAATGAGTTATTCAATGCCCTTACGGTACCTCATGGCATACAAGTCTTCCTCGTGTGTTGGCCACTAGACTATACTATTGAGAAAAATGTGTCACTCTATTTATTTCAACTTAGATGATTGTTAATGGAAAAACAATTACTTTAAATAAATTTTTTTTATTTCATCCTCTTGATTTTTCTAAATATGACACTCCACTTTTAATTTGGTACTCAATGCGTACTAAGCATCTATCTTTAATTTGTCGTTTCTTTATTATTATTATTATTATTATTATTATTATTATTATTATTATTTGCATAAAATTCATCAATACACTTACCTACTAAAAATCACTTTTTTTTCCTTACTAAATACATAGTACAATATCCACAAAGCAGTGAGCATATATATGGTACAACGATTTAAACCAGTATGTGAGCAAACGTGTAATGTATGGCAGGTAATTATAGTATTAATGTTTTAGAAATTATCAAAACATCGTTTGAGGTTTAATTTTATTGACAAAATGAATTACCAATGTAATGACCCGAAAAATAATGGTATTTAAATAATAATTAAGAGAGTGAAAAAATGAAAACAACAATAGAAGGAGGCAACAGTCTTCGTCAACGAGAGTATGCTTCGTCGATGAGAAAATACTGAGTGGATATTTAGGCAACTCTAAATTTCATCGATGAGGGGGGGAGTTTGTCGACGAGTAACCTTCTTGACCTCGTCGATGAGGTGACGTGACTCGTTGATGAGTGTCATAGTATAAATAGTGCAAAAACTCGGTTTTACGTAGAAAAAATCAGAAATTCTCACACACACACACACACACACACACTCTCTCTCTCTCTCTCTCTCTCTCTCTCTCTCTCTTTCTCTCTCTCTCTCTCTCTCCTTCCTACGATTTCTCTCTCCTCTCTCTTTGATTTCGGCTCCGTAGTTCGCCGGATCGATGATCTGAGGCTATCATGACATTCCTAGGAAAGTTCTTTCCAAATCTGCCGGAGCAGATTGTTGGTGGAAGCGAGTTGAAATTCATCCCTGGTTTCAGGTAAGACTTTTTGAGTGAACTTTGGTCTTACTGTAGTTATGGAAAATGATATTCACAAAAAAATACTGAAGTTTAGTTCTGAGAGTTATTGTTTTCAAGGGGTTGAATGGGGTACCCTGCGAGTGCGGGATCGGTATTTTAGGGGGTTTCTTTTTAGTGTCAGGTAAGGGAATAAACTAAAACAATTATTTTCCACGCAAATTAATAATATTTATCAGCAAATTAATTTTCAGGAAAACATGTATTATATCTGAATATTATTGAGTAAATGCATATTTGGGGAAAATGCTTTTGTTATACAGGAACTACGATTTTAGAATGAAATGTATGATTTTATTCGGCATTGTGTGGTATGAATATTATTTTTACATGATATGTATTATATTATGGCAAATTTTACGAATAAACATGTTTTCATGAATTATTAAATAATGCAGTATATGATGAATTTTGAAATACATAATAAATGATTTATTTACTCAAAATGATATGTATGAGATTTTCGGCGCAAGGTCGTGTTTGATTGCCGGCGCAAGGTCGTGTATGTTAAATGTTTGCGGCGCAAGACCATGTATATGAAATGTTTGGCGCAAGGCTGTATTTACGAAATGTTCGGCGCAAGGTCGTATTTATGAAAGTATAGAAATGCTATCAATCCATTTATATTAAATGCTATATTATCATGTACTATATGTTATCAAAACCTGGATGTTAGTTTAGTTCAGTTTCAGGAGCACGGTACTGTAACTATATAGATCAGATATTTATGTTCAGACTTATGCTAACCACCCCACAAAGGGGTAGGAGATGGATAGTCAATGTGACTTTCAGTGTAGAGTTGTAGACGTCTACCTAACAGTCCGGACCAGGGTATGGCGGGCCCATCGTACTTACATATATTTTTTGACTCGGTAGTGGTCAGCCAGCCATTGTTAGGTCCCGCCTTCGGGCTGCACAACCCGTCATAGGGGGTGATACATGACATTAGCTAACTATTCATCCTGGGTAGATTTTCAGTATGACAGTTATATCAGATATTTCATGATCAGTATGAATTATTAGAAATTATAAAAGTATACGATTATTCAGTATGCTATGATGAATGTTTTTTAGCTTATGAAATGCACTGTATATGTATTATAACATTAAATATTCATATTGTCACACAATTGTATTTAGTTTATTTTCCTTTACTGAGAAGTGTCTCGCCCCTGAACATTAAATAATTTTCAAGAAACCCAGAAAGATAGGCAGAGCGCGACCGCCGTTGAGTCGGTTATACTACCCTGCTAGGAGGGTAAGTTTGGATTAGGATCAGGGGATTTTGATGTGAGGTCCTAAGGATATTTTGTATTTTTGGGAGTCTGTATTAAACACAATATTTTGAGATATACTAATTCTGGTATTATGTATTTTGTGGTTATGTGTTTGTGCTTTACATTTATTGCTGCCTAAGTTCAACTGTGTATGACAGTTGTCCCCGCTACCCACAGGTTCGAGTTGACTATTTTATTTATTTTGCTTTTCTTATATGAATATATAAGTAGATCGCTACAATCAATTACTTGATCATTATTAAGTTTAGTTAAAAAAATAAAATTTTGGCCTTAAAAAAATAAGAATTTTATTATTCCATTCAATTTTGATACGATAAATTAAGAAAATGATGTTAATTTAACTAATTAAGTTAACGTCAATTAGTTAATTAAGTACAATTGAACACCTAGTGACTGATTTGAGTCATCTAGTTTGCATAAGCATGACAATGTAATTTATTATTTAAAAAAAAAATAAATATATGAAAGTAAATAAATACTATTAATAATTCAAAAAAATACTAAGATAATTATATTGTTCGAAAATATTTGTTACATATATTTCATGCAAATTAGATGACCAAATATATCGTTAATATATATATATATAGTTTGAAAATTGGCTCAAATTAGTTGATTTGTTGAATTGCGGCTCACTTTCTAGGTTTGATTGAGTTTCTTATTTAATAACATAGTAACTTAAATAAAATTTAGAAAATTTGGTAAATTGTCTCAAACAAAGGTCAAACAAACTTAAATTTTCTTTATCTATTTAGCATTTCATATTTTACATAGAAAAGAACTAACATTCAATTTTATAATTTTAATTTATGAAGTATGAATTTTGAAATTCTTGTATACATTTTATTTACACTACATTTGATAGGTTACTTGAATTTAAAAATATTGAACCATGCTTTATTCCTTTTATAATGTATTTACTCATTAAATTTTAATGAAAATAACGTATAAAAAAATATTTTGTAACATTATAATTATTAAATACTTTTTTATGATTTATTTCAAATTTTATTTTTTCATATTGTTTAAAAAACTTTGAAATAATAATAGAATCTTTTGTTTTGTTGAGTTAACAGGTTGACCAAAAGCAATTGAATCAATTGGATTGGTCAACTCGAGAAATTTAGTTACTTCTCTTATTCACTTATTTAGTTTTCAAGACACTATACCGATTATATTTTTCAAATTAATTTATTAATTAAATTGATTTCTTTTTAAAAAAAATGAGAGTGCTTGATCTGGTTCTTTACTAAAAAATTTCAAGGTGCACATGGTTTAAACAAACTGTTTGCATTTAGGAGTGAGAGCTGTGTAAAAATAATTGACTAGCCTCCAAGGCTGAAACCCATGATGTGGACAAAATTTTATTAGATCCTTAAATCTTTCCCAACAAGTTTGGAAAGTCTCACAACCTTTCTGCATAAATTGACTGATTTGCTTTTGTAGAAATTGGGTTCTCTGAAAAAGAAAAAATTTATGTCAGAATTCACGTTGCATATTAGTCCAACTAGAGATAGATTTACGCCTCAAAGAATTAATCCAAATCTTCACTTTATTCTTTAAAGAGAAAGGAAATAAATGAAGTTTAACAAACTCATTAGTACCAGCTTTAGTAATAAAAGTAGTGCAAGCCAACTCAAAGTCCGTCAGGTGCTGGTAAGGACTCTCAAATCCATCCCATGGAACTGAGATATCACTGACATCATCCCATGCTTAATCGTAAAATTAGGTGCATCATCAGGTAAAACAATGCATGATGGTGTAGTGGTTCGTATGGGCTGCAAAAAAAAATCTTTAAGAGTGTGTGGTGCAGGTATAACCATAGTTTTTTCAAAACTCTCTTCCACAAAAGGATTGTATAAATCAATTTCAGTATCCTAACTTGTAAAAGAGACAGAAGAACTATCTGACTCTGTGTTATGAATATCACTACTTGTACTAGGTGTAATTTTATATAATATGTTTGAAATTTCCCTGACCCAAGGCATCAAACATCAATCCAAATTGTAGATACTCACCAATATAGTAGGAAACAAACAAAAATGCAACAAAGATAAAGCAACCCAAACAAGCATGATAACTCTTTTTTTTTTTTTAGAGTATGAGAAAAATTAAAATAAAGGGAAACTACTAGTTTGAAACTAAATTTGACAATTCTCTGGTAAAGGCGCCAAAAACTTTACTCACTCTAAAATAAGCAACGCAATGACTATCCCAAGTATAGGAGGTTTGTTATGTAATAATTAACCCAAAAGGCCAGATCATCTCTTTAGGGATATAGATTAATTTCAAACTTACATTAAAACAACAAGGAGAAAAAAAAATTATTTACTGAACACAGTTCATATTCATATTCTTGGGTTTTTGGGAGTTTGTAACGAAATTAAAACAACGCGAAACATAAACTAAGAACATAACATGCACAAACAATAAAATAACTATAATGAAATTAAACAAACCAAACAACTAAATGTTTAAGCAATCAAATAACAAATCAAAGTAAGAATTTCATTAATTTAACAAAACTATTCAATAATAAAATAGGCTTAACCCAACAATAATTTAAACAAGACTAACTCAATCCAATAATAAATTCCAACAAGATATTAAAATAATATCCTATCATCATCATAACCCGAACCTATACTTTGGTAAGATCATTTGTCAAAGTCTACAGGATCTAACAACTTGGAGTTCTGATACCACAACTATAACGCCCCAAACCTGTTGGGACCTGGAGTGCTATTTTCCATACATATATCTCTGATATCATAATGATAACGACCCGAACCCAAACAGGGGGTCTTAGGCATCCATGTCCATAAACTCAACATAAACATGCAGTGGAAGATAATTAAACCTCAAAACATTTTACCAGAGTTCTAAACCATCCCAATTACACATATTCATCTCCATGTTCTATATATTACATCCCAAAATACACATAACAAAATAAACAAGTGTCTCGCGTACGCTTACAATAACTACCAAAATCTAAACCCAGCTCTGTAGCACGTTAGGCTTGATTCCCTGTAGGACTTGAAAAAATAAGTTGGATATTAGAGTGAGACCCTTCTCAGTAAGGCGGGTTAGGTTATTATCAGTGTGTGGCAACATGAGTTTTAGTGTAGCAATAATACTTCCATTAATTTACTTTCAATGAGATAGCATATAAAACTATATTCACACATATATATATTTGAATATACCTATTTCCTTCCCAATACATGTTTTGGTTCAATAAACTTCTCTGTCTACATAGAGCTACATATATGTATTTTCCACAATGTAACAGATAGCATGATTTCAGTTTCAACACATACTTCGCAGCTATCCCCCATTCGTCACCATACCGAGCATTCCTCCCCACTGTCTCCATACTGACTTCATAACATAACTTCCATACTAAACATCCCTCCCCATCGATCTCAGTACAAACTTCTCAATATAATTTCTATACTGAACATCCCTCCCCATTGGTCTCAGTACAAACTTCTCACTATAATTTCTATACTGAACATCCCTCGCCATTGGTCTCAGTACAAAATTCTCACTATAACTTTTATACTGAACATCCCTCCCCATCGGTCTTAGTACAGAATTCTCACTATAATTTCTATACTGAACATCCCTCCCCATTGGTCTTAGTACAAACTTCACAACAAAATTTTTATACTGAACTTCCCTCCCCATTGGTCTCAGTACAAACTTCACAACATATTTTCTATACTAAACTTCCCTCCCCATCGATCTCAGTACAAACTTCACAACATATTTTCTATATTCAACTTCCCTCCCCATCGATCTCAGAACAGACTCATGTTTCTCAACACAAAATAATCAATCATTGTTTTCCCAAATCAGTACAGAAGCTGTCATATTCATAACTCGATATAACACAGTCTTATCAAAACTCAGTATAAAACCGTCCACATCATTCTTAATATTTCTTGAGAACAGTATAATCCATATCTTTCACTATATAACACCATGAAAATCCATCAGGTTTAATTATGCAACAACCATAAACATTCTCATGCCACACGATTTGAGTGATATTTCATAACATAATAAAGTTCCCGAGAAAATATATTTTGCTGAAAATAAAGGTATGATCATCTCTAGGGTTTAATTTAACTTAATACATATGTTTTTCAAGAAAATAAGATCATCACCCCACTTACTTTAATTTTCCCTAAATACGTATATAATACCAAAAACCCTCATTTCTATACCCCTAATTCAACCGAAAAATCATACACAACATTCACGAGTCCATATACTCAAGTTTAATCGATTCACATTTCAAAAATAACGGACATAATCTAATCCTCTTACATGTTCCTGCAAAACTGTCTACAACTTTGGAGAGCAAAACGCTAGCTTCTCAACTAGCTGAGGACGAAGACCAATTAGCCAGGAGGAGAGAGAGAGAACCAGTGAGTACGTGTAGAAAGATCCTAGGCTAGAGGGAGAGGGAGAAAGAGAAATATGAAAATTATAAAATTTTAAGTTTACTTCTCACTTAAGTAAGCTCAAGTCGGAGGAAATCGTTGACGGTTTTCCTGAAATCGTTTACGGTTTGGTCAATTTCCAAACCAATTTTCCCATTTTTTTTATATAAAACTCTCGGTTGTTGAAATCGTCGACGATTTTGCTAAACTCCCTGAAACTGTTGACGGTTTGGTCCTGTGCCAAACCTTTTTCCCTTTTCTTTTTTCCTTTCACTTTTTTTTTTTGTTCGGGTTCCTCCATTTTATGTTTTAATTTCTTTGGGAAGTTTGCTGAATATTGAGATTTGATCGTGTTTGAATCAAGTTATTAACTTGGCTGTGAGTTTATGTTGTTGGATGATAAATCAGATAAGAACTAATATTTGAATTCAGTTGTTATTAGCTAAGGTGAATTTATTGTGAATTGTTTAATTGAAGTATAAGCATCAAAATAACCTAACTTGTAACACAAAATTTGTGCTGTAACGATCCAATTTTTTTAATTAAATAATTAATTAAATAATAATAATAATAATTAATTAAATAATATAATATAATATAATATAATAATATTATATATATATATATATATATATATAAGAAACCTCAAGATGCTTCTGGAAGCATCCTGATTTTATTTCCATACCCCCCCCATTTTTGTTATTCTCTCTCTCTCTCTCTCTCTCTCTCTCTCTCTCTTTAATTTCTCTCTGTTTGTAAGTCAAATTAAAAAATGAACGTCATATTTGGATCCTAACTTCCCTCCTTAACACTTTAACTGGAGTGGATTTGTCGTTTGGACGTCGTAGGCACCACTCAATGGCCAAGGTAAGGGGAATAAATTATGTCAGGTTTTATATTAAAAAAAACATATTCCCGATTAAATTTGAGTACATGAATTTAAATTAGATTTGTGTTATTTAAAATATGTCCAATTTAAATTGAGTATGTGAAATTAATTATATCTATGTTTAGATTTTATTTTAAAAATACGTTTGAGTTAAATTAAACTGCAGCGATTTGATTATATCAGTTTTTTGGGAATATTTTGGAGTTAAATTAAACTATAGGAATTTGATTATATCATATTTTTTGGAATATTTGGGAATTAAATTAAATTGTAGGGATTTGATTATATCATATTTTTTGGAATAATTTGGAAATAAATTAAACTACAGAGATTTGAGTATATCGGGTTTTCATGGAATATAATGGAATTTTATTAAATAAGTGAAATTAATTATACCCTTATTTTCAGCAAAATACATTTTTTCGGGTAGTTATTATATTATATTTATCAAGTCAAATTGTGTGGCATGAGAATAATTATTATTGTATGATTAAACATGATGGTTTTTATATAGTAATGAAATGACAGTTCAGATGGCTTTATGTCGAGTTTAGACGGCTTATGCCGAGTTATGAAATGACAGTTTTACAGAGAGATATGATGTGACTAATTTTATACAAAATTGTGAACATGTCAGATTTTATGCAGACTTATGAAAATGAGATCATGTTACAGTTTTATTATATGAATTGTATTATATGGTAACAGAACCATGATGGACTAGTTATGATTCAGAGTACAGTACTGTAGCTAGTATTACATGCAATGCAGCCACACTATCAGCAAAGTGTAGGCAAATGACAAGTGATTGGCCCTTAAAGTGATGTATTGCAGGAGCAGGTTACCTAATGGGTCCGAACCAGGTTGGTGGGCAATCGTACTATAGACATAGCGGTTTTGACTTAACCTAGAAGGCCAGCCATGGCTAAGTCTAACCTTCAGGCCGCACAACCCAATCATGGGAGATTATACATGGTGATATATAATAGTTCCATTAGGGAAATTCTCTTATGTATATATATATGTAGATTTATGAAAACATGATTATCTATTAAGTTAAAGCATGTTTGAGTAGAAAATATGCATTTAAAATTGTATAGGTGTAAGTTATGGTATATAAATGTCTTTTTCAGTTAAAGTTAAATTAATGGTTATGCTTTACTTATGTAAAAACTCATGATAATCACACACTGATGATAATCTATTTCATCTTACTAAGAGGTGTCTTACTTCATCATTATCTAATATTTTTCAAATTTCATGAGGAGCATAACACTAATTAGAGTGGCGCAGTGGAAGTGTCACACCCCGAACCCAACAATGGGCCCCAGGGTGTGATGTAGTAACCTAACCTATCCTTATATCATACAAAACACACATGATACTATAATGAATGAGGGTTCAACCCCGTGGGGTTCCCGTACACCCTATACACATTCATATACACGACATATACGCAATGGAAAAGTTCATGCCATACATACATCGTACCATACCAGAGTCTATACAAACAGAGTCTAAGCTCCATTTTACAAAACATAACCCAGGGTGCGAGCAATACCCAAAACGACAACCTGTTATAGTCCAAGTACCTACACAAGTACTCAACGCAGTAATCCGACCACCACACTTCCAACATTAGGACGCTAGTCCCGGTTACTTGAAGGACCTAAAAAACATATACGTATGATAGGGGTGAGACACATATCAGTAAGGCAGATTCAGGTTAGATTGCTGTGTGGCATATGAGTGCTATCATGACATAAAACATAACATAGTTTAGTTCTAGTATTTCCCCAATACATATCCAGTATAGTTCTTAACACACACATGATCAATCAGCCCAATGTTGTCACACTCTTTGACACAAAGTCGAACCACATTACACAGCATCCCTGGCACATGGTGTAGCCCTAGGCTCCTATGGGATCGTACCGGTACATCTGGTGGATCCACACCCTTTGGTGATCAGCCGATAAAAGGCGATATTTCATGCCTTTGGATATAGAGCCGGACACTTTTGCCACTGGCAGGTGGTATTTCACACCCTCGGATATAGAGTCAGACACCCTTTCACAACCTAAAATAATTAGGAACACACGTTCCTATATCTCATTTCAGCATATCACAACTTAATGCATATTCATATAACAATTCATTCCACACTTATTTGGTAATCACAAAATCATGATTTTCAGAATACAGTTTAAAACAAGTCAAGGCATGGCCATCTCCATAACACAATATACTTAACAATATATCCACGGTTTTCCAACGAATCTAGAGATTCAACCCGACACCCCCTTTTTCCCCAAAATTGTAATGTGAAAATCCCTTAATTTTTACCCATTAGATTTCCTCAAATAAGTAGTAAAAACATACACAGGATTGTGAACCACAGTCTACCGAATCCAATTTCAAAAATAACCAATATAAACAGAATCCTCTTACCTTTCCCTGAAAATCCAAACACAAATTCTACAACTCCTGAACAGCGAACCGAGTTCCCAAAACCTATAAATCATAGTTGGATAATTACTTACAATCTTATACTTTACAGATCTACCGAAACGAAAATGAAAATCGAGCCTTACCTCGATTTTTGGGTCAAAACTCGAAGACCTCAAAACGAAGATCTATTCCATAGAACACGTAGATATTTCTTCCCTGAGCCTTGCAGTAACGTCAGATCGTCGATTCTAATGACAAACGGCGAAGAAATCTAGAGAGAGAGAGTAGAGCTTTGAGTTATAGAGAGATAGAGAGAGAGAATTTTGATAACTTAGCCAAGAAGCAAAGGAAATTGATATTTATAGAGCCTTTGACCCGGCCAACCTCATCGATGAGCCAGCGAAGGAAATTCGTCGACATCGCGGTGGCCTCATCGACAAGCCTAAGATTTAGGATTTCCCAAAATCTCTTGGCTTCTCCTCGTCGACGAACTCTGCATTTCGTCGCCGAACAATAAAAGGGCCTTTGTCGATGAAAACACTGGCTTTGTCGATGAAGCCTGCTAAAATTACTATTTTATCTTTTATTTATTTATTTATTCCATATCTCACGGGTCAGGTTCTTACAACCTCTTCTTCTTACAAAAATTTCATCATCGATTCGAAATTTGTAATCGCTCATTTATGAACTCATCCACACAACCGAATACACATACCCGACTCTAGGAAGAGCCGGCGGCCACTTACAACATAGCCCCATCATAATACATACATGCCCTCGCTTATGGCAGAGGAATACCGTGGTTACATACATATACCGTCTCGAGAGTTCACAATAACACACACTCTTAGAAACTAACCACCTATCACAATACAATAGTAGAGTAATACACACATACTCAACCGACTCTACTATCCAAACTACCTCTCAGAACAACTATGGATACTTTCGGTGTATCTCCACTTCCAATTCCCAAGAAACTTCCTTAACCTCGTGATTCCGCCACAATACCTTCACTAATGGTATATCCTTGATACGTAACTTCTGAACTTTACGGTCCAGAACCTGAACGGGTACCTCCTTATATGCTAAAGCATCCCCAATTTCTAAGTTCTTGTAACTAATAACGTGCGACGGATCCAACATGTACCTTCTCAACATGGATATGTGGAACACATCGTGGATCCTTAAGAGTGTTGGGGGTAGTGCAATCCTGTAGGCTACCAGACCCACTCACTCAAGAACCTCGAATGGTTGGTTAAACCTTGGGCTCAGCTTACCTTTCTTACTAAATCTCATCACCCCTTTCATCGGAGGGATTTTTAGGAATATCTTACCCCCACCTCGAATTCCAACTCACGGCGGCGAACATCCGCATAACTCTTTTTCCAACTCTGAGCCAATTTAATCCTATCCCGGATCAAACCCACCTTCTCAGACGCCTGCTGCATGAGTTTAGGTCCTAAAACCTGACGTTCACCAACCTCATCCCAATGTAGAGAAGACCGACACCTCTGACCATATAGAGCCTCGAATTGTGTCATCCCGATACTAGCTTGGAAGCTATTGTTATAGGCAAACTTTACTAGTGGCAGAAACTGCATCCAACCACCACCGAAGTCTAACACGCAAGCTCATCACATATCCTCCAAGATTTGTATTGTTCTCTTTGACTGTCCATCGGTCTGGGGATGGAACGCTGTATTGAAAGTAAGCTTCATCCCCAGTGCTTCCTGCAAGCTCTTCTAGAATCGAGAGGTAAACCTTGGGTCTCGATCTAACACAATGGACACTAGTACCCCGTGCATTCTGACTATCTAATGCACATATAGGTCTGCTAGCCTACTCAAAGGGCAGCTAACCTTCATCGGTACAAAGTGAGCAGATTCGTCAACTTATCCACAATTACCCAAATGGCATTCTGCTCGTGAAATGCTGGCGACAATGTGATAACAAAGTCCATGGAAATGTGCTCCCATTTTTACTCCGGAATGGCTAAGGTCTGTAATGGCCTTGCCGGCCTCTGATGTTCAGCTTTCAAATGCTAACACATCATACAATTCTCCACAAACTGAGCAATCTCCCTTTTCATACAACTCCACCAAAAGGACTCACACAAATCCTGATACATCTTCGTGCCACTAGGATGTACCGTATACAAAGAATGATGCGCTTCTTCCAGAATCGTCCTTCTAATCTTGTCGTCATTTGGAACGCACAACTTGGTTCCAAACCTCAACACACCTCCCTCAAATATGTTAAAATCCATAGCCAACCCCTAGTGTACTTTCTCCACAGTCTTAACTAACTCCGCATCACTAGCCTGCACGGCTTTTATACGCTCAAACAAAGTCATCTGGATCACCAAGCTAGCAATGAAAGCCTGATGATCACCAGCCACAAACGCTATGCCAAGGCTTTCAAGATCCCATCTGATATGATGCTGAGCTACAACCGCAGATACTATCGCATGCTCCAACTTCTGACTCAACGCATCAGCTACCACGTTAGCTTTCCTAGGATGATAATTGATGGTGCAATCATAGTCTTTGATCAGATCAAACCACCTTCTCTGCCTCATGTTCAACTCCTTCTACGTGAAAAGTACCATAGGCTTTTGTGGTTAGTGAAGATCTTACACTGAAAACCATACAGGTAATGTTGCCAGATTTTCAGTGCATAAACTACAACAGCCAATTCTAGATCATTCATAGGGTAATTCTTCTCGTATTCCTTAAGTTGCCAAGAAGCATTAGCCATTACCTTACCCGGTTGCATAAGCACACATCCCAAACCCCTCAGAGATGCATCACTATAGATCACAAAACTGCCATCCCAGAAGGAATGGTCAAGACTGGAGTAGTAACCAGTCGGTGTTTCAACTCCTGGAAACATTGCTCGCAATCATTGGTCCAAGCAAACTTCACACCCTTCCTAGTCTATTGACCCTATGGATCATACCCTGTTTTGATTATAACAAATACGGTATTTAATGGTTTGATGAGTTTGTATGCAGGATTGATCGAACGTATCATATAATGCACGCACACGACACATGAAGTGAAGACCTGAAGACCTTGTTTATGTTGTATTGTAATTTAATCATTATTTGGGTCTGTAGTAGTAATTAGGAGAATATGGTTTGTAATAATTAATGCCTTGCCTACATGGTAGGATCGATAAGCTCAAGACCATAAATGAACCTTCGGGAACACCCTTCGGTCGACCGACACTGGATTTTTTCGGTGTTTTGAAAAAGGCCTAGAAATGACCCTAGGACACTCACACATGCATATATATATATATATATATATATATATATTTGGTCATTTGAATAGGCTGATTGCACAATTAAAAAGAACCAAAATGCACATTTTGCACACTTTCGGTCGACCGGCCAAGGCAGTTCATTTTGCTCTGGTTGACTGAATTCGGCCTGGGTCAACAATTTGACTTAACCCGTTCGACCGAACTAGATAGTTCATTTATAGCCCGGTCGACCGAACCCAGGTCCAAGTCAACAGTTGACCATGTCCTGGTCGACCGAACTAGTGTAGGTCAAAACGCCCCAGTCAACCGAAACCCCCTGAGGTCATCATTTTGACCATCTAGTCGATCGAACCAAAAATGAATACCAACAACCTAGTCGACTGAGGGTCCTCGGGAGAAATCCCAACGATTTGGTCCACCAAACCAATCAGTTCAAAATGGCCTGGTCAACTGAACCTTGGTAAAATGGAAAATTGCTCACTTTTGGTCGACCGACCATTCAGTTCAAAAGTGCCCTGGTCGATCGAACCATATGAACTTTAGTTGACCGAAATGGTTCTGGTTGAGTGGACCTCTTGAGTTGCCCCTCATTTTTTTTAACACAGTTAACATTTTTAAACGGGGTTAACTTGGTTAAAATGTATTAAAACTTTCCTAATTATTCCATATGTGTCCTCAACATTTATATTTTAGGGGTTTTCTATATATACCCCCTCATTTAGAATAATTAGTATTAGATTAGCAAAAAGAATTAGAAAATATCCTTTGATTCTCAAAAGCTCTATTTCTCACATCCAAGCTTCATTTTTCCATTCTTACTAATCCTCATTGCAAATCTTACTAAGTAAGAGGGCTATTGTGAGTATCTAGTTTAGCTTACTCTCTCGTTTATTTTAGTTGATTGATATATATGATTTTATCCGAGAGTAAGCTTGAATTTTTTCTAGGAGACTTCATTAATAAGTCTTCCATAGGAAAACTTCGTAGAGCTTGTGAGTTTTGCATCATCATTGCAATACTCAAGAGTTTGTATTGCTTTTTGTTTGTGAAATAAATTTTTGCAAATCGATTTCAAATATCTCATGTGATTTAATTTGAGAAATATTTTATTGAAATATTGGTGCATACGCAAAAAGATCTTTGTTGAAATATCCTTTGATTGATTTTATCTTCTTGAACACAAAGATCAAATTATTTTATAAATTAAATTTGAATATCTTTTGAGCCTTATATATTGAGAAATACCATTTCAGATATCTGAAGTATTGCTATCATCTTTACTTGAGCATTGTGATTGAAAATATTGTGTGATACAAAAAGAGCATTATTTGCATTCTCACGCACTGATCGAAATATTTGCATAATTATTTGAGAGTAGACACTTAGACTACACCGAGCTTATCAAATCCTATCTTTTGGTAGTGTATTAATTACATTGTGTTTAGTGGTACATAATCAGCTTAGTGTAAGAAGCATTTCCTTATACGCAAAATTATATACACATTTATTGTATTTCCAGGCACGGGTCTGAAGAGGGAGACTAGCCCTAGAATAGTTTCGGATTGGCTTAGACCCGGTTAGGAAACCTAGGTGCGTCATCCTGTTAAGGCGTGTAGGTCGAGGTCAGCCCCGCTAATTGACCTAGTTAAGATTGAGGTTAGCCTTGTGGTAATTGACTTGGTTGTAATCGGTATTGCTCCACCCTTTAAGTGAGCATTAGTGGAATCCTCGTGCTTGTTAGCTAAGGCGGGGACGTAGGCAATTTGGCCGAACCTCGTTAACATATTGTGCGTATTGTTTACCTTTCCGTATCTTACTATTATTGCACGTGTATGTTTATTCATTGATTGCATAGATTGTCCCCATGCTTGTGTAATACTGTTGCTAGTGAATTAACCTACGGGATAAATTTTTAAATACAATTTCACCCCCCTCTTGGGATTGCTCCAAAGCTAACATGGTCAATCGTGTCAGAGGCCTTAACAACTTAGAGAATCCCTCCACAAATTGACAATAATAACCCGCCAGTCCTAGGAAACTCCAAACCTACTACACACTCTTCAGTCTCACCTTGTTGACCATAGCTTCATTCTTGCTAGGATTAACTGAGATACCACCCTTAGACACCACATGGCCTAAAAATGTGACCTGATTCAACTAGAACCCACATTTCTTGAGCTTGGCGTACAACTTCCTCTCTCGCAGAATTTGTAGCACCAACCTTAAATGGTTTTCATGCTCTTCCAGACTCCTCGAGTATACCAGAATGTCGTCGATAAACACTACTACAAACTAGTCTAGATACTCATGGAAAACTCTGTTCATCAGATCCATGAACACTACCGAAGCATTAGTCAGCCCAAAAGGCATAACTAAGAACTCGTAGTGGATGTATTTGGTTCGAAAAGCAGTCTTCGTAACATCCTCAAATCTAACCCTCACCTGATGATACCCTGACCGTAGGTCGATCTTCGAAACAACGTGCGTCTTTTGCAGCTGGTCAAAGAGATCATCAATACGAGGTAATGGGTAACAGTTCTTCATAACCGCCTTGTTGATCTCACGATAATCAATGCACATGCGCATCGACCCGTCCTTCTTCTTCACGAACAAAAATGGAGCTCCCAGAGTGAAACACTAGGTTGGATAAAGCCCCTGTCCAGTAGTTCCTGTAACTACTCCTTCAAATCCTGAAGTTTTTCTAGAGCCATCTGATACTAAGCTTTAGAGATCGGTGCCTTTCCAAGAAACAACTTTATTGCAAACTCCACCTCACGATCCGAAGGTAAACTAGGTAAGTCTTTTGGAAACACATTCGAGAACTCATTAACCACTTGAATATTCTCAAGCTTCAACTTATCCCAGAGTGGTTCCTTCATGCAAGCTAGGTACACCTGACATCCGTCCAAGAGTAACCTCCTCACCTATAATGCCGATAGAATCTGTGGTGTCGAACGCACACACGATCCTATAAACTCATACTCCTGCTCTCTAGGAGGTCTAAACACTACTACCTTTCCACGACAGTCAATCACAACATAGCTGGAGGATAACCAATCCATCCCTAGTATGACATCGAAACCAGAGATATCGTGCACCACAAGATTTGCCAATAGCAGCCTTCCCTGAATTTCCACTAGGCGGCCTCACAATATCCTCCTACAAGACGTTACACTCCCAAACGGTGTAGCTACAGATAACCCCTCATTCATAACTTGGGTCTCAACCCCACGCAGCTTTACGAAGCTCACAGATACAAAAGAATGGGTTGCACCCGAATCAAATAAAACAACAACTCTATTTGAAAGTAATAACAAGGTACCTATCACTACATTTTGTGCACGATTAGCATCCACTGGAGTAAGAGAGTACACACTTGCCGGAGCTGTGTTCATCTAGATGGTTCCTTAGGTATCTGATTGTTACCCCAGTTCATACTAGATGCCGGTGTGTCTCTCTTTGGTGCGCGGTAGTCACAAGCCATGTGGCTTGATTTTCCACAACTGTAACACTTACCCCTAAAAGACTGACACTCACCGTCATGCCATCTGTGGCACTTGATACAACGATCACATGACTGGTCCACCTGAGAACCCTGACGCTCGATATTCTGGCTGTAGCCCGAGCCATTGTTCCTCTTCTTCCATGATCCCTAATGAGAACTAGACGACACTAGTCTCTTCATCGGTTCCTGATCCACCTCATCCTCCCGGATACCGGTCTCGATCATAGTGGCCTTATCCACCAAAATTGAAAACTCACGGATCTGCAACATACCCTTTAATTTTTGGATGTATTTCCTAAGACCCTTCTCGATCCTCCAAGTCTACTTGTACGCGTTCGAGATCAAGTATGACATGAAATGGGATAGCTCTATATACTAAGTAGCATATCCCTGCACCGTCATATCTCCATGTGTCAGAAAAGATAACTCATCCGCTTTAGCATCGCGTGTGGAGGTCAGGAAGTATCTTTCAAAGAATATTTCCTTGAAGCAGCTCCACGTCATCTCTATTGGACCAGCTTTCTGCTTCTCTAGTAGACTCACCACAATCCACCATCGCCCAGCCTCCCCAGACAGCTGGAAGGTAGCGTAGAGGATTCTCTGCTTATCTGTGCAGCGTAGGACCTCTAGAATCCTTTTGTTCTTCTCGACCCAATTCTCTACTATTATCAGATCGGGTCCTCCTGAAAATGTCAGACGGTGCATACATGTGAACCTCTCGATGGTACACCCTGCAACAATAGGAGAACGCTTATGATCCCTAACATTCCGTATGATCTCATGCATAACCAGCCTCATCAAACCCCGAGGTACATAATAGGACTCATCACTCATAGTTTGCTTGAAACCTCTTTCCAAGTTGTTATCCTTGGGCTCCATTCTGAAAACACAATAAGAATCTGTTAGAATTCCTATGTCATATACAGTTACACAATCATTGGCATCTAATCATGTTAACTACCTATCTCACGGGTCCAGGTCCTTCCTATCATACCGACATGAAACCATCAATGGTTTGCTATGATTTTACTGAAATCATCATTCCAAGAAAAACATAGAATACCATCAACGAATCCTTGTCTAGCTACAAGACAACCCTCGATCTAGTCTACCCATTTATGACATCCTATGCTCTGGTATGTACACACATTAACGCCTAACCAAGTCTACAAGACCTAACAACCTCGTTATCTATTATACCAAGCCATCATGCCTCGAACCCAGCAATAGGCTCCAGGGTGTGATGTAGTAACCTAACCCATCCATGTATCATAAAAAGTACACATGACACTATAATGAATGAGGGTCTGACCCCGTGGGGTTCCTACACACCCTATACACATTTATATACACGACATATATGCAGCAAAAAAGTTCATTCCATACATACATTGTACCATACCAGAGTCTATACAAACAGATTCTAAGCTCCATATCACAAAACATAACCTAGGGTGCCAGCAATACCCAAAACGACAACCCTATTACAGTTCAAGTACTTACACAAGTACTCTATGCAGTAAACCAACCACCATGCTTCCAACACTAGGACGCTAGTCTCGGTTACTCGAAGGACCTGAAAAACATTTACGTATGATAGGGGTGAGACATATCTCAATAGGGAAGATTTAGTTTATATCGGTGTGTGGCATATGAGTGTTTTCATGACATAAAACATAACACAGTTCAATTCTAGTATTTCCACAATACAGTTCTAGTATATTTATCAACACACACATGATCAATTAACCCAGTGTCGTCACACTCTTCGGCACGAAGTCGGACTGCATTACAAAGCGTCCCCAGCATATGACGTAGCCCCAAGCTCCCATGGCATCGTACCGGCACATCTAGTGGATCCACACCCTTCAGTGATCAGTTGATAAGAGGCAATATTTCAAGCCCTTAGATATAGAGTTGACACTTTTGCCATTGGCAGGTGGTATTTCACACCCTCATATATAGAGTCGGACACTCTTTCACAACCTAGAATAATTCAGAACACACGTTCCCATATCTTATTTCAGCATATCATGACTGAATACATATTCATATAATAGTTCATCCCACACTTTTTGGTAATGAAAAAATCATGATTTTAAAAATATAGTTTAAATCAAGTCAAGGCATGACCATCTCCATAACATAATATACTCAACAATATATCCACGAGTTTCCAAAGAAACCAGAGATGCAACCCAACGTCCCCTTTTTCCGCAAAGTTGTAACATTAAAACCCTGTAATTTTTACCCATTAGATTTTCCCAAATAAGTAGCCAAAATATACACAAGATCGTGAACCACAATTATACCGAATCCGATTAAAAAAATAACCGATATAAACAGATTCTCCTTACCTTTCCCCGAAAATCCAAACACGAACTCTACGACTCCTAAACAGTGAACCGAGTCCCTAAAACCTATAAATCATAGTTTGATAATTACTTACAATCTTATCCTTTATAGATCTACCGAAACAGTAATGAAAATCGAGCCTTATCTCGATTTTTGGGTCAAAACACGAAGACCTCAAAAAGAAGATCCGTTCCACAAAGCACATAGAGATTCCTTCCTTGATCCTTGTAGTAACATCGGATCATTGATTCTAACGATGAACGACGAAGAGCCGGACGACCATTTGAACTGAGAAAGTCAGTTTGAATGACAAGGCCAACCGACTAAAACTTTTGAATGTGTCAGTCAACCGACTTAACAATTTAATTGAAATTTAAAAAATTCTGGCTGATTCGGAAAGGTTCCCAATCGCCTTCTTGTCCACCGACTAAACTGTGATTTTTAATTAGAAAATGATTACCCAGTCGTCTGTACAGCTGAATGGACCCTATGAGATTTAAAATTTCAAACCTCAATGGGGAAAATTTCTTAAAAAAGTAGTTTTTCAAAAGTGGAACATTATAAAAAATTTGGTGGAAACTCCAAGTAACTGGGAAACAAGGGACCAGTCATCCTAAAAAAAGTTTATGAAATAAGCCTTTAACCCAAGGGAATCAGAAAAACCACCCACCAAGATAAAATCAATAAATCAAGGGCTCCTTACTTTCAAATCTCTCACAAAAGCTCATCGTGCTCACAATATGCGGGAGAATTCTACGAACTATGTTGATATTTAATCTAGAGAAGGAAATTGGTGATTATCTTCATCTTAGCTCAAATTCTTATTTTCATAGGAATGAATATGAAAGTGTATTAGTGATTGCAAATTGTACTAATCTTTTTTGTTGGAATGAAAGCATTATTGTACGCAACCCTTGTTTCTTGTTTCTTTGACAATTCTAGGTTGTTTGGATTGTTTACCAAGCGTGAGGTATCACTTGGGGAGGTGCAGCTTCTAGCCTATTGATGGAGGGACCGAGTGTGAGGTATCACTTGGAGAGGCAGTGCTCTAGCCTATTGAAGGAGTGTGTAACGATTTTTGTTCCACTCGAAAAGGAACTAGTTTAGTGAATCCTTAGGTGGTTTGCCTAAGGCGAGGACGTAGGCTGGGGATAAGATGAACCTCGTAAAAACCCGGTGTCACTCTCTTTCCCTTACTCTCTTTAATTTCCAGCAAATATATTAACTATGTGGATGATTTAAATTTCTTAATTATATATACTACGTAATTTGGAAATTAAGTAAACTTAAGTTTCATTTGGTTTTGGGATTGCGGAAACCAAAAAAGAGTACGTTAGTTGATCAATACTTTGCGAAAACCTCAGAGGGAGTACGTTGATTGGTTAACACCCAAAGACAAATTAACTAAGAGTTTATTTAAATTCTAAGTTGTTGGGAATTTAAATTGTAGTTTGCATTGAAGAAACAAATTTCATTACTACAGGGCTTGAATCAAATACATAGGGCTGCAAAAGCTGAAAGCTGAATCTTATATCTTGTTCAAATATATTGTGATTAATCGGATACTTTGTTAGTGAATGGTTGTGGATTGAAAATTGTTTTTGAGAATTGAATAAAAGAACATTGAATTTTGTGTGATTGCTAAATCAACATGAAGTCAAGAAATATTTGAAAGAATTTAAAAAGAGGTTAAGAATTCATAAAAAGATTTAGAAGAAATTTTATTAACCCAATCCACCCCCCCCCTCCTAGGACTACACCTTGGTTTTCAGAATCCTTAGGTGGTCTTGCCTAAGGCGAGGATGTAGGCTGGGGATAAGCCGAACCTCGTAAAAAATATCGGTCTCACTCTCTTTACCCATATCTATTTAAATTTTAGCATATACAAATTGTGTTTTCAAAAGTGCAGGGTTGATGAAACTGAGATTGAGAAGACCTTTTAATTTAAGAAAGTACATTTGGTTAATCTTTTGCACAAACCTTGAAGGGAGTACATTGATTAACCGCTTGCAAAAATCTTGATTAAAGGAGCACTTAAAAATTTATTCATACCGGGCTACAAACTAAAATTTGGCAAAACGGTGAAATAAGAAAGTTTGCAAGCTTTCATAAACACTTTCATAATTTGGTTAAGCATTGTGATTGGTTGATTGATCATTGTTTGGTTTGTGATTGGTATTTGTCTTGTGTTTGGATTATGATTCATTTAAAAATAAGTCATTCTTGTGTGTTTGTTTAAGTTTTCGAAAGATTGAAAAATTGTAATAACACTTAAAAGAATTTTTATAAACCCAATTCACCCCCCTCTTGGGATAACACCTTGACTCTCAACAGGATACTATCACCGGTTTATGGAGGGATTCTCTAAACTGTCAATCCTTTTAACCAGATTGACTAGGAAGAATGTAAGGTTTGAATGGACAGATGCATGTGAACAGAGCTTTCAGGAATTAAAGCAGTGACTCATCACTACACCAGTCTTGACAATCCCTTTAGGAGAAGAGGGTTTCGTAATCTACCGTGATGCGTCACATAAAGGGCTCAAGTGTGTTCCGATGTAGTAGGGGAGGGTTGTGGCTTGTACTTCACGACAGCTTAAAGAATATGAAAATAATTACCCTACCCATAGTTTGGAGTTAGCAACGGTGGTCTATGCGTTAAAGATTTGGAGGCATTATTTATATGAGGGTAGGTGTGAGATCTTCACAGACCAGAAGAGCCTTAAATATTTCTTCACATAGAAGGAACTGAACATGAGGCAGAGAAAGTGGTTAGAATTGATTAAAGATTATGATTGCACCATTAGTTATCACCCAGGAAAAGAAAATGTGGTAGTTGATGCCTTTAGTCGGAAATCGGGGAGTGCCTCAGTATCAGTAGTGGTAGCGCAGCATCAAACTAGAATGGATTTGGAAATACTCAGGGTGGAGCTTGTAAAGGGTGATAATCAGGTGTTTATTGCTAACCTGGTTGTACAACCTATATTACAGGAAAGAATTAAAGTTGCTTAAGTAAAAGATGTGGTGTTAATGAAGATTATGGATAAGGTGCAAAGTGGTCAGGGAGCAGAATTTAGTATCTCAGATAATGGAGCTTTGAGGTTTCGTATCAGACTTGGTGTACCTTCAGATGCTGAGATTAAAAGAACCATCTTGGAAAAGGCGCACCAATCCCTTTATATAGTGCACCTGGGAAGCACTAAAATGTACAGGGATCTTCGGGAATCTTTTTAGTGGAATAACCTGAAGAAAGAGATAGCCAAGTATGCAGAACAATGTTTGACATGCCAGTAGGTGAAAATTGAGCATGAGAGATCAACGGGATCATTGCAGCCATCCACATCCCCAAGTAGAAGTGGGAGCATATATATTGATGGATTTCGTCACAAGATTATCGCCGATATTGCATAGGAAGGATGCCATCTGGGTGGTCATAGACCAGTTGATTTAAACTACCTACTTTCTTCCCATTAGAGTTAGCTACTCCATTGAGTAGGTTGGCGGAGCTGTACATACAGAAGATAGTGATATTGCATGGAGTGCCTGTGTCCATCGTCTCTGATCGAGATCCACAGTTTACATCACAATTTTAAAGGAGCTTGCAGAGGGCTATGGGGTCTTAACTAACATTTAGTACGACATTTCACCCTTAGACCGATGGATAGACAGAGAGGACCATACAAATACTGGAGGATATGTTGTGTGCATGTGTATTGGATTTTGGTGGTAGTTGGATCTAGTACATGCCACTGGTCAAGTTTGCTTATAATAACAGCTATCAGACCAACATTGTTATGGCACCATATAAGGTGTTATATGATAGGAGGTGTCAATCCCCATTATACTAGGACGAGATTGGGGAAAAATAGATTTCGGGGCTAGAGCTGGTACATTAGACTCATAATAAAGTCAGACTTATTAGAGATAGAATCAGAGTAGCACAAAGTCAATAGAAGAGTTATGCATATACTCGCCAATGAGACTTAAAGTTTAATGCATGAGATCATGTATTCTAGAAAGTGGCACCAATGAAAGGGGTCATGAGATTTTGGAGGAAGGGTAAGCTGAGCTCTAGGTATATTAGGTCATTCGAGATTCTTGAGAAAGTGAGCCTAGTTCCTATAGGTTAGCTTTACCATCGGTTCTATCTAGAATCCATGACATGTTCCACGTATCCATATTGAGGAAATACATCTCAGATCCCTCCCATATGATAAGTTATGAGGCACTGGAGCTTGGCGATGCTTTGTCATATAAAGAATTGCTAGTGTGGATTGTGGATCGAAAGGAACTGGAATTGCATACCAAGAAGATCCCACTAGTGAAAGTACTCCGGCGCAATCATGTAGTAGAAGAAACTTCATGGGAATTGGAAGAAAAGATGCGTCATAAATATCCGTACCTATTTAGTGAGACCTAGAGGTGAGTTGGCTGTTTTGTGTAATGATTTGTATAATGTAGGATAGCTAATTATAGGAATTTTTTTGTTTTGGTTATAAATGGTTTTGGGAGAATTTTCTTTTATGTGATTAATTATAATCTCTGAGGACCCTATTGTAACCACAGTATTTCTCTACCACAAGTGAGGGTTATTAATAAATTTGGGATAGGGCCGCTATGTGGTGGTCGTCGGCTCTTCTTAGAGTTGGATAAATATTTCAATGATTCCTAGAGGAAGGTGTGATAAGTGTAAGTTAGCAAATTTTGAGGACAAAATTTTTATAAGGAGGGGAGAATGTAGTGATTCCAAAAGAATAAAAAAATAAAAAATAAAAAAATAAAATAAAATTAAAAATTAAAAATTAATTAAATTAATTAAATTAATTATTAATTAAATAATATTATATTATATTATATTATTATATTATAATATTATATATATATATATATATATATATACAAGTTCAGGAAGTCTCAGGAGAGACTTCTTGAGAATTCTAATTACTGCCCTTCCTACGCAACAATCCAGCGCTCTCTCTCTCTCTCTCACCATCTCTTTCTGCTTCTCTCTCCTCCATTTAACTTTCTCTCTCCTTGATTTTTTCGACTATACATGCACCAATTGAAAAATAGAAAATGCCCCTGGGTTCGAATCTCTGCCACCGACATTTTAACCGAAATGGATTTGTCGTAGGAGTGATGTAGGCACTACTCCTGCGGTAAGGTAAACTCTCACTCTCTCCTTAATTTCTCCTTAAATCTTCTGTCAAATTGATGATCAGACACTAGCACGAGGTCCTAACTCCGATCCTTGTCATTTTAGTCAGAGTAGATTTTTAATTTGGGTTACCTAGGCACCACTCCAAGGCTAGGGTATGATAGTGGAAATATAAATGTTAAAATAATTGTAATTCTAGGATGTAGTTGATTGAATTGAGGATATGTGAATTTCATGGTTTTGAGCTTCAAACATTGTGGAGCATGGATTTAGGGTTGTTAACAGGCCTCTAAGTAAGCCAGGTAAGGAGAATTAAATTATGCCAGAAGTTTTTGTAAATTAAAGGATTAAATCCAAGTATGACATGAAAATAATATATGTGAATTTGCTAACTTATCGAGTATATTTATGTGAAATGGTAGTTTTGGAAATATTAAATGTTTTACTAGATAATTATGATATGGTTAAATATTATTGGAAATCTGTGTGGCAAGAGAAATAATTTTGATTATTGAAAAATAAATCTACGAATATTTTGTATGAGGGAATGAAGTTTAAGTTGGGATATAAACAGATATGATGATATGAGTAATATACTCACATCTTTGAAATAGATATGTTGAAATGAAATTTATACAAACACGTTTTTATCGAACATGATATAATAATATGTGATATACACAGTCATGATAGTTTTATACGGATAGATATGATGAACATCCATGAGTTACAGACGAGATATGTTACATATGGATACTCATGTGCTTGGGCATGTTTATGAGAAATGAAAACTTTTGGGAAAATATATTTTTATGTAAAATGAGTGATGGAAATGAGAACCCGATTGATTAATGATGTGAGAGCACAATACCATTGCTAGTGATTAAATTAGTGCAACCACACAGCTCGAGGAGCGTGTAGGTATTGGAAGTCGATTGGGCCTTCGGAGAGATGTTGACTGCCCCTAGGTCCAGACCAGACTGCGGTGGGCCAATTGTACTACAGACGAGGTGTTAGCTTTACCGTGATCCCAAGAGGGGGGCGAATTGGTATTTTTAAAATTTAATCCCTAGGTAAATATCCTAGCAACAGTATATTCACAACCCTATGGTCATTCTAGTGCAAGTAATATAAATATATACTAGAAATTAGATAAAGCAATTTAATTTAGAGCACATGCACCAAAAAGCAGTAAAGTAAAGATGACATGTAGACATGTTATCGAGGTTCAGCCAATTGCCTATGTCCCCGCCTTGGCTAACAAGCACATGAATTACCACTATAATTGCTCACTTAAACGGGTTGAGCAACACCTAAACAAACCAGGTCAATTAGCACAGGACTGACCTCAACCTTTACAACCAATCTTTACCAGACTGAATTACTGCCCCCTCAAGCCACGCCTAGAAATACTCAGATTTTACAATCAAAGAATATTGGTACAGTGATTGTGCTTTCGTGTAAAGCAGATATGTATTAGATACGCTTAATCATATACACCACAAAATGATTTAATATGTGAGCTCAATGTGGTTCAATATATTAACTCTCAAATATAATTACTATCAATGTAATCAGTGGGTGAGAGTGCAAACCAGTATAAACTTTGTATCACAAGATATTCAATCAATGAGCTCAAACAAAGATGTCACTCAAGTCTCAACTATTTCAATCAGCAGAATATCTCAATCGTGCAAGTATCAAATAATGTATATGCTTGGTTTGCAAAAGATATATAATCTTTGTATTCAGCAAATGATATGTAAGTTAATGAATGTTGCAACAAAGAACAATATCACATAAACAAATATCTTTTCAAAGGTATTGCAAGATAAATTACTCAAGATATTTGAAAATGTTTTGAAAGAGTTTTTGCAATCCAAAAACAAAAACGAACTTCCCAAGATATTGCAACAAATATGCAATACTCATAAGTTTAATACAAGTCTTCTTAGGAGAGACTAAATGACAAAGTCCCTTAAGAACACTTAGGTTTAGATCTAAAGAAAAATGTGTCAACCAAACAAACAAGGAGAACAAACCTTTTAAGGCAATCACTCAAAGCAACTTACAAAAAGTTTAGGCAATGGGAGAAGGTAAGTATGAGTGAAGGGAGTGAGAAAATGAATAGTAGGAATTTTTTTCTTAAGAGAGAATTTTTAATCAAGTTGGCTAATCTAATTGCTAATCATCCCAAATGAAGGGGTATAAATAGACTCCCCTTAAATTATAACCGTTAGGGACAAGGTTGAGATTATTAGAAAAAATTTAATGATTTTTAAATTATTTTAAACATGTTTAACCGAGTTAACTGCGGTAAAAAATAGGTCCAACCCGAGAGCACCGGTGGACCAGGACAAGTTCAGTCAACCCAAGTTCTTGGGGTTTAGTTGACCAGGCCAAGAATGAACTACTTGTTTGGTCGACCGGACATATATGTCCATGGGCAATTTTTCCAAATTGCAAGGTTCAGTCGACCAAGATCATTTTGAACTAAATTGGTCGGTTAACCAGACCATTGGGTTCCCACAGGTGGGAACTCGGTCAATTAGGTTGGTGCAATACAAAAAAGTCTCGATCAACCAGGAAGTCAATTAAGTTGACTTCAGCCAAGTTCGGTCGACCAGGGCCAAATGAACTACACAGTTCGGTCGACCGAACTATGGTCAACATGTTGACCCAAACCAGGTTCGGTTGACCGGGGCAAAAATGAACTACCTAGGTCGGTCGACCAAAGGTGCACATTTTGTGCATTTCGGTCATGTTTCATTCCACAATCACCCTATTCAAGTGCCTAACACATACAAGTGCAATGGTAAGTATCCTAAGGTCATTGCTAAGTCCTGTTTCAATTATATTTCAGTCTAAGCTTACCTATTAGACCACGCATATGATGTGTGTGATTATTACAAACAAAACGTCCTAATTACTATTAGAGACCCTTTTGCATAAATGAAATATATTACATCACATTAAAAATGAATCTTCTATCTTCACTTTCTTCCATGTGCATTAAGATCTTTCAATTTAAGTTCTTGCACAAATCCTCAAACACCCATTAGATATAATGAGTATTTGTCATTATCAAAATTGGGTGTGACCTATAAGGTCAACACGAGGTATTCCAACTTAGCTTGGTAGGCCAACCAGGGTTAAGTCCCGTCTTCAGGCCGCATAACCCATTCATGTGGGGTTATTACATAACGATGAGATGGATGAGTCTCCTCATTACAGATGCGATACACTCACATGATAGTACTTTGACATATATGATACTCTACATACTGAAATATTTATTGAGCATGATTATATTTTCGAAAAAAGTATATGGTTACAAATATGTATATATGTTATGCATATGAGTGTAAATTCCTATGATATGTCAGTTAAATTAATATTTTTATAAACATGATATGGTACACTAAACTCACTACCACACACTAATAATAATTTATTCCCACTTACTAGGAGGTGTCTCACCCCATAGATTTTAAATATTTAAGGAAATTCAGAACATCAGGAGGAGTGAGATCTGAGATAGAGGATACGTCACCCTATAGTGCAGGGTATGTGAGTTTATTTTGAAAAACACGATTATGGGTGTATAAACCTTGAATTAGTGGTTAACTTATTTTGGGGGTTATGTGTATATTTTGGAGACATGTAGTACTCTGGTGTTGTAAATAAAGTTTAAACGTGTTATGTTTTCCACTGCATAGATAAAGTATGTGTGTGGACAGAGGTAAATGGTTGAAAAAAAAAATAAGGCGTCACACAAGACTCATTAATTGAAAGTTTATTTAAATTTTGAGTTTTTGGAAGAGTGTTGGAAATTTACGTTGTGTTTCATATTGAGAAATCAAGTTCACTAATACAGGGATTTTTTCAGTTACATACTTAAACTCTACTTTGAGTTACTCAAGTGCTGAATCTTTGAAACATTGCTGAATTCTTTCTATATTGTGAATTGTGTTTTGGTTATCTTAGTTGGATTGAATTAAATTGCTAAAAGGGATATTCAAATTGGTATATTCATTCTTAAAGGTTTATAACTAAATCAATTTCCACTAAACTTGTGATTGACAATCAACTTTGTATATGTGGTTGCAGAACTTAAAACAAGTTGAGAAAGAACCAATTAAAGAAGGCATAAAAAATTTTAAAAACCCAATTCATCCCCTCCCCTCTTGGCAATACACCTTCCTTTTCAGTATTGTCTTAAGAGGTAGCTCCGCCTATAAGGAGTGGTGTAACAGGAGGCTCCGCCTGAGTGAAGGAATGTGTATAAGGTGGCTCCACCTAGTTTAAGGAGTGGAATGGTAAAATCCTTAAGCAGGTTGTCTTGAGGCGAGGACGGACGTAGACGGGGATAGCCGAATCTCGTAAAAATCTCATGTTTGCTTTCTCTTTCCCTACACTATTTAATTTTCCTGCACTTGTATGTTTTCATTTAATTTGTTGTGATTATTGTATATGTCTTAAATATTTGCATACTTAAATATTTGTGGAATTTGAGATTGGTTGTGAAACCCTAAACCTGAGTTATACTGGTTTTTGTTGACTTTACGAGTCCAATCCTATTTTCATAATAACAAATCACTTGATATTTGATCTGTGCATTGAGTTTGTGAACAGGACTTACACTAAGCATGCACGGAAAGATAACGAGTCATGGACGCCATAAAGTAAAGCTTATACATTTTAGAAAGCACCATGGAACTCAATGAGTATGAGAATCAAGATGCAAGCGGCAAAGTTCAAGAATATTTTGGGAATGGGTATTTAGATCTCATGTGCTTACATTTTCGTATAATATAATTTGAGGCTCATAACTTAAAATGATTGTTAGGATTCATGCATTTCATGTACATCATTAGGCAATCTTCATGAACCTAGAAATGTTTGGAAAATCATGAAATATATGTTTTATAAAAGGCCCAAGAAAAAGAGCAAAACATTTTTTTAATTAGAAAAATGAAATAAAAAAAAAAAGGATTTCGGTAGCCTGAAGTTACCCTCAGGCGCCTGAAGAATTTCTTCGGTAGCCTGAAGATTAAGTTCAGTAGCCTGAAGAATTAAATGGGAAAGACAGAACCTGGCAGAGGTACCTCGGTCGCCTAACCTTGGAACCTCAGGCGCCTGAAGTTGCTATTTCAGGAGCCTGAAGTCGAGTTCGGTTCCCTGAACTCGCGGGAAAGCCTAAAAATCAATTTTTTATTAAAATGACTCATGAGCTATCTTATTGATCCAATGGCTGAGATCAATCCTAAAGGTAATATACTATATATTATGATTATCTAAACCCTAGAATAGAAGTTAGACACACAAGAAAGAGAAGAACACACCTTGTTGCAAGATCATTGAAAAGTGTTATACGATTGCCTATACATCAATCTAAAATCTTCAAGCGTGGGCAAATCAAATCAGATTTTCAAAGGGAACTTGTTTACTCTACTGGACTTCAATCTAGTATTGAGGTTTCATCTTTCAAGTTATTAGTGTTGTGACTTTTCATCTCATCACATTGCTTGTTCTTGACTAAGTATTGAAAAGTTTTGATCTTGAGTGTGCCTATTCATATAAAATATATTTTTGAGAAGATCATTACTTGAGAAAACTTATTTAACTTGCTTGATTGATTTTTTGATTCAAGTGTGTATTTTCTAAAGGATATATATTTTAGTTATATTACTACGTGATTAAATATTCTTTGTACTTACAACTATACATTTAATTGAGGGATATTTTTTAAAAATTAATATTCTCAGTTTGTGATTGAATACATGAAATAAAGCTTTGTGTTTTTAATTGAGTTTGTATTCAACAAAAAGATTTGGTTAACAAGTTCACTTCAAACATACTTTTGCATCTTTACAAAGTGAACCAAAAATCCTAGTTAACTCCAAGGCATTTCAAATATATTGTTACTTGGGAGTTTTGATTAAATACAAATTTGTGTGTTGACACATATCATACATCAAACGATTGTATCGTTTTTCATACATTCATGAGCTTCAAGTTATATCATTTGTTAATGTATTAGGAATTTGAATTGTACTCATGAGCTTTTGTTAGAAGCATTGTTTTGATTGTATTTTCTAGATTTTATTGTATACACGGTTCGGGGTGTGAACCGGTGTGTGAGGAGAGAGTTGTATCTCTTGTAAGAAGCAGAGTAGGAGAAAGTTGTGCCTCTTGTAAGTAGCTAATTCTATGGGAAGCTCCATCCCACTTTAAGGAGAAGGGTTTTAGTGAATCCTTGAGTAGTTGCTCAAGGCGAGGACGTAGGCCAAGTCGGCTGAACCTCGTAAAGCTGTGTTTGTCTTCTCTCTTCCCTTCACTCTTTATTTTCAGCATTACATTTAAATTGTGTGTATTGCATGCATAGATAGGATAGTATTGCACTTAGGTAATTGAGTAACAAGAATTTATTGGTAAATTTATGAGAAGGGTGTAAGAGGTAACTAAGTGCCTTAGAATTTTTTTAAAATACCTAATTCACCCCCCCTCTTGGGATTACACCTAACTCAACATTTGGTATCAGAGCGGGTTTATTTAGACTTGATAGTTAATTTGTAAAACGATCGCATGACACACATTGGTGTAACTCCATTTGGTAAGGGACATTCATCCACTAGACCACCCATTTTCTGTGGTGTAAATTACACCTATTGGAAACGTAGGATGAGCATATATCTACTGAACGTAGATTGGAAGGTTTCGAAAATTGTGACTAAAGGAAATCACATTCCCAAGAAAGTAATTGGTAAGATTAATGTACCTAAAACTGAAGATGAATATATTGAAGAGGATTGGAAGTCAGTTCAATGTAATGCCACTGCGATGAATATACTTTTCTGTGCACTAGATGTCAATGAATTTAATAGGGTAATGACATGTAACTCAGCTAAAGAAATTTGGGAAAAATTAGAAGTTACAAATGAAGGCACTAAGGAAGTAAAGGATAGCAGGATAGACATGCTCACTAGTGAATATGAAGCATTTAAAATGACGGCTGATGAATCCATACAATCCATGTACACTAAATTCACACACATCATTAACTCTTTAAATGCTCTTGGAAAAACTTACCCTTCTTATAAGTTGATTAGGAAAATACTCAAGGGATTACCTCCAGTGTGGGAAGCTAAAGCTACTACAATAGCAGAAGGAAGAAATCTCAAGGAGATGTTGGTGAACGAACTCATTGGATCACTCATCATCTATGAGCTGGCGATAAACGAGAGGAAAAATGAGCAAAGCAAAGCTAAGAAGGTCACTGCACTTAAGGCATCATCAAGCTATTCAAGTGAAGGAAGTGATTCTGAAATGGATGATGACATGGCCTTGCTCATAAAGAAGTTCGGGAAGTTCTTGAAGAAAAACAAAAAGTTCAACAGAAAATTTCGGAACTCTAAATCAGAAAAAGGAGAGCAAAGCATGAAGAAAAAGAAGGAGGATCCACCAACATGCTACAATTGTCGAGAAGTTGGACACATCAAGCTTGAGTGCCCCAAACTCATAAAAGCTTCAAAGAAAAAGAAGAAGGCGCTGAAAGTTGGATGGGATACACACAGCACTAGAAGTTCAGAATATGTATCCACCGACGACGAGGTTGCCAATCTCTGTCTAATGGAACATGATGACATTGAGGTACAATCATCTATTTCATCATCATCATACTATTCTAGTGAATCTAAAAATGAAAATGATATGATGTCATATGATGAACTGAAACAAGAATACCTATACACTATTAAAATGCTTGAGAAGAAAACAAAGAAAATTTCTGAGTTAAGAAGCAAAGTCAAAGAACTTTCAATTCTTGTTGAACACCAAAATGAATCCCATGCATCTTTCATAAAGGATAAAGATTTGAAAATTGAGAAGTTAGAAAAGGACTTGAAAGACAAATTTGAAATTATCTGTAAATTTACTAAAGGACAAAATAATTTTGAAAAGCTCTTAGGATCTCAAAGAAATTCTCTAGAAAATGAAGGGCTTGGTTTTAATGGTAAAGAAAATATGAAGAAAAGACATCTTTACATGTGGTATTTTACAAAAGAATCAAAGTCATTTGTTCCAACTAAAAATCATTACAGATATACTACATGCTTTAAATGTAGAAGGTTGGGTCACATAAAATTCGACTGTCCTTTCAAAAATAGAGATGTAAAAATAAAGAAGGTATGGAAGGTCAAAGGTCAATCTAGCACTAACCCCCCTGGACCCAAGACAATCTGGGTACCAAAGCTAGTTGTTTAGTTGTGTCTTGCAGATCTTCTTAAGATCTACATCCTCAAAAGATAGATGGATATGGATAGCGGATGCTCATGCCACATGACCGGAGATAAATCAAAATTCACATCCATCATACTCAAGGATGAAGGGTTTGTTACTTTTGGTGGTAATGCTAAGGGAAGGATCACAGATATCGGTAAAGTCGGTAATGATTCCTCACTCATTATTGATGATGTGTTATTAGTTGAAGGTTTAAAGCACAATTTATTGAGCATAAGCCAACTATGTGATAAAGGTTACAAAGTGAACATGACAAGTGCATAGTTGAACACAAAACTGATAATAAGACACTCTTCATTGCTAAGCATCATGAAAACGTATATACCACAAGCTTTGATAACTTAACTACACAGAGTGTGGCATGCCTATCTGCCATGAATGAATTAAGTTGGATTTGGCATAGAAGACTAGGACATGCAAACTAATCTCAAAACTCGTTAAGAAAGAATTAGTTAAGGGACTACCTAAGACTAAATTTGTGAAAGATAAAATTTGTGATGCATGCCAACTAGGAAAACATGCAAGAACAAGCTTTAAGAAGAAGAAAGAGACCTCCACTACTAGGCCACTACAAATGCTACACTTAGACTTATTTGGACCAAACCAAATTCAGAGTTTAGGAGGAAAATCATACGCATTTGTCATAGTTGATGATTTTTTACGATACACATGGATACTATTCTTAGGTCATAAAGATGAAGCATGTGAAAAATTTATAAATCTATGCAAGAAAGTACAAAATGAAAAGGGATACATAATTACTAAAATTCGAAGTGATAGGGGTAGAGAATTTAAAATCAATGCATGGAAGACTATTGTAACTCATTAGGAATTGCCCATAATTTTTCAGCTCCTAGAACACCACAATAGAATGGCATAGTTAAAATAAAGAATAGATCTATACAAGAAATAGCCAAAACCATGCTTAACGAACATAAATTACGTAAATACTTCTGGGCTGAGGCATTGAATATCGCCTGCTATGTGCTAAATAGAGTTCTAATTATACCATCTCTTAATAAGACTCCTTACGAATTATGGAATGGCCATAGACCAAACATATCATATTTTCATGTTTTTGGCTGTAAGTGTTTTGTGCTTAGAGACAATGAGCATTTAGGAAAATTCGATATAAAATCTAATGAAGGTATCTTCCTAGGGTATGCTTTAGATAGTAAAGCCTATAGAGTATATAATAAATGAACATTGACGGTCATAGAGTCTATTCATGTAGTGTTCGATGAGACGAATCCCTTCTCCAAAAGAATTGATGAAGATGAACCTGAATTAAACAAGGAACTAAAAGAATGATCAATTGAGAATGATTCAGAAAAGAAAAAAGAACTTAAAGAACCATCCATTGTAATTTATCAAACTACAAATGAGGCTAATGAACCACCTAGAGAATGGAAATACATAAAGAATCATCTCATAAATCAAATAATAGGTGAACCATTACGTGGAGTATCCACTCACTCCTCTCTTAGGAATATGATGAGTCATTGTGCATTTTTATCTCAAGAAGAACCTAAGAATGTGAGTGAAGCTATAGAGGATGAATCTTGGGTGCTATCCATGCAAGAAGAATTAAATCAATTTGAAAGAAACAAAGTGTGGACTTTAGTTCCCAGTCCAGAGGATAAGTCAATCATAAGGACCAAATGGATATATAAGAATAAGAAAGATGAACATGGAGTAGTTGTGAGAAATAAGGCTAGATTAGTAGCTCAAGGATATAATCAAGAAGAAGGTATAGATTTTGAAGAAACATTTGCCGCTGTAGCTAGGATGGAAGCCATAGGAATGTTATTAGCATATGCAGCTTTTAAGGATTTCAAGCTATATCAATGGCTACATAAATGAAGAAGTGTATGTAGAACAACCCCCAGGCTTTGAAAACCATAAGAATCCAAATCACTTATATAAACTGACAAAAGCCTTGTACGGTTTAAAGCAAGCTCCTAAAGCTTGGTATGAAGGGTTAAGCGGTTTTCTATTAGCAAATGGATTTATAAGAGGAAAGACAGATACAACCCTATTCATAAAGGCTAAGAACGATGATATTCTCCTAGTTCAAGTATATGTAGATGACATCATCTTTGGCGCTATAGATAAAGAATTGTGTAATGAATTTGCCAATACCCTGCAAAATGAATTTGAGATGAGTATGATGGGTGAACTAAATTTCTTCCTAGGACTTCAGATCAAATAAGCAAATCATGGAATATTCATAAATCAATCAAAGTATATTAGAGACCTACTCAAAAAATTTAACATGGAAGACGGAAAAATACTTGGTACACCTATGAGCACTTCATTGAAATTAGATAAAGATGAACAAGGTATACAAGTAGACGTCAAGCTATATCGTGGAATGATAGGTAGCTTGTTATACCTGACTACCAGTAGACCAGACATAATGTTTAGCATATGTTTGTGCACAAGATTTCAGTCTGCTCCAAAAGAGTCTCATTTTCTAGCTGTTAAACGAATACTTAGATATTTGATAGGAACCGTGGACATTGGGTTATGGTATCCTAAGCACACATCATTTGAAATTCTTAGTTATTTAGATGCTGATTATGCGGGTTGCAAAGTGGATAGGAAAAGCACTAGTGGTACTTGTCACTTCTTAGGAAACTCCTTAGTCTCTTGGTTTTCCAAGAAACAAAATTCAGTTGCTCTTTCCACAGCTGAGGCTGAATACATAGCGGCAGGTAGTTGTTGTGCTCAAACGCTTTATATGAAATAACAACTTAAGGAGTTTGGACTAACTTATGAAACAATCCCTATAAGATGCGATAATACGAGTGCAATAAATATCTCAAAGAACCACATATTACATTCACGAACTAAGCACACAGAAATACGACATCACTTTCTTCGTGACCATGTACAAAAAGGGGATGTAACACTAGAGTTTGTATGCACGGATGAACAATGGGTAGATATATTCATGAAACCACTTGCAGAGGATAGGTTTATCCAAATTAGGCATGAATTAGGTCTCATGCATAGTCAAGAGGTTGCTTAGAATCATCTCTTATGATATATTCACCTGGTATTGCATTGACCAACATTTTTACACCTTTTTGTTGATGTCAAAAGGGAGAGAAAGTTTGGAAGCAAAAATAATAAAATGGATTCAAAGGGTGAGATATACAAAGGGAGAAATCTAACATATTACATTTATCATGAGCATATTTCATACACCTTGTGTATGAACATGAGCATATTATCCTTCATTAATTATTTAATGCATTGATTGAGGGGGAGCCTTGTTTAAGTGTAACCCATTATATATATTTTTTGCTCGTGCATTTGTCATCATAAAAAAATGGGAGATTTTTGACTCTACGAGTCCAATCCTATTTTGATAATGACAAATCACTTCATATTTGATCTGTGCATTGAGTTTGTGAACATGACTTACACTGAGCATGCACAAAAAGATAACGAGTCATGGACGCCATAAAGTAAAGCTTATACATTTTAGAAAGCACCATGGAACTCAAAGAGTATGAGAATCAAGATGCAAACGGCAAAGTTCAAGAATATTTTGGGAATGGGTATTTAGATCTCATGTACTTACATTTTCGTATGATTTAATTTGAGGCTTATAACTTAGAATGATTGTTAGGATTCACGCATTTCATGTACATCATTAGGGAATCTTCATGGACTTAGAAATGTTTGGAAAATCATGAAATATATGTTTTATAAAAGGCCCAAGAAAAAGAGCAAAGCATTTTTTTAATTTAAAAAAGGAAATAAAAAAAAAGGGACTTCAGTTGCCTGAAGTTACCCTCAGGCGCCTGAAGAATTTCTTCAGTAGCCTGAAGATTAAGTTCAGTAACCTGAAGAATTAAATGGGAAAGACAAAACCTGGCAGAGGTACCTCGGTCGCCTGACCCTGGAACCTCAGGTGCCTGAAGTCGAGTTCGGATGCCTGAACTCACGGGAAAGCCTAAAAATCAGTTTTTTTTAATAAAAAGACTCGCGAGCTATCTTATTGATCCAACGGATGAGATCAATCCTAAAGGTAATATACTATATATTATGAATATCTAAACCCTAGAACAGAAGTTAGACACACAAGAAAGAGAAGAACACACCTTGTTGCAAGATCATTGAAAAGTATTATACGATTGCCTATACATCAATCTAAAATCTTCAAGCGTGGGCAAATCAAATCAGTTTTTCAAAGGGAACTTGTTTACTCTACTGGACTTCAATCTAGTATTGAGGTTTGATCTTTCAAGTTATTAGTGTTGTGACTTTTCATCTCATCACATTGCTTGTTCTTGACTAAGTATTGAAAAGTTTTGATCTTGAGTGTGCCTATTCATATAAAATATATTTTTGAGAAGATCATTACTTGAGAAAACTTATTTAACTTGCTTGATTGATTTTTTGATTCAAGTGTGTATTTTCTAAAGGATATATATTTTAGTTATATTACTACGTGATTAAATATCCTTGGTACTTACAACTATACATTTAATTGAGGGATATTTTTTGAAAATTAATATTCTCAGTTTGTGATTGAATACATGAAATAAAGCTTTGTGTTTTTAATTGAGTTTGTATTCAAGACAAAGATTTTATTAACGAGTTCACTTCAAACATACCTTTGCATCTTTACAAAGTGAACCAAGAACCCTAGTTAACTCCAAGGTATTTCAAATATATTTTTACTTGGGAGTTTTGATTAAATATGAATTTGTGTGTTGACACATATCATACATCAAACGATTGTATCGTTTTTCATACATTCATGAGCTTCAAGTTATATCATATGTTAATGTGCTAGGAATTTGAATTGTACTCACGAACTTTTGTTAGAAGCATTGTTTTGAGTATATTTTCCAGATTTTATTGTATACACGGTTCGGGGTGTGAATCGGTGTGTGAGGAGAGAGTTGTATCTCTTGTAAGCAGCGGAGTAGGAGGAAGTTGTGCCTCTTGTAAGCAGCGGATTGTATGGGAAGCTCCGTCCCACTTTAAGGAGCAGGGTTTTAGTGAATCCTTGAGTGGTTGCTCAAGGCGAGGACGTAGGCCAAGTCGACTGAACCTCGTAAAACTGTGTTTGTCTTTTCTCTTCTGTTCACTCTTTATTTTCAGCATTGCATTTAATATGTGTATATTTCATGCATAGATAGGATAGTCTAGCACTTAAGTAATTGAGTAACAAGAATTTATTAGTAAATTTATAAGAAGGGTGTAAGAGGTAATTAAGTGCCTTAGAATTTTTTTTTTAAATACCCAATTCACCCCCCCCCCCCCTCCCTCTTGGGATTACACCTTACTCAACAGTTGTGTTTTAAAAATAGGGTGTACACTTGACCTATATTTTTAAAATATTCAATTCACCCCCCCTCTTCTTGGGATTACACCAAAAATCACAATTTATTTTAAATTACTATACAAAATATATGCCCTATGACTATATTTGTAGGAAAAATATTATTTTAAACATTATAAATTAAAATATTTCAAATATAAATTGTAAAATCATTTATTTTTACTATCATATACTATTCTACCTCAAAAGTTGATTGTTGAATTTATTTGACTAGCTAAATTACTAAATATATTTTTTTATCTTGCCACCATCAATTTAAGATAGCTTTTAAATGAAGCAAATAATTAATATATGTCTTAGTCCGTACATTATTACATGGGTTTCCTTTTTGAAAAAAAAAAAAAACTAATAAATATGTATTTTAAAATTATAAATTGATGAAAATTAATTCAAAGTCACTTAAACTATTTCCTTTTTAATGAATTCTTACAATACACTTATAAGTGTGCATACTTTTTATAATTATACCACTTATTTTTATAATATAATTGTACACATTTAGGGTGCATAATTTTTGTTTTATTTTTCTTATTAAAATATTTAATGGCCAATAAGATTAGAGATTTGATTTTAAAATGATATGCACACGAAGTACATATTAGTGTGCATAATTTTTATTTTCTGTTTTTCAATTAAAACATTTAATCGCGGATAAGATTAGCATGCGTGGCACCCTACATGAAGCCCCATTTATTATTTTAAACGGGATATGAAACCAAATTGTAAAATATTATTTTAAAAATTATAATTTAAAACATGCAGAATATAAATTGTAAAAGAATTTATTTTTAATCTATGTTATTCTACCTTAAATGGTGATTGTTGAATTTGTATGACTAAGTAACCTTTAGATAAATTACTAAATATAAATATTTTTTTTATCATGGCGCCACCAATTTAAGATAGCTTTTAAATAAAACAAATAATTCATATGCATGTTAGTTCCTTTAAAAAAATTTAAAAACTAATAAATATGTATTTTAAAGTTATATAATTAGCCTTATCTTTCTTTTAATGCTCTTTCCTTTTTTGCTCCTTCCATGAACACTCCCCAAAAACTAATTAATAAGCTCAGATAATTATTCCTTTTTATTGGGGCCCTCGTCATCTCCCTATTTGGCTAAGGTAAAGTTATGGGGGTTGATTAATTATTCAACGCATAAGTAGCTAACTTATCTTATTTATATTACTGAATTTTTGTCTTAAGAAAAAACTTGGTTGCTTGCTATAATTCAGGATTAATTATTCAAATTTCTGAAGGTTAAATTCAAAATCTATTTTTCAATTTTATATATATCTAGGATTGTCGATTGATATAATACTGTTGCTGATTAGTAGATTGTAATTGATATTAGTGTGAGGTTGTGATTGGTAAAATTCAAAAGGTTTAAGACAAATTGAGTTTCCACTTAGTAACTTTTAAAATAGACAATTCATCCCCCCTCTTAGGATTACATCATTATTTTCAAAGGAGCTTTGTTCAAAATCTAGATATGCAATGTTTTGTTACTAAAATGTAATCAATCTAGAAATGAAATAGATGTAGAGGCATTCCTATATGAAAAATAATAAGAGAGATATTTAAACACAAAAAAAAAATATAACACATAACAAATAATAGAAACTAATGTCAAACTTTCATAATAGATACATATTATTGTATCTAAAATATGCTCATTTCTATAGTCAAATTTACAATTAAAAGGGATGATTTCTTTTTGTTTTGGGGCCAACTACAAATTGGTTTTTTATTTTCAAAATTTTCATATTTTGCTTTATTATTTTATTGTGTAGACACTAATTCATTTTAATAAGACCCTTCACATTATTTTTCCTTTTTCTTTAAATAGTTTTTTAAAAAAATTAAGCATATATCTATATAGCCTAACAAGGTTTAGAATCTTATTTTGATGATAACAAATCAAGAGTACTTAACATGTTTGTTTAAGTATCTACAAGGTCTTCAAAAAGAGCTTATGAGATTGAGTTCATATGTTTGAAGAAAATGGATGACTCAAGGCAAAGAGCTATGTTAGATGTCAAAGTATATTAAAGTTAGAAAGCTTCAAGTTGGATATAGAAAGCAAGCCAACGCAAAAAAGACTTTGCTCTTAAGATAGAGTTATTATAGATATAAGTCTCATATAAGTACCAAATTCAATATTGATGCATTAAGTTCTTAAGAAAGTTTAAGTGACTTAAAGACCTTATTTCAAAATCATGGAAAGTGTTTTAAAGTCTTACTTATGTTTTTCCAAGATCCAAGTAAAGTTTTAAAATCAAAATTTGAAAAAATTACTTAAGCTGAAAACAAGACAGGCGATCGATGAATCATCATCAGGCAACTGACATTTTTATAAGCTTTTTAAGGAAGCAAACAAAACAGAGACAAGCGACTGACCCTTAAAGTTCAATCGACTGACCCAACACTGTGTTTTCAAAATACGTTGAACTTAAAAGGTTCAGGCAACTGACATCGGGCACAGTCGACTAAAGTTTGTGTTTTAACTTTTAAACAACATTTGAAAAGTTTCCAAATTTTATTTCTTGAGCTCCAAACTTAGAGATTACTTTGGAAATATTGCAAGTAACTTAGGGAAAACGTAAAGTAACTTTACTACTCTATAAGTACTTGTTATTTTTAAAACCCAATTCAAACCCCTCTTGGGAGTATATCTAAATTCTCAATTGGTATCAGAGCGTTGAATTGTAGTAGATCTTGACCTAGAAGCTACATAAAGATCCCTATGGCACACCTAGGTGTATCTCCCTTTGGCAAGAGCCAATCCTCATTTAGACCACCCATTTTTTGTGGTGTTAACTTCACCTTTTGGAAACAGCGAATGAGAATCTATTTGCAAACCATGGATTGGAAAGCTTAGAAAGTAGTCACACATGGTGACCTCATCCCAACCAATAACGTGGATAACAAAGAAATACCTAAGGAAGAAAAAGAGATGACCGACAATGATCTAAAGATGTTGCAAATAAATTCTAGTGCAATGATTGCACTATCTTATGCCCTTCATGTCAATGAATTAAATAGGGTCATGAGATGTAAATCAGGTAAAAAAATATGGGATAATTGAAGTAACTTATGAAGGAACAATTGATGTAAGGGATAGTAGAATTGACATGCTCACCAGCGAGTATGAGGCATTTAGAATGAACCCTGAAGAAACCATCACTAGTATGTATACTAGGTTTACCTATATTATAAACTCTTTTAATGCATTAGAAAAAATTACACTACTTATGAGATGATTTGAAAAATCCTTGGAGGACTTCCACCGATTTGGGAACCTAAGACCACTGTGATGTAGGACGGGGATGGGTGACCTAGTCCTATGGGTTTCAACCCTCAATCACATATATGAGAAACATTTTAAAATGAGAATTCAATCAACCATACATAAAGAAAAAAAAAAGAATTATACTTTATTATGCAGTCCAAGGATTTTCAAAAGGTATATAATCATATTCAAATTTAGCCCTAGATGGTTCTTTCTCAAGATAGTCAAGTTACATGCCATGAAAATACCATTCAATAATTCAAAAAAATAAATCAATGTTACCACAATCATATCCCACAATTGACAAGCAAGTATGTGTATAAATAGTGAGAAATTTCAAGTTTTGGAGGTATTCAATCGGCTGGCAGTGAATGAACTAAATAAAAATGGGATCTTTAAGGCTTTTTGCAAAACGAGGGGCTTATGGGATCTTAAACAAAGATGGTAACAAAGTAATGGATGGCTTAGGCAGAGTATTACTTTGTGGCTTCTCTGGATAACTTTACAATGATCAACGAACGTGAATCAAACCACAAGAAATCTGTCGAGATCGCGGTGAAACGGTGTAAAGGTTGCTGCATGTTGTTCGTTGTGTGCGGAGGGAGTGGGATGATTAGAGATGGAATGATGTGATGGATTGATGTCATAGGTAGAGGTTGGATAGCTTGATGGATAGATTGTTGGTCTCACACCAACTGATCTCCTGGGAGAATGTCGTAGCCTCTCACCACTCAACTGCAAGGATCGGAACAAAGCTCTGAGCTTTCAAAGGAAGAACCTTTATTCGATCAATAATAATACTTGGCTCTCTTCCAGCGTTTACAATAGCAATAGATACAAGGAAAAAGAAAGACCTAGTGATAAATGACCTAAACGTCCCATACAGGCATGGGAGTTGACTCACTTAAGGAACTCACACAAATCTCACACAAATTAAATACTTAACACAAATTAAATACCTAAGATAAATCAATGAAATTAATTAAACGAAACAAAGTCAAAAAGGTAGACCCAAGTTGTGGGAGGCCTAGAGTAGCCATGTGGGACCCAGTAGATAAGATATTCGAGTATCTCCATAAGATCTTTAAGTATCTCCATAAGACCTTCAAGTGGTTATCAAGCATTGTGGACATTCGGGGGTCATCCACATGTCACCATGTTGGCGAACGAAAGGGAAAGGGGGAGTGGTTGCTAATCCCCATCATCTCTCTCGAGCCCAAAATAATTCTTCTCCGAAGAATGAGAAGCAAAATACTTGGAGTAGATTTTCGAATTAAGACGTAGTAAATCTTCCTTCAAAATCTAGATGCGCTCTAAAATTGGTTTACCTTTTTGACTCACTCTAAAAGTGAGCAGCATGAAGGCTATCCCAAGTATTGGAGTTTAGTTGGGCAATAATTTGCCCAAGGGCCCAATCGTCTCTTCAGGGAATGCATTTTAATTCCAAACTCGTAAAATTTACTAAACACAATTCAGATTCGCTTTCCTAGGATTTTTGAGATTTTTCAATGAAATTTAAACCTTAACTAAAAATTAAACATGCGCAAAATAACTAATTAAATACTATATTTAAATACCAAAATAACAAAATATGTAAACCCTGCAATCATCTAACTGAATAAAAATATTAACTTTAAACGTAAACCCAAGCAAGAATACACTCTAAATAAAAACACCCAAATAAAATAATTAAATCCCTATAAAAACTTTAAACAAGAAGACAAATTTAAATTAACAATAATAATGCTCAAACAAGAATTTAAATGCGAGAGAGAGAGAGAGAGAGAGAGAGAGAGAGAGATAGAGGGAGAGATTTAAACCGAAATTTATCTTATAATAAGGAAGTTTGTAATTAAAAAATAATTTTTAAACAAAAATTAATCCAAGCTTTGAATAAATTAAAAACTTAAAAATAAAATTTATTTTAACAAAATTGAATTCAAAGAAAAAGAGAGATGAGAGAGTAAGGGAGAAGAGAGAGAGAGAGAGTAGCCATGTTGGAGGATGAAGGAGAGAGCTTCTGCTGCTTCTTTTTTTTTTTTTCTGCTGCCACACGACCTCCCCAAAAGAAAAGCAGGCCCCCAAAAAAAACACACAAGAAACCTTATTCTATCCTACAAAAGTTGCTGCCGTCATGGTTGACTTTTCCAAATTATTTCCAATCCAAATCCACTACTTCAATTGGAATTTGGAGCCACAAGCAACCCAACGCCTATAACCTCTTGCATGGCCAGGTCACATCCAGACCCGACACACTTCATTTTTTTTTTTTTTTCCCTTTTTTTGCTTCTTCTTTTCTTCCCTTTTATTTCCCAGCACACAAAGCCAATTTCAACAGTACTGAAGCCCATATCTCTCAAAGCTCAAAACACAAAAGTTGTAGAACTCTTTCTTATATTTCCCCAAAATTTTGAATTGTCTCGATCGAAACTCAGACGAGAAAGTTACGCCTATATCACAAAAATATGCTGAAATAGTCCATAAAAACAATGTGTGATAATTTCACATTCGATTTTGACCTTGATGAAGCCAGTACCTCTCAAAACTCGAAACATGAAAATTCTAGAGAGTTTTCTTATCTTTTTATATCATCTTGAATCATCTAAATCAGAAGTTGGATGAGAGAGTTATGCACAGATTACGAAGTACTATTGGTTTTTAACTTCCAATAGCTGCATGCAATAAAAAAAATTCTAAAAATTCATAAATTACTCAACCCAAATATTATAAATAGAACACAATGTTAAAATTTTGAGAGTAATTAGGCATTTAATTAAAAATATAATTTGTAATGCATGAATTAAAATACCTAATTACGCAATTTAAGCGCCTAATCACACCCCCCAACTAAAGTTTTGGTAGTCCCTAGGAAAAAAATAAAACAAAAAAAAAAAACTAAGAAAACTACCAAATCCTATCTACCTCCTTTTTTTTTGGGAAACACAGTTGCATTTACCAAGTGCAATAAAGCTTCAAACCCCTAGGTCAATCCTAGTGGACAAGTTGTAGTCTCATGAGGATTTACAGGGCGACACTCACAAACATCAATTCCAATGAATAGTAAATGAATGTACATGCCACACGAATATACCATTTCACATACATGAATATCATCAGATTACACACAAGCTCATACACAATTCACGCAATTCTAAAACAAGTCATTCATGCAAGTTTCATAATTATATAGTCATTTAAGAATAGTATGCTCACATAGAATCAACTAGCGATTACAATTTGGAGTTAAAGTAGCCATATAAATAGGCGAAATATTGAGGCATGTGTAAGGTGTATGACTCGTTACACCTATGGTATCCATGTGTTAGCTTTGGTGTATTCCCAAAAGGGGGGGTGAATTGGAGTTTTAAAATTAATCTCCTAGGTTAAACGAGATAGCAGTATAATACGACCTAGGGTCTTTCTATGCAATCCCAAATGCACTAATAAATATAATATGCAGAAATTTAACCCATGCGCATCATTCACACCATAACATACTTGTGCAATAAATATAAAATGCAAAAATATAAACAGACACACGATATGTTATCGAGGTTCGACCAACTGTACATACGTCCCCGCCTCTAGCTCACAAGCCCGAGGATTCCACTAAAGGATCACTTAATGGGTGGAGTGGCACCGATTACAATCAGGTCAATTCAAGGGGTTGACCTCAACCAACACGCCTTAACAGAATGACCCACCTAGCTTTCCTAACTGAGTCTAAGCCAATCCGGGACTATTTACCAGGGCTAGTCTCCCTCTTCAGGCCCGTGCCTAAAATACAACGGATTTGTTCACAATGAAATGGTATAGTGACTGTGCTTTTAGGTAAAGCAGATGTGTACCCAATTATATGCAATCGCATACACCACCAAATGATATAATGAAGTAAGTTCATTGTCGTTTAAGATATCTACTCTCAAATATATTTGCAATCGTTGTAATTAGTGTGTAAGAGTGCAAACCATGTGATCTTTGTATCACCAAATGCATTCAATCTAAATGCGCAAACAAAGATATCAGTCAAACTTCATATATTTCAACCAACAAGTTTTCTCAATGTATAAAGCTTAAATAATGTTTGAGTTTGGTTTGCAAAAATGATTTAATCTTTGTATTCAACAAATGACATAACTCAATGAATATTGCAACAAAGATTTTCACCACATAAACAAATATCCTTTTAAAGATTCTCAAGACGAAATACACTAGATATTTGAAAATGATTTGAAATGATTTTTGCAACCAAAATCAAATAAGAACTTCTCAAGATATTGCAATGACAATGCAATACTCAGAAGCTCAAGTGAAGTCTTCTTAGGATAGAGTTATCAATGAAGTACCCTAAGAGCACTTGAGGTTTTGCTCTCAAATAAAATAATATCAAACAAGCACAATCTTGAGAGAGCAAACCTTATGGAGCAACAACACTCAAAACACACTTACAAAGATATTTGAGTAATGAGATCTGGTAAGAATAAGTGTTGGAGGCTAAAAAATGAGTATTATAGATTTTGGAGTTTCAAAGAATTTCCCCTAACGAAGATTGTTAATCCCCCGCTAATTATTCCAAATGAGGGGGTATATATAGACTTCCCCCCTGATTATAACCGTTGGTGACATAAATAGAATAATTATAAAAGTTTTAATATTATTTAATTAAGTTAACCTCATTAAAAAAATATTAAACGCAGTAAATTTTTGGGGCAACTCGAGAGCACCACTCAACCGAGCCAAGTTCTGTTGACCAAGTTGCTTGAGGTTCAATTGACCGTATATTAAATGAACTCTAAGTTTGGTCGACCAGACTTGTATGTCCATGGGCGATTTTTCCCTTTTGCGCGGTTCGGTTGATAGGGGACATTTTGAACTACCTTGCTCAGTCGATCAAATCATTGAGTTCCCACACGTGGGAACTTGGTCGACCAAGGCGTTGACCAGAAGGTCAATTAAGTTGACTCCTAGGGTGTTCGGTCGACCGGGTTCAAATGAACTAAGTGAGTTCGGTCGACCAGACTATGGTCAACCTATTGGCCTGGTCCTAGTTCGATCGACCAAGAGCATTTTGTACATAGGAGCACGGTCAACCGAACATGTAAAATTCATACATTTCGGTTCTTTTCAATTTGTGAAAACACCCTAATCAAATGATCAAACATATAAATGCATGATGAGTGTCCTAGGGTCATTTCTAGTTCATTTTTAGTTATGAGCTTACTCATGACATCATGCATGTGATGCATGCAATTATTACAAGTCAAGCCTTATTTACTATTACAGACCCTTTAGATAATAATAAATTGAAATACAACATATGTGTTGGGTCTTCAACTTCAATCTCTCTTTGTGCTATCATTATGATTTGCTAATTAGAATACTTGCACATAACCTTAAACATACATTAAATATAATAGGTATTTGTCATTATCAAGACCTGACGTGATCTATAAGGTCGACATTCTCCCCCTTTTTGATGATGACAAATACATCAAGCAAAAATACGGGTTCAACCTTAGAAGGCTCCCCTTATCAATATGCATTAAAGAAAACTTAATTTTTAACCCAATCATTTTTTGCCCTCTTCATCTCCCCCTTTTGGCAACAAAAAAAAGGGTCTTAAAAATAAAAGCTCTATGCAATGGGTAAACATCATTTTTATACATTATAAATCTTGGAGGGTTTTTAAAAGAGAATTCGGCAGAGTGTCATTTGAAAATGGGACTTTCCAAAAGAAATCCTGTATAAACATTGACCTATTTGAGTTTATAAATCCTAACAATTTATCCACAACTACTCAAACAAATCCAGTACGATCAAAGTAATAAAACATAAAGTCCATCATTATCATGTTGTAGATGTGAAAAGTATGCATTACAAACAACAAGCAATGTTCACAAAGTCTAAGCCAATAAGCAATATCAATAGTAATATTAGTTGCTAGGACTTGTAAATTTTACTTGAAAGCTCTCCCTAGCAAGTTGAATCCAACCATAGATAAAATGAGCTGCGTAGACTAGATGCATAAATATTTCATTAAGAATGTCAAGAAGTGTACGCAATCAATTTTTAAGTCTTTTAGAGCAAATATACTGAGTTCAGATTTATTCACTTTACTAATTAATTAGTATAGTCATCCCTATAGATCACGTATGCATCATAAGACATACATTAAGACATGAAATAAAGCACATAATCGAGAATCATCCATATCAAAATAGAATATAATGATAATCAAGGTTCTTAGAAGAGCCTTAATATTCAATAAGTCACACCATGATGCATATGAGTTCTTTATGGTCTTTCCCTAGGGATGGAGCTATGCTTTTTAAACACCTGATGATTATGTGAGGATGAAGTTTAATTTTCATTAAGTTTTCACTCATCCTTTCAAAAATATTTTAACTTTTAAATTCATTATAATCATTATTTGACAAGGTTTTATATTGGAAAAGTCCACCGAAATTTCGGCCGCATGTCATCTGTAAATAGGACATTTCCCAAATAAACCTACATAAAAAATATTCTCAACAGCCAGTATATCAGAGGTTTAAGGCATGCGAGAACCTATATCAACTACCAGCATGCAATTACACGTCAATTGCATCCGCCATACAGGAGACATTCTAACCTAAACATGCAAATAGGTAGATAGTGATTTATATGTCGTTTATCACATGATATCCAATAGGAGAGAAAAAGACTACCATCAAGGCATTACATACAAACATCATGCAATACCTAAGAAATAGACAACCACGACATTCCAAAATCAATACACACCAACAGTTACAAATAATAATAGATAACCCAACCATCAGTAGAATTCAAAATAGAAAGGGGTTAAAGTGTAGCGTGTAACAAAAGAGAAAAGAAAGAAAGGAAAACTAATAGTTGTTTCAGAAGTACAGAACAAAGAATATGAAAGATAATGAATCATAAATATAATTCTTGATCTACAAAATGCTCCTCTGAAACTAGATCTCGCCTCCATCCACACCGACATCGGTGCCATCGCCCGCATCAAAGTCGAAATCCATCGTCATCCGATCTCTCTCGTCCTGCATCTCCATGATCCAATCATTCAACTCACTAAAATTCATTGCAATGAACCTCTCCATCTCCTTGAATCGACTAGCAGAGGAGATTGAAAACTATCTAAACTCGTCATGAAGTGCAATAGATGATGATGCTAGATCTCGAAGCTCTAATTGGACTAATCTTCTAAATTGCACAAAGGAATCAGAAAGACTGGTGATGGCAGCCATCAGATCAGTGTTCGTCGGCTGCATAGGTTGGGGTGGTAACTCTTGCAGGGCCTCCTCCTGAGCTTCTACACCTCTAGATGGAAACCATATGTTGCTGACCAGCTCGTATCGCATCAGTCTCAGGGTGACAGAGGAAAATATATTAGTAGACCTCCTTCTCTTCAACACAACCATATTGGTGCGGGTAACTCCTATTGCTCAAAATAACTTGTTCAAAATCCCTCTGTATGGCATAATGATCCTGTGGCCAATCGTCTTGGCTATCATCCATCGTATCATCAAGTTGGGTAAATCAAGCTTTTTCTGGGCAAACAGGCACCACATAACAAAGCAGTCTAAGAAAGAGACATGCACCCTAGATCCTGCCTTGGGTAGGATATTATACGTAATCAAGTGATGCACAAACTTGGCCTCTAAAGTGAGCTACCTATACTGAGGTGGGTGATTCTGACTGGCGACCAATGGATCAGATATGGTCAAATTTGCAAAAGTGGCAACCGTAAAAGTCTGTTCATGAATCCAAGATGTTACTGAGTCTGGGCATTCAAAATCACCACGATCAATATCAAGAACATCAGATATGTACTCTGCATCAAACCGAATGTCTGTCCTCACTACCCTAGAGAAATATCCATTCTCATCATTCCCTAGATTTGCGTAAAATAACCTAATATATGTAGGGTAGTGACCACTAGGATGATAAGAAATGAATTTTTTCCACCCCTGATGCTGAAACATATTCATAATATTTCCAAAATGCTGGTCCATAAATTCTTGATCTAGAATCTTACCCAAGATAGTTTCTTTTGGGCGAAACTCCCGCACTTGATCTTGGAGCGTTCTGATAAAAACCATTCATCCTTAGCATGTTCCAGATTATAGGCTTCAATACAATCATCTTGATGAGCCATGAGTGCCGCATAGGATAGGTTTGGTACTGGTCTAAGGATATAGGATGATGCTTGGAGGAATAGTGAAGGAGCTCCAAAGTTTTCTAGTAAAAATGAGCTCTAAACGTGAAGAATATATTTAAATATCGAGGTTTGGTCGACTAGGAATAGATTCGGTCGACCGACTATTCAAATTCCTCACGAAGCAGCATTGTTCGGTCGACTAGAAGAAGTTTGTACTGAAAAGGGTGGTCGAAAGAGGTAGGCGCACGGTTCTTGGTTCGGTTGACCGAGGGTAGACCGACGGGTTCGATCAACCGAAATAGAGAAGCTCAAAATGGGTCGGTTGACCACACTGTCGAAATTCAATGGGTCGGTTGACTAGGAGCTCCAGTTCATTCAATGCTCGGTCAACCGAGCATAGTTAATTTTTTCAATTTGACTTAGTTTTGACCAAAAAACCCCTTCTTAAGTTCAGATTTGGTATGTTACCTATATTTTCACACTAACGTGATTCTTAAGGATTCTTGGTGAAGTAGTATTATATAGTTAAAGCATATACCAAGATTTGACAGTTTAAGCATAGCTTACTTCCGAGACTTGTAGTCATTACAACTCCTAAACTTAGAGACTAACGAAAGATCAACTAGAGGATGATTTTAATTTGAATGCACTTTTCCTTAAGTCCTACGAGATTTTCCTTCATGACTAACCAATCCATTTCTCTTCCCAAGACTCTGGCACTTCTCGATGGACAAGTGAATAGAGTGAACCATTTGATTTTATGACGAAAGCAAGTTTCAAATTTTCATGAAGAGTCATGCTTACTAATCTTGTGTTTGCGAGATGAGACATGAAAATTTGTACGGGATTTGTCACATGATCTTAAACCCTTTTTGAACATACTTTCCTTTTTAAGTGCTGAGGGTTTATTATCTCCCATTTCCCCTTCCTGGCAGATTATTTTCAATATTTTCTTCATCTTTTTATCTTCTAAGGTGGCATGATAATCTCTTAATTTCTCTAATTTTTTAGCCAACCTTCTATTTTCATTTTTCAGAAATATTTTCCTTTTATACATCCTAATAATGAACTTATGAGCACTAAAGAATTGCTTATGCAATTTCTCATAAGATGTCATGCTTTAAAAACTAGATGCCTATGATTCAACATTGTAAGATTTATCACCATAAGTATCACATGAGTCATTGCATGCATTCATAGCAACATCAATAGAAACAATGTATGATTAATCATAAGATGTATCATAATAAACATCGCATGAATCATCTACATCATTATCACAAGGTTTGATAGATGATTTAACATACACTCTATTACAATAGTTTCCATGAAAATCATCACATGCATCACTCACATAATTATTATGAAACTTAATAGATAATTCAATATTTGACACATCACATGATTTGGCACAAGAATCATTACAACAAAAACCACATGAATTAATACATGTGTCATCGTCAAAGTAGACATTAGAGGCAACTAATGATTCAACATATGATATATCACAAGTTTTAGTATAGGAATCATCACATGCTTCATTACATAAATTAGTAAATGAGGTAAAGTAAGATTTATATACCTCATTATCTACTAATGCAACATGCTCATGTTTAGCCACTACCTGATCATCATTTGAAGTAGCAATTTCTTTTTTCCTCGGTCTCTCCATATCTCTTTTCCAGCTCAACCCAAATCTCTCGTGCACTTCTACATGCCATAAACTCATAAGAAATATGAGAATCTAAATCGTAATACAATAAATCCATGGCATATGAATTTGCATGTATTGAATCAACATCATTTTCTAGAGGCATACAAATTCCCTTATCAATCACCTGTCAAAACCTCCAATTCATAGATTTTACAAATATGCTCATTCTAGTTTTTCAGGCCGTGTAATTTACACCACAAAACAAAGGAGAACTAGAAGATGACTGTCCCTTGCAGAATGGGGATACACCAAATCGAGTAATTGCGATCTTTTTTCAAAAACATTTAAGACTAGTGCAACGAAGCTCTGATACCAATTGTTGGCTTTAGTGTATTCCCAAAAAGGGAGGGGTGAATTGGAATTTTAAAGCTGTATAATACAACCTAGGGTCTTTCTATGCAATCCCAAATGTACCGATAAATATAATATGCGGGAATTTAACCCATGCGCATCATTTACACCATAACATACTCGTGTAGTAAATATAAAGTTTGGAAATATTAACAAACACACGATATGTTATCGGGGTTCGACCAAGTGTGCCTACGTCTCCGCCTTTAGCTTGCAAGCCCAAGGATTCCACTAAAGGCTCACTTAACAGGTGGACTGACATCGATTAAAATTAGGTCAATTCAAGGGGCTGACCTCAACCAACACTCCTTAACAGGATAACGCACCTAACTTTCCTAACCGGGTCTAAGCCAATCCGGGACTATTTACTAGGGCTAGTCTCCCACTTCAAGCCCGTGCCTGGAATACAACGGATTTGTTCACAATGAAATGGTACAGTGATTATGCTTTCAGGTAAAGCAAATGTGTACCTAGTTACATGCAATCACATACACCACCAAATGATATAATGAAGTAAGCTCGATGTGGTTTAAGATATCTACTCTCAAATATATTTGCAATCGTTGTAATCAGTGCGTAAGAGTGCAACTCATACGATCTTTGTATCACAACATGTATTCAATCTAAATGCTCAAACAAAGATATCAGTCAAACTTCATATATTTCAACCAGCAAGTTTTCTCAATGTATAAAGCTCAAGTAATGTATGAGTTTGGTTTGCAAAAATGATTTAATCTTTGTATTCAACAAATGATATAACTCAATGAATATTGCAACAAAGATTTTCACCACATAAACAAATATCTCTTTAAATATTTCTCAAGATGAAACACCCTAGATATTTGAAAATGATTTGAAAAGATTTTTTCAACCAAAATCGAATAAGAACTTCTTAAGATATTGCAATGACAATGCAATACTCAGAAGCTCAAGTGAAGTCTTCTTAGGAAAGACTTATCAATGAAGTACCCTAAGAGCACTTGAGGTTTTGCTCTCAAATAAAATAATATCAAAAAAGCACAATCTTGGGAGAGCAAACCTTATGGAGCAACAACACTCAAAGCACACTTACAAAGATATTTGAGTAATGAGATCCGGTAAGAATAAGTGTTGGAGACTCAAAAATGAGTATTATAGATTTTGGAGTTTCAAAGAATTTCTCCTAACCAAGATTGCTAATCTCCCACTAATTATTCCAAATGAGGGGGTATATATAGACTTCCCCCAGATTATAATTGTTGAGGACACAAATGGAATAATTATAAAATTTTTAATATTATTTAATTAAGTTAACCCCATTAAAAAGATGTTAAACGCGGTAAACTTTGGGGGCAACGCGAGAGCACCGGTTGACCGAGCTAAGTTTGATTGACCGAGTTGATTGAGGTTTGATCGACTGGGCATTAAATGAATTGTAAGTTCGGTCGACTATACTTGTAAGTCCAAAGGTGATTTTTCCCTTTTGCGCAGTTCGATCAACCGGGGACATTTTGAACTACCTTGGTCGGTCGATCAGACTATTGAGTTCCCACACGTTGGAACTAGGTCGACAGGGTGTTAATGTGCGATTTCTACTTGGTTGAACAGAAGGTCAATTAAGTTAACTCCTAGGGAGTTCGGTTGACCGGGTTCAAATGAACTAACTGAGTTCGGTTGACCAGGCTGTGGTCAACCTATTGACCCGATCCTAATTAGGTCGACCGGGGGCATTTTGTACATGGGAGTACGATCGACCGAACATGAAAAATTCATACATTTTGGTTCTTTTCAATTTGTGCAAACACCCTAATCAAATGACCAAACATATAAATGCATGAGTGAGTGTCCTAGGTTTATTTCTAGTTCATTTTTAGTTATGAGCTTACTCATCACATCATACAGGTGATGCATGCAATTATTACAAGCCAAGTCCTATTTGCTATTACAGACCCTTTAGATAATAATAAAATGAAATACAACATATGTGTTGAGTTTTCAACTTCAATCTCTCTTTGTGCTATCATTATGATCTGCCAATTAGAATACCTGCACATAACCTCAAACATGCATTAAATATAATAGGTATTTTTCATTATCAAAACCGGGCGTGACCTTTAAGGTCAATACCATGGACACCTAAAGAATGGTCATTTTGACTTGGCCTAACTAGTGTACCCTTAAAAACAGTCAAAAAGAATTGGTTCACTCATCATATGTGAGGAGGAGTGTCGTGATCAAACATCTCACATATTTCAAGGAACAAATGATAAATGTATGGAGTGGACTAGTCTGAGAAGGATCTAGCCTATTTTTTAGGTGTCAGGTCCTTTATCCTAGCATCTTCTCACCTACTCGTCATATCCGACCAAGGCCACCCTAGATCAACTTATTCACAAACCAAGTGTGAATACATTTGAAGCATTAAGCGGTTGAAAAGTCTTCATATGTGGAGAATATGTGTCGTGTCCTTGACTCTTTATGATATTTATGTAGAGCAGGTATTAACCTTTCATTTCATGTGCATTTCTATTTTTCTTATTCTTTCTTCTGCTCATTCTTCACTTTTTGTCTTTTCTTAGTCAATTAGGACAATCATTACACTTCTTTTATTGTCTTTATACCACCAATGAGAATTAAACTCGAACAATAGTCCATAAACTAAGTCTATCTCTAAGGGTGGCTCAGCCTTCACATTTTGAGTAGGCTACAATACCTAGGTTTCTATCTCTCCACTAGATGCCACCTCTAGACTAGCAAGTCAAAAACTGAGACTAGTGTACAAAGAGTATCCAAAAAAAAAAAGTTTAGTTTCATGAACTCTAAGCTGACGTCAAAAACTCAAAAGAATGATAAATGGCTCAACAGTATCTCACAATGTGTCATAGTCACAACAGGCGCTCTCTCAATGCTCACAAGGAACCTTAAGTGCTACAAGTCACGTGAACGTGTATTTTCAGTCTCATAAGATACCATGTAAATACAAGAGTTTATATAGTCAGATTAACACAAATAAACTACCAATCTACCTTCATGGAGTTACAAAGTCATATAAAGAGAAACTATACATAAATGAGTCGAGTGTGTAATTCTTAGGTTATATGCAAGTATGTGAAGGATATACGTCAGTGCTAATCATGGCATAATCATCTATCATCAATGCTCTTTTTTTTCTTATTTTTTTTCTATCTTAATTAATACAAAACTCAACAAGTGGACGTGTACAGTGTCATATGCAAATTATCACCCCCCCTGCCCCTAAACTAAAGTGGGACATTGTTTTCCATGTGAAAGCATAAGGGAGATATAAAAGATGTGCACAAAAAAGTAGAGTGTACCTAGGTGGAGAAGTAATAGAAAATAAAAAATGAAACTTAAAAAAAATATACCTGAAAATAAACTAAAAATAAGGCAAGGTAAAACAAAATGAAAAGAAGTGAAAGGAAAATATCACAGTCTGTCTGGTGGAGGCTCTAGAGAAATTTCATCAGGTGGGGTGTAGGTCTGTAAATTGAACCGGTGAGTCTCCAAATTTGAGTTGCCAAAATGAATATATCTTGTTACTTGCACAAAAGTTAGCCTCAAATAAATCAATATGTTCTAAGGTACCAGAAAAAACATGTGCAGATTGCCTTCCTTGGTTTAACAAGAAGGGATCATTTTTCAGTATATTTTCTAGGGATTTCACTTCTTTAAGAACTGGTCTATGAGGCACAAGTATCAGAATAGTTACCTTTGGTTCGTCAAAAGCATTAGGATTAAAAGTTTTACCTGGTTCCTTGAAAGTTAAATTCTCACCATTCTGCTCACCCTCTTTATCAGGTGTACCAATCATCTTACCACTACGGGGATTTGCTTCATCATTGAACTTGTTGACATTTATTCCAGTAGAGAGTGATGGTTCCACGACTGCCAATCTTTGAGGATAAGGTACCACAGGTTGGTACTCCTCATTAGTCTCAACCTCCTCATTAACTGACTTCTTCACTTCGAGACTCACTTCATCTAATATTTCTTTAACTTCCTATGTCTCAGTCATAACTTCAGGTGCAAGGACAACTGGTTGTTTGTCGATGAGCATCTCAGGTTGGAAAACTTCTTTCCTACTTCTTGAAGTAATAACGGCCTCAACTACCTCAAAAGAAACATTATGTATTTGTTGCTATTGCTGCTGGTATTCTTGAGGACTAGGTTGAGGTTCTATTGGAAATTTCCCTTTTTCTAAGATATCCAACTGTGTGCTCATCGCATTAATGGTGCCCCGCAATTTATTTATGGCCTAAGTGTACTAATTGTTACTTGTGATTTGGATATGCAAGAATTTCTGGAAAGCATCCTCAAGAGACTTCTCTGGTGGAGCATGTGTTGCATTAGATTGAAATTTTTATGGTGCACAGCTTTGAGGGATCTATTGTGGTTGATGCTGAGGCAGAAGAGTGTCTGGATAATATGTTGGCTCATATTTATCTCCTCCATTGATTGTGCCAATAGGTTGTACTTCCATGGATGCCTGATCGTATAATGTATTCCATTGTCAGACACTTTCATCTAAGTAATCAAAGAATGATAGTGCCTGATCCGGTTCCTTGTTGAAGAGTTCTCCATTGCACATGGTCTGGACAAAGTGTTTGCAATCAGGAGTAAGAGCTGTATAGAAATAATTGACTAGCCTCTATGATTCAAACCCATGATGTGGACAAGTACTTAACAAATCCTTGAACCTCTCCCAGCTAGCCCGAAAAGTCTCGTTGCCCTTCTGCATAAACTGAATGATCTGTTCTTACAAAAATTGAGTTCTCTGTGAGGGACAAAATTTATGCAAAAATTCACCCTCTATGTCAACCCAATTAGAGATAGAGTGAGGTCTCAAAGTATTAAACCACATCTTCGCCCTATCCTTAAAAGAGGCAAGAAATAAACAAAGTCTAGTAAATTCATCAATTCTAGCACGAGAGAAAAAATATATTGCAAGTCAACTCAAACTCCGTCAGATGCCGATAAGGACACTTGGATTTCATTCCTTAGAATTGCGGTATCAATGACATCATCCCACGCTGCATCATGACGTTAAGTTCGTCATTAGGTAAAGCAGTGTAAGATGGTGTAGTGGTGCATATAGGCTGCATAAAATCCATAAGCGTGCGTGATGCAAGTACAACCATATTTTCTTCAAAACTCAATTCTCTTTATTATTATTATTATTATTATTATTATTATTATTATTATTATTATTATTATTATTATTATTATTATTTTATTCATGAGAAAAGTTAAACTAACGGGAAAAACACTAGTTTGAAACTAAAACTGACATTCCCCGATAACGGCATCAAAAACTTGACTCACTTTAAAAATGAGCAGTGCGAAGGCTATCCCAAGTATAGGAGTTCAGTTGTGTAATAATTAGGTCAAGGATCAGATGGTCTCCTTAGGGAATGCATTTTAATTCTAAACTCTTGTAATTTCAAATTAAGAAAAAAAAAATTTACTGAACACAGTTCAGATTCGGTTTCTTGGGATTTTTGAGATTTCGCAATGAAATTTAAACCTTAACTAAAAGTTAAACACACACAAAATAATTGTCTAAATACTAGATTTAAATACTAGAATAATGAAATAAGTAAACCCTGCAATCATCCAACGGAATAAAAATATTAACTTTAAATGTACACCTAAGTAAGAATACACTCTAAATAAAAACACAAACTTTAATAATAAAAACACCCAAAGAAAATAATTAAATCCCTATAAAAAATTTAAACAAGAAGACAAATTGAAATTAACAATAATAATGCTCAAACAAGAATTTAAATGCAAGAGAGAGAGAGAGAGAGAGAGAGAGAGAGAGAGAGAGATTTAAACAGAAATTTATCTAATAAGAAGGAAGTTTGTAAATTAAACAAACTATTTTTAAACAAAAAAATTAATTCAAGCTTTGAATAAATTAAAAAATTAATAATAAAATTAATTTTAACAAAATTGAGTTCAAAGAAAGAGAGAGACAAAAGAGTAAGGGAGGAGAGAGGGAGGGAGAGGGAGAGAGAGAGAGAGAGAGAGAGAGAGAGAGAGAGAGAAAGAGAGAGTAGCCATGTTGGAGGAAGAAGGAGAGAGCTGTTGTTGCTCTTTTTCTTTCTTTTTTTGCTACCACACAACCTCCCCAGAAGAAAACCAGACCCCAAAAAAAAAACATACGAGAAACCTTATTCTATCCTACAAAAGCTACTGCCCTCATCGTTGACTTTTCCAAGTTATTTCCAATCCAAATCCACTACTTCAATTGGAATTTAAAGCTACAAGCAACCTAGAACCTATAGCCTCTTGCATGGCCAAGTCACATCTAGACCTGGCCCACTTCATTATTATTTTTTATTTATTTTATTTTCTTACTTCTTTTCTTCCCTTTTGTTTCCCAGCGCACAAAACCAATTTTGACCATACTAAAACCCGTATCTCTCAAATCTCAAAACATGAAAGTTGTAGAACTCTTTCTCATCTTTCCTTAAAATTTTGAATCATCTCGATCAGAGTTTGTATGAGAAAGTTACACCCAGATTAAAAAATAATACTGAAATAGTCCATAAAAATAGCGTATGGCAAATTCACGTCCTCTTTCGACCTCGATGTACCTAGTACCTCCTAGAACTTGAAACATGAAAATTGTAGATATTTTTCTTATCTTTCTACAGCATCTTGAATGATCTAAATCAGAGGTCGCATGAGAGAGTTACACATAGATTACAAAGTACCGTCCGTTTTTAGCTTCCAATAGTTGTCCTGTAATAAAAATACCAAAAATTCATAAATTACTCAATAAAACCCAAATATTATAAATAGAACACAATATTAAAATATTGAGAGTAATTACATATTTAATCAAAAATATAATTCGTAATGCATGAATTAAAATACCTAATTATGCAATTTAACCACGTAATCACTTTCCACTTGACTATGAATTTCTGATAGGATCCAGCTCGTGTGATCATGGTTTTGTCATCTATGATTTCCTTAATGTCATCACAGTTCTTGGATATTGGTAGTGATGGTGGCAAAAAAAAATTTGGTGGTTCGGGCTCATGATGAGTGGAGAACGGAATGGGATCACCTGCAGGGTTAGAAATAGAAGGTTCTACGAAAGTAGAAGTTTCAAGAAATGGGGTTAAGTCCTCAACATTAAACACATTACTAATGCCAAATTCAATGGGAATATCAATCATATAAGTATTGGAACTGATCTTCTTGAAAATCTTGAAAGGACCCATTTTCTTAGCATATAACTTTCTTACCTTTCCTACTAGAATCCGTTCGGGACGAATACGAATCATGAGCATTTCACCCTATAAAAATTCTTACAACCTGCGATGAATATCAGCAATAGATTTATAATGTTCATTGTTCAAGTTAATCTTCATTCTAATTTCAAAGTGTAGCTTATGTATGTATTTAGAAAATGCATCAGCTTGTTTGTTCAATCTAACCTGCAAAGGTAATGGGACAAGATCTATATTCTCTCTAAGACTATATCCTTTGATAACCTAAAATGGGCTAAGGCATATGGTCCTATTTTATGAGCAACTAAATGTAACATGGGCCACAGGAAGACATAAACCCCAAGCTATGAAGTGTTCAACTATGAAACATCTCAATAGGCTACTAAGGCTCCTATCTTGACTACCTCAACTTGCCAATTGGTTTGCAGGTGATAAGCACTAGGACAATTAAGCCTTGTGCCTAACATGGTCCTCAAGGCTTTCAAGAAGTAACCTATGAGCTTCACATCCCTATTGGAAACAACGATTTTGGGAAACCTATTCTTGATGACAATCTTGTTGTTTGTTCTATCATGGATGCACGGGCTCAAAGTGTTTTCTTCCTTGGGATTAAGGAAAGTAGGATAGTCAAGTGTACCTAAACTCTTCTGAACAAGGTTAGTTTCCTTCAATTCATGCACTAGTTTTAGCTCCTCATATTCTATTGGGAACTCTATGATGTGATAAATGAGGCAAAGAAAAACTAGGAACAAGATCTGTGGCATATGAAAGCTTTGTCATGGGAGATGACTCACTAGGCGGCTCAGATAGGACATCCTTAAACTCAGAAGGTAGAGATGATACTTCTAAGGGTGTTTCTTTTTCATGAAGGGGTATTTCAGTCTCCTTAGGAACATCCATCGACACTACCTTAGTATCTTGACTCTCTTGCTCACATAGCCTTTTACTTATGATGTTCAAGGTTTCACCACAAGTCTTTTTCTTTTCCTTCTTATTGTTATCACCACATTCCCTATCAAGCACCAAGTTCATGGGTGCATTTTCTTTTTCCATAGGTTGTTGGACTGTGGGATTACTCTTTCGGGAGGTGACTAGACCTGATTGTGCTAGTTGGGACTGGTTATAATTCGGTACCCTTTGAGAGTGTGGCTCATTTAAAAACTATTTTCCTATGGGCCCTTTATTTATTTGCTCAAAGTCATAAGCTAAATTATAGGCATGTTCAAGGGACTCAATGTGATATGGAAACAGTTTTCTCCTCATTTCATGCTTTAATCATAGGCAAAATCGGGAGGTCTATTAACTATCAGTCTCATAGACATCACATTTTATAGACAACTTCTCGAATTGACTCATGTATTCTGACATAATCATGCTACCTTGACACAAACTGTAAAGTTGATCTATAATGTGCTCTCTATAACTAAGGGGTTCATACTTCTCTCTTGACCCGTCCTTCATTGGATCCCAATGCTCAATGGGTCGATGATTTAACCTCTTTTCCTGCCTCTCGACATTTATTCAATGGAGTTTGGCTTGCCTTATTAATTTCATTTTTTCAAACATAACCTGATGAGGGTCAGTCATCTTACACCAATAAAAATAAGCATCCATCCCAGTCAACCAATCTGGGAAGACTTTAGGATCGTTTTGTCCATCATAGGTTGGGGCTTCTATCCTCATTACATCCTTGTATGGATCACGATAGTCCCTACGGTAAGGTCTCCTAACATAAAGGTCATCAATGTCATAGTCCTCATTATCCCACTATTGGACATAGGGCTCATGACGTGGGTATCTCCTAGCAAAGTCATCCCAATGATTCAATTGTTGTTGTGGAAGGAGAGGAGGTCTCTCTCTAGGAGGCATAGGTTGTCCTCTTTCTTCACTAATCCTATGACCTCGGTAAGGATTCCTAACTCTAGTTGCCATCTAGAAAACACAATCCTCCTCCTTGGAAGTTTCCTCCCTAAACCTAACCAAACTATAGCTCCAAATATCCAAAATACAATGTATAGGTAGGCTGGCCTAGGCAAAACCGTCAGCCATTTTTCTAGAAACCCGAGAGCTGCTAATGGATTTTCAGCCACGGACACCCTTTGCTATTTGGGGCAAAACGTTTGCTATAGATATCCAAATAATGCGATCTGGGTGTCAAAAGAAAGCTAAGAAACACTTCCACAACGTTTGTGTTTAAGGTTTTTGAGTATAGGAAGGTTTTGATAGTGAAAGTCGCACATCAATTCGGAAGATGTACAATGATGATGTTGGGACTTAGAAGGTTCGCCTAATTTGACCTAGGCTTCAATACCAAGATGATGTAGGATAGGGATGGGTGACCTAGTCCTACGGGATTCAACCCTCAATTACATATATGAGAAACATTTTAAAATGGGAATTCAATCAACCAAACACAAACAAAATGAATCATGTCTTATCATGTGGACCAAGAATTTTAAAAAGGTATATAATCATATTCAAATTCAGTCCCAGGTTGTTCTTTCACAAGATAGTCAAGTTACATGCCATGAAAATACCATTCAATCATTCAAGAAAATAAATCCATGTTATTACAATCATATCCCACAGTTGACAAGCAAGTATGTGTATAAATAGTGACAAATTTCAAGTTTTGGAGGTATTCATTACTGGCGGCAAAGGAATTGAATAAAAATGGGATTTTTAGGAGTTTTTTTGTGAAATAGGGGCTTATTGGATCTTAAAAAAAAGATAGTAACAAAGTTATGGATAGTTTAGGCTAAGTATTACCGTGTGGCTCCTCTTGATAACTTATAAATGATCAACGAACATGAATCCAACCAAGAAATCCATCAAGATCGTGATGAATTGGTGTAAAGGTTGTTGATTTTTGTTCTTCATATGCGGAGGGTATGGGATCATCAGAGTTGGAATTATGTGATGGATTAATATGATGGGAAGATGTTAGATAGCTTGATGGATAGATTGTTGGTCTCACACCAACTGATCTCCAGGGAGAACATCATAGCCTCTCGCCACTCAACCGCAAGGATCAGAATAAAGCTCTAATCTTTCAAAGGAAGAACCTTTATTCAAACAATAATAATACTTGGCTCCTTTCCAGCATTTACAATAGCAATATATATATAGGGGAAAAGAAAGACCAAGTAATAAATGACCTAAATGTCCCATACAGGCATGGGAGTTGACTCACTTAAGGAACTCACACAAATCTCTCACAAATTAAATACTTAACACAAATTAAATACCTAACATAACTCAATGCAATTAGTTAAAGAAAACAAATTCAAAAGGGAGGCCCAAGTTGTGGGAGTCCTAGAGTAGTCGTGTGGGACCCAGTAGATTCGTGTGGGGCCCACAAGGGTCTTGAGTCTCAGAACTATAAATTCACAACTTGGGGCTTCTCAATTTTTAAAATTCTTCAACTACCTCCATAAGATCTTTAATCATTTCTATAAGATCTTCAAGTATCTCCATAAGATCTTCAAGTGGTTATCAAGCGTTGTGGATATCCGGGGGTTGTCCATGTACCACCATGTTGGCGAACGAAAGGGAAAAGGGGAGTGGTTGCCGATCCCCATAATCTCTCTGGGGCCCAAAAGAATTCTTGTCTGGAGAATGAGAAGCAAAATACTTGGAGTAGAATTCTGGGTTGAGATGTAGTAAATCTTCCTTCAAAATATAGCTGCACTCTGAAATTGGTTTACCTTTCCACTTGACTAAGAATTTCTAATAGGATCCAACTCGTGTGATCATGGTTTTTTCATTTAGGATTTCCATAATGTCATCATGCTTCTTGGATATTGGTAGTGATGGTGGCAAAGGCAATTTCGATGGTTTGGGCTCATGATGAGTGGAGAATGGAATGGAATCACCTGTAGGGTTAGAAATAAGAGGATCCACAAAAGTAGAAGCTTCAAAAAATGGGGTTAAGTCCTCAACATTAAACACATTACTAATGCCAAATTCAGTGGGAATATCAATCATATAAGCATTAGAACTGATTTTCTTTAAAATCTTGAAAGGACCCATTTTCTTAGCATATAACTTTCTTACCTTACCTACTAGAATCAGTTTGGGATGAATATGGATCAGGACAATATCACCCTTTGAAAATTCTTTCAACCTGTGATGAATATCAGCAATAGATTTATAATGTTCATTGTTCAAGTTGATCTTCATTCTAATTTCAAAGTATAGCTCATGTATGTGTTTAGCAAATACATCGACTTGTTTGCTCAATCTAACCTACAGAGGTAATGGGAAAAGATCTATGTGATTTCTAAGACAATATCCTGTGATAACCTAAAATGGGCTAAGGCATATGGTCCTATTTTCTAAAATACTATATGTAACATTGGCCACGAGAAGGCATAAACCCCAAGCTATGAAGTGTTCAACTATGAAATATCTCAATATGCTACTAAGGTTCCTATCAACTACCTCAACTTGCCAATTGGTTTGCAGGTGATAAGCACAAGGACATTTAAGCTTTGTGCCTAACATGGTCCTCAAGGCTTTCAAGAAGTAACCTATGAGCTTCACATCCCTATTGGAAACAATGATTTTGGGAAACCTATTCTTGATGACAATCTTGTTGTTTGTTCTATTATGGATGCACAAACTCGAAGTGTTTTCTTCCTTGGGATTAGGGAAAGTAGGGTAGTCAAGTGTACCTAAACTCTTTTGAACAAGGTTAGGTTCCTTCAATTCATGCACTGGTTTCAGCTCCTCATATTCTATCAGGTTCACTTTATGATATGATAAATGAGGCAAAGATGAACTAGGAACAAGATCTATGACATGTGAAAGCTTTTTCATGGGAGATGACTCACTAGGTGGCTCAGATAGGACATCCTTAAACTCAAAAGGTAGAGATGATAATTCTAAGGGTGTTTCTTTTTCAAGAAAGGGTATTTTAGTCTCCTTGGGAACATCCATCGACACTACCTTGGTATATTGACTCTCTTGCTCACACAGCTTTTTACTTATGGTATTTAAGGTTTTACCACAAGTCTTTTTCTTTTCCTTCTTATTGTTATCACCATATTCCCTATCAAGCACCAAGTTCGTGGGTGCTTTTCCTTTGTCCATAGGTTGTTGGAATGTGGAATTACTCTTTCAGGAGGTGACTAGACCTGATTGTGCTAGTTGGGACTAGTTATACTTTGGTACCCTTTGAGAGTGTGGCTCATTTGAAAACTGTTTTCCCAAGGGCCCTTTATCTATTTGCTCAAATTCATAAGCTAAATTATAGGCATGTTTAAGGGACTTAATGTGATATGGGAACAATTTTCTCTTCTGTTTAGGCTTCAATCCTAGGCAAAATCGGGAGGACTGTTGACAATCAGTCTCATAGGCATCACATCTTATAGTCAACTCATCGAATCGACTAGTGTATTCTGACACAGTCCTGCTTACCTTGACACAAACTATAAAGTTGATCTATAATGTGCTCTTTATAACTAAGGGGTTCATACTTCTCTCTTAACATATTTTTCATTAGATCCCAATGCTCAATGGGTTGATGATTTAACCTCACTTCCTACCTCTCAAAATTTATCCAATGGAGTTTGGCTTGCCCAGTTAATTTCATTTTTTCAAACATAACCCTATGAGGGTCAGTCGTATTACACCAATCAAAACAAGCATCCATCCCAATTAACCAATCTTGGAAGACTTTAGGATAATTTTGTCCATCATAGGTCGGGGCTTCTATCCTCATTACATCCTTGTATGGATCATGATGGTCCCTAGGGTAAGGTCTCCTAACATGGAGGTCATCAATGTCATAGTCCTCCTTATCCCAATGTTGGACATAGGGCTCATGATGTGGGGGTCTCGTAACAAAGTCATCCTGACGATTCAATCGCCGTTGTGGAAGGAGAGGAGGTCTTTCTCTAGGAGGCATAGGTGGTCCTCTTTCATCACTAATCCTATGACCTTGGTAAGGATCCCTGACTCTAGTTGCCATCTAGAAAACACAATCCTCCTCCTTGGAATTTTCATCTCTAAACCTAACCAAACTATAGCTCCAAATAACCAAAATTCAAAGTACAAGTAGGATAGCCTGGGCAAAACCGTCACTTGTTTTTCTGGAAATCCTAGAGCTGCTAATGGATTTTCAGTCGTGGACACCTTTCGGTATTTTGGAAATAAATTTTGAACATGGGGAGGTTTTGATAGTGAAAATTGCACATCAATTTAGAAGATGGACAATGAAGATGTTGGGACTTAGAAGGTTCACCTAATTCGACCTAGGCTCTGATACCAAGATGATGTAGGACGGGGATTGGTGACCTAGTCCTATGGGTTTCAACCTTCAATCACATACATGAGAACTATTTTAGAATGAGATTTCAATCAACCAAACATAACAAAATGAATGTTGCTTTATCATGCTCTCCAAGGATTTTAATCAGATTCAAATTCATTCCCAAGTAGTTCTTTCACAAGATAGTCAAGTTACATGCCATGAAAACACCATTCAATCATTCGATAAAATAAATCAATGTTATCACAATCATATTCCACAGTTGACAAGTAAGTATGTGTATAAATAATGAGAAATTTCAAGTTTTGGAGGTATTCAGTCAACTGGCAATGAAGGAACTGAATAAAAATGAAATTTTTAGGGGTTTTTGAGAAACGGGGGCTTATGGGATCTTAAACAAAGATGGTAACAAAGTTTCAGATGGGTTAGGCTAAGTATTACCATGTGGCTCTTCTGGATAACTTACCAATGATCAACGAATGTGAATTAAACCAAGAAACTTGTTGAGATCGCGGTGAACTGGTGTAAAGGTTGCTGCTTGTTGTTCGTTGTGTGCGGAGGGCATAGGATGATCAGAGATGGAATGATGTGATGGATTGAAGTGATGGGTAGATGTTGGATAGCTTGATGGATAGATTGTTTGTCTCACACCAACTGATCTATAGGGAGAACGCCGTAGCCTCTCGCCACTCAATGCAAGGATCGGAACAAAGCTCTAAGCTTTCAAAGGAAGAACCTTTATTCAGTCAATAATAATACTTGGCTCCCTTCCATCGTCTACAATAGCAATATATATAGGGAAAAAGAAAGTGAAATTAGGAATAACTTCCCAAGAGGGGGGTGAACTGGCTTTTGAAAACTTTCTCTTTAGTTCTTTTAAAGTCCTTAACTTCTTTTAATATTTAACCAATTCTTTGACTTGTTTATTTATTTTGTCAATCAAACTAGAAATTGATTTCTTTTGAACAGTCAATCAACTACAGAATTAAACACAATTAAACATTCAATTTTCAACCACACAAATAATTAAACTAGTCAAACCAATCAACCATAATGCTCAAACCAACAACCAATTTGATTGCCAAATATAAGTTTACTACAATACTATTAGATTGATGAAATCATTCTAGATTTAGTACTCTTGGAATATAAAACAAATCTTTATACCATCCAATCACAATCAATATAATATATGTAACTTTCAGCTTTTGATGTTTTCAGCCCTGTGGTGAATGTGAGTTTTGAACAAAGCCCTATATATATGAAATTTCTTCTTAAATATGATGTTCAATATAAAATCCAATTACTCTTTCCAAACTTCACACTTCAAATAAACTCTTAAGTTAATTTATCTTTGGGATGTTTAGCCAAGTAACGTACTCCCTTATGGTTTCCGCAAAGAATGGTTCAACCAACGTACTCCCTTTTGGTTTCCATAACCCAAATCAAAATCAAACTTTAAGGTTTACTTTATTTCCAAATATACGTAGTTTATATGATTTTAAATTTAAACCATCCACGCAATTTAAATATGTACTGAAAATAAAGAATAGGGAAAGAGAGAGTGAGACGAAGATTTTTACGAGGTTCGGCTTATACCCGGCCTACATCCTCACCTTTGAAAAACCCCAAAAGGATTACTAAAACTGTTCCTTTAATGGGTGGAACAATTCCTTTACAACCCTCCTTGGTTAAGGCTAGAACCCGCCTTCTCTAAATGATATCCCCTCATCCGGTCACTCCCTAACTAGGCTAGAACTCGCCTCTCCAAACGATGTACCCTCGCTTGATCACTCCTTAACTAGGCTAGAGCTCACCTCTCTAAGAAATATACCCTTGCTTAACCAATGATCCAAACAACCCTTGAAATCGTCAATCTACAAGATAAAGATCAAATAGATGTGTGCAAAGAACTTGCTCCTCAAAGAGCTGGTTAGTACAACAATTACAGCACAACTAATATACTTCAAAGTAAATCACAACATGGAAATTAACTTGAAGCTCAATGAAGTATATCACCAATTAATTCTTTCAATGTTTGAAAGATTTAGAATTTGTAGCACAATTCCGATGGAAGAAGAATAGCAACAACTCAGTTGAATTCGTGCACAATATGTGAGCTTGAGAGCAAGAGAGAGCCTTGAGAATTTGAGAGCAATTTGAGTGAGACTTTGAATTTTTTTTAGAATTTGAATTCTTGGTACCTTGATTCAATGATCTTTGAGGCTTATTTATAGACTTTAAAAAGTGTATAACTTGATCCCCAAGTGTCTTTGAGTATTCCCCAAGTTTTTACAAATTTTGAGTCCCAAGCAACCTCATTTAAAAATTTGACCATTATGAAAAAATTCAAAACAGCCGCATGACAAATGACTGTCCATTTTGGGCAGTAGGGTGTCATTTTTCTATCCAAACACGCACAGAAGCCTCAAAGTGTACTAGCGGTCGACTGTCCAGTTCTTGACAGTCGTCTGTCATGTTGTCAGCTTCAAGCACCCTTCAATATTTTAGTTATAACATTTTCTATATAATTCCAAATTGGATTATCTTGTTGTCAAATGAAATCTAAGAAAAAATTTAAAACTTTCATGTTGAACACATTTTAAAATAAGGACTTTTTGATGGAGAACAATGTACATTAATCCAAATGTAGAAAATTTGACAACATTTGAGAAATCCTCTTTTTGGTGCTTTTCATTCCAAAATTGATTCTATCATTTTTTAAACAATTTTTGAATTTATAAAAATATTTTCCAAGTATGTTCAAAGGTATCTAGGTCCAATAAATTTACCTAAGAGTTTTATGCATCCATATTGAAATTCTTTAAAGTACTTACATGAAATTTCCTAGACTTTTTCAATTCTTAAATTCCTTGAGGCCTTTAAACTTGTTTCATCTTTATTTGAGCTTTCCATGTTGATCACTTGGGCTTTCATTCTTTGAAGCTTTTTCTTTAATATCAATGCTCTCATGATCTTCAGGCTTTAAACTTTAAATTCATGCTTCAAGCTTGATATAATCATCCTTATTTGAGGTACAAGCTCTCTTGAACTCTTTAACCATGCATTCTTCATGTAGTCCTGAAAATACATCACTTAAACAAAGCACGTTAAGTCCTACTTGTTTGTTAGCATCAAAATAGGGTATTAAGCCATGTAAGGCCAACAGAAAGACCTGGTGATAAATGACCTAAACGTCCCATACAGGCATGGGAGTTGATTCACTTAAGGAACTCACACAAATCTCTCACAAATTAAATACTTAACAAAAATTAAATACCTAACATAAGTGAATGCTATTAATTAAATTAAATAAAGTAAAAAGGGAGGCCCGAGCTGTGGGAGGCCTAGAGTAGCCGTGTGGGACCACTCAGTAGATCCGTGTTGCGCCCACAAGGGTCTTGAGTTTTGGAATTGTAAAATCACAACTCGGGGCTTCTTGATTCTGAAAAGTCTTCAAGTATCTGCATAAGATCATCAAGTGGTTATCAAGCATTGTGGACATCCGGGGGTCGTCCACGTATCACCATTTCGACGAATGAAAGGGAAAGGGGGAGTAGTTGTCGATCCCCATCACTCTATAATAATGGAAGGAAGAAATTTGAAAAATACCTCCCTAGATGAATTAATAGGATCACTCCTCACATACTAGATGGTGATAAATGAAAGAAATTCTGAAGGTAGCAAACACAAGAAAACAATAGCCCTTAAGGTTGCAAAAGAAAGTTCTTGTGAAGAAGAAGACAATGAACTAGATGACGATGATGTTGCCTTAATTACTAAAAGACTTGGAAAATTCTTCAAAAAGAACACGAAGTTTACTCGAAAATTTTGAGGCTCAAAATATGATAAAGGAGAAACTAGCAAAAGAGAAACATAGAATGAACCTTGTATATGTTATAATTGCAAGAAAGTCGGACACATAAAACCTGATTATCCACGGCTTAAGAAAGATTCCAATAAGAAGAAAAGGAAGGTGATGAAAGCTACTACGTGGGATGACTCAAGCTCAAGTGAATCAGCAAATGAATCAAGCGATCAAGATGTGGAAAATCTTAGTTTATTACATGTATTATGGTAATTTAATTTCTTAGTTTATTATCTTATTAATATATATTAAAACCTCCCATACTAGTATTTTCCTATCAAAATGTTATATATAATTTCAAAATTTTGGGAGTGTATTTTCTTAATTATTATCCCTATGATTTTATTGCGGGGGTATGAGCCTTCGGGCATCACGTACCCTAAGCTCTGAGGGAATATATATGTATATATTATCTTTATTTATTTATTATTTTATTTATTTATTTTTTTTACATGTATTTATAAATTCATAAAAAAGGAGTAATTTAAAGAATTATTAGATTAACTTAGGGATAATTTCAAATTAATTAGGTACCGTTCGTAAGAACAGGCGCGTAGGGGGTGCTCGTACCTTCCCCTTGCGTAACCGAACTCCCGACCCCAACTCTGGTAATGTAGACCGATTCTACCCCTAACGAGGTAGTAATCATGTGTTCTAACCGCACTAAAGGTTAGTGGCGACTCCGACCTTTTCCATGATTTTTCCATGAAAATATTGAATTGATTTTTGATTTCGCCGCCCGGGGCACACGCGCTCCCGGGACGCCGCGACAACTTGGCGACTCCGCTGGGGACCATTAGAGAGTCGAGCCATTAATTAATTAGATATTATCCCATGTTCAAATTTAATAAATCTTTTAATTACTCCTTATTTTGTAAATATAGTAATTCATAAATAACCTTGATTAATTGTAAATATTTTGCTTCCATAATTTACAAATAACCTTACTTAATTAAAAATATTTTGTTTCCTAATTTTGTGAATATTAATTGTAGATATTTTGTTTCCAAATATTCTGAATAGAGCATATTAATTGTAAGATATTTTGAATAAGTAGATATTTTGTATACCGATCGTAAATATTTTGTTTCCTTATTTTTTGTTTCCAATTTTTTTGTGAATAAACATATTAATTGCATATATTGTGTTTCCTTATCTTTTGAATATATATATATATATTGTAGATATCTTGTTTCCATATTGTTTATAACATGTGAATAAATGTGGGGATAGTGGGATTAGGTTAAATTTAAATTCACACACTCTCACGCTCTATACCCGGGCTTTACCTGCTAAGATTAGATAGGGGTGTAATAGCGTTTGTCCCTTCGTAGCTTAAGCTTGATGGGACCCGCGAACCACCCCGCTCAGTGCGAGTTTTGTCCGGACCCCTATGGGGGAGGATGAAATTTCAAACTGGGGACCTTTTTGTCAATAGGGATTAGAGCCTACTCACACGTACTTGTCCATAGTTTTTCCTTAACTAGGATAGAGCCATAAAAAACCTTGTATATACATACCTACCCTAGGTTGGGACATCCTTATCCCCATGCTGTCTATTGTATATATGTTGTGAGATACCTTGTATTATACCATGCATTCTGCATCCATTTTAGACTTACATATTACTTAGCCAGTATTCTGAAAAGGCCCAATAATGAGACCATGGCCCATTCTTTCAAAAACGAAGCACTTGGCCCAAACATTTTAAAAATATGGGTCGGCCCAATCCTTTTCAAATAACTCGGACCCAATTCTTTAAAAACAAATCTTGGGCCTGACCTTTTCCTAAGCAAAAACTCGGCCCATGCCTAAGTTTCAAAAAGGGGCAAACCCAGATTCCAAAAGAGGACTTCAACCCCATTGCCTAATAATTTGGGCCAATATTTTTTCAAGTAATCCAAGCCCAATTCCTTTTCAACTAGGGCCTTAACCCATCATGAAATAGCTCGAAGCTCATATTTTAAAATACTTGAGGCCCAAGTACACATTTAAGTCCACAAGTCTGCATTGAATGAATCCTACGAGTTGACTAGATTGGGTCAACCCTAACCTCAGAACATAATCTGACCCTTCATGGAATCTAAGGTAGATAGACCATCATCAAGGAAATGAAGGGTTGAGGGAGAAATTGAATTGAAATCGTCACCCATCAATGATCGTTTTAATCTTTGAAATGTTCATTAGTGGAATTTTTCTAGAATGTTGGCTAAGTAGTTAGTTAGGTTACATTGCATCCATGCATAATTTCACACATAGTCATGCACGATAAGTCGCATACATGTTCATATCATTATTTGTACGTATAAGTGCACTAGTTGCATCCATGCATAAACACCCATTGCATAACCTAATTGTGCATTCCATGCTCAATTTCATTACTATACATGCATAGTCATCTCCAATGAGTCAGTAATCATATCCCAATTTCCTGTAAAACCAGTGTGCCAAGGTGGTGAAATCGAGATTTGAAATTCTAAAAGCAGGCGAAATAGAACGGTTTCTGCACATCCTTTTAAGTTTTTGACAAAGGGTTAGACTCATGCGGAAGGATCTAGAAGGTCAGATGTGCTCTCCCGCGCCAAATCCTGAAGATGTCCATCAAAATGTGCGAAAGATTAAGAATCAAATGGAGGAGGTAGCCCCCTCGTGGAGCCAAACTACACGACTTCCAAAGCAAGAAGTTGAAAACAAGCCTTTGTTCCAACCATGGTTGATGGAGTCGCTAGCTGGTCTAGGCTTAAGCCTACACACATTTGTCCTATCAACCCAGGATATGAAACCTCAACTGGAGAGAGATGTTCAAGTTCCGCCCTTCATCAATCCTAATATTCAAGAAGGGGGAATAGCTAAAGAAATGGGCAAAAAGCAGATACCTAATGAAGAAATGGATCATAAGAATAAAGTCTGGGAAGAACAGCTGCAAGCTATGCAAAAGGCAAACATGTCTGGTTCATCGGATGCTTTCAATCCTTGTCTAATGTCGAATTCAATCTTACCCCAAAAGCTCAAAGTCCCAAATTTTGCGAAGTTTAGTGGGTCTGAGTGTCCACTAGCTCACTTGGGGATGTATTTACGGAAGATGGCCGCATATTGTGATAATGATGATCTGCTCATCCATTGTTTCCAAAGTAGTTTAATAGGGGAAGCTCTAGAATGGTGTCGCGAAGTAAAAGTACATACATGGAGAGATCTAGCTCGCGCTTTTATGACTCAATATCGCCAGGAGGCAGTTCTAATTTCAAAGAGTAGGGAGGAGAAGACGAGCGATTGCTCTTATCAAAAGAGGGAGATGACAGCCCAGAGTTGCCCTATGATAGGAAAAGGGAAAGTAGTTTACCCATATCCATGTGTTGCCCATTTCCCTAAAAGGACCCCCAAGAATAGTCCCAATCGGGCAGTCATCCAAGAGCAAATTGAAGATGCAATCAATATGGAGAAAGCAAAGTGCTCGGAGTCAGAACGAAGCCTTGTTAAATGGGTTGATAGAAAGAAAAGTAAGAAAGCCCAAATGACACAAGAGCAATGTTGTCAGACAGTCTCGCACATCGAATCTAAAAGCAACCTCGTTTTTAGACACCATGATGATCAGACTGTACATGCAAGCACAAGGCCTTTGGTCATGCCCGCCCATGTTCAAACACAAGATAGAGGTGTCCAGAGGAAAGTCAGAAAGATAGATCGTATCCCGATGACCTACACAGAATTATTTCCACAATTGGTTGAAAGACATCTAATTGCGCCTACGCCTGGAGCGTTGGTACAGTTCCCTTACCCAAGATGGTACAACCCAAATGCTCACTATGAGTATCACGCTAAGGCAATAGGCCATTCAATTGAAAAATGCTGGGCCTTTAAGCATAAAGTACAATCATTGAGAGAGGCTGGTTCGTTAACCTTCAATGTCAAGCAACCAAGATTCCAGGGGAATCCTTTGCCCAAACATGTGGAAGGAAGTGGTTAACATATCAGAGAGGTTCCCAAATCAATGGTTTCATTCGTTATCCACCGAGGCTAAAGTGACGGAGTACCGAACTTTTGACTATCTAATCCTTTTCAATTGATGTTCTTTTGTTTTCCATTGTGTAATCCGTGGATGCCTATGTCTCGGAATAGTTTCTATATTCAATAAAATGAATTATGCATTTCGTTATCTCACTTGCATCATGAGTTCGTTTGCCAAATTTTGTTTAGTTATGTTTCATGCCAGAATAGGGAAAGTAATATTGCCAATGTTCATGAGTTAGAAAGATATGTTAAAGGATGAAACAATCATTGAATCCAGACGTTATGAAGAAGTATCTTACTTTCCAAGGAATTCAATGAAGCGGCTATGCTGTTTTAATAATTTCCTATTAATTAATCACTCATGTTTTGATCAAATGATGGATGGCCCTCTTTGGCCGACCAGTTATCCCTAAAAAGAACCCAAATAATGATTTACCATTTCTTAACCAAATTGAGCCTGAATATTAAACTAGCTTTTTCTTAAAAGTCAGATCATCAAAAATCCAACCTGGGTTTGGGTCCCTTAGCGTTTGGCAAATCATTTGAGACAATAGTCATTACCAAAAGGATGGTAGGCCATTGTTCTGCTACCCAAAAGAAAGTCAAAGAAGAAAATCCCTTGCAAACCATTTTTGAGCCTGAAAGATTCATTTCTTGATTAACCTGTCAAAGGATCACACCCCACACTGGGGCAGTTTTTAAAAGATTGGTCCCAATTGAAGTTCAAATGAAAATGAAGTCAAGATTCCTTTATAAAAGAAAAAGTAAAAGTTGCAGTAAAAGAAGGAAAAGAAGATTAAAAGGGAAAGGAAAAAAGAAAAACAGGAAGAAGAAGAAAGAGAATAAGGGACTTACTACATATGTGATCTTTGACCAAATTACCCTTGATAAAGTTGATGATTTTGAGCCTTATGTAATTCCTTTCTTCTTTAACCCATATCCTTAGCCTACATTACGGTCCAAATGAAAGTCCTGACCAGATTGGTATACGTTGTTGTCTCTAACGATTTGTCAGACTCAATACTGAGTCTGAACTACGTAATGACCTGATCCTAAAAAGGTACGTAGGCAGCTTGTTTAAATAACAAGTTCGGTCAACATCTTGCAATAGCGCCTCAACTCGAACTGGGGGCATAAAACATTATTTGGGGTGGTATTGTTGAGCCTTAATTTTCCTTTTATTCTGAAATCCTACATCCCTAAGCCTACGTTTCGTCCCGAGTCTTAAAGACCATCTTGAGATCAAAGCATGGGTTGATGAAACTGGGGCAGTTGATGAGAAGGACAGTCATCTAGGTTGGGAAATTAACGTTACATGACTTTTGAATACTGGTATGAATTTTTCCCTATGATAGCATTGAAACATGGTAAAACATTTATTTTGTGCGGATGGCCTTTTGATTTAGCAAGTTGGTGTCATAGTTGCATAATCATGTCTCGTTCCTTAAAATCACAAAAAAAAAAAAAAAAGGAACCCTTCTTATTCTTTAGAGCATTAAAAGAGGATGGATAGTCAAAGAGTTTCAGAATCACCAGAAATTTCTATAAAGAAGATCCTTGTGGAGAAAGAGCAGTCAAACTGGGGCAAATGTTATGTCAAGTTCAAAAGGAATCCAATAATAGAGTCAAGATCGGTGGCAGATGAATTTAACTGGGGCAAATTCCGAGTTGAGTCTCAGTAGGTCCCATTCAAGCACTTTCTTATCGGATTGGAATAGGAAATCAGAGTCAAGATCAGCTGTAGGTCCATTCAACTGGGGCAAATTTTGTAATTTTTGAGCTAAGTCAATCACTTTCATGACTGGATGAATAAAGAAGATTAAACCAAGATCAGTTACAGATCCATTCAAATGTGGCGAGTTTCATGTGGAGACCAAGGATGAGGACATTGATCATGAGTGCATTGGGAGAAAAGATTCATGCATTGTCATGCATTACCCCAAATTTCATGCATTGTCATACATTTCATGTATTACCTAGATTTCATATATTGTCATGCATTTCATGCATTACCATTCATCTCATGCATTTTCGTGCATTTCATGCATTATCTACATTTCATGCATTATCATCTATTGCATGCATTACCTACATTTCATGTATTACCATACATCTTATGCATTGACATGCATTTCACGTATTACCATACATTTTATGTTTTGCCTTGCATTTCACGCATTGCCATACATCTTATGCATTACCATACATCTTATGCATTGCCATGCATTTCATGCGTTACCATACATCTTATGCATCGCCATGCATTTCATGCATTACCTTATATTTCACACATTACCACACATTACCATATGTCATGCATTTCATGTATTACCATGCATCTTATGCATTGTCCTGCATTTCACGCATTACCATACATTTTATGCATCGCCATGCATTGCATGCATTACCTACATTCTATGTATTACCAATACATCTCATGCATTACCATTGTGCATTTCGTACATTACCCAAAAAAAAATAAAAACATAAAAAATAAAAAAATGCATACATATGATCATAAGTTGGTAACATGCATATTAATAGCCACATATCACTGCATTATAAGTTAGCAACATGCATACATATAGCAACATATCATTGCATTATAGCATCACAAACAGTAATAAAGCACTCTTCACACTTGTCTTAAGCTTTCAAACGATTATTTGACATCCTTGATGGAGAGATTTCAGTTGTGTTGGGGTAACTGACCCCAAGCACACATTGGTTTACTTGGAAAACTAGGGCAAGTTGACCCCAGACACACATTGATTTATTTTGAACTAGGGCAATAAATCCCAAAGATAAGGGGATTCATTCATCGACATTCGGCCTTTACCCCAAGTGCATTTTCCAAATAGAGTAACAACCTTCCAAGCTTTGCTTTCACACCTTGTTACTAGTTGAGGTGGCTCAGATCATCGTATTCGCTACGGTTCGGATTCTTACATTCGAAGCAAGCCATCATTATGTCCCATGGCTAGATCATCGTGTCCCTACGGCTCGGATTCTTACATTCGAAGCAAGCCATCATTATGTCCCATGGCTGGATCATCGTATCCCTACGGCTTGGATTCTTACATTCCAAGCAAGCCATCATTGTGTCCCATGGCTGGATCATCGTGTCCCTACGGCTCGGATTCTTACATTCGAAGCAAGCCATCATTATGTCCCATGGCTGGATCATCGTGTCCCTACGGCTCGGATTCTTACATTCGAAGCAAGCCATCATTGTGTCCTATGGCTGGATCATCGTGTCCTTACGGCTCGGATTCTTACATTCGAAGCAAGCCATCATTGTGTCCCATGGCTGGATCATCGTGTCCCTACGGCTCGAATTCGTACATTCGAAGTAAGCCATCATTGTGTCCCATGGCTGGATCATCGTATCCGTACGGCTCAGATTCTTACATTCGAAGCAAGCCATCATTGTGTCCCATGGCTGGATCATCGTGTCCCTACGGCTCGGATTCTTACATTCGAAGCAAGCCATCAATGTGTCCCATGGCTGGATCATCGTGTCCCTACGGCTCGGATTCTTACATTCGAAGCAAGTCATCATTGTGTCCCATGGCTGGATCATCGTGTCCCTACGGCTCGAATTCTTACATTCGAAGCAAGCCATTATTGTGTCCCATGGCTGGATCATCGTGTCCCTACGGCTCGGATTCTTACATTCGAAGCAAGCCATCATTGTGTCCCATGGCTAGATCATCGTGTCCCTACGGCTCGAATTCTTACATTCGAAGCAAGCCATCATTGTGTCCCATGGCTGGATCATCGTGTCCCTACGGCTCGGATTCTTACATTCGAAGCAAGCCATCATTGTGTCCCATGGCTGGATCATCGTGTCCCTACGGCTCGGATTCTCACATTCGAAGCAAGCCATCATTGTGTCCCATGGCTAGATCATCGTATCCATACGGCTCGGATTCTTACATTCGCAGCAAGCCATCCCTGTGTACCTCAACTTGGATTCTTACATTCAGTGCGGATCGTCTCTGGTTGGCAGAAATAAACAACTCTTGATTAACCTAAAAAGCCATAGGGAGTTGAATGGCTTGGCTAAAATAGGTGTCTTTTATCTTTGCAGGCTTGTTGCTACAAAAACGTAGGAGAGTTCTTATCGTTACATTGAAGCAACTAAGCCTACAAAGAGGGGCAGCTGTAGACACCCTATTTTTGCCCTAGCCGAATAAAACAAAGGAGTCCCTTCTCATTATATTATTATTATTATTATTACCTTATTTTTATTATTTTTATTTTATTATTATTATTAGTACTTTACTATTATTTTGCTAGTATTTTTATTATCATTATTATTATTTTTTATTATTATTATTAGTAGTACTTTTATTATCTTTATTTTATTTTTACTTTACTATAATTATTTTTGTTTTCCATTTATTTTATTGTTATTATTTTTGATATATTATTATTATTATTATTATTATTATTATTATTATTATTATTATTATTATTATTACTTTTTGTATTATTACTCTATTTTTATTAGTATTGTTATTATTATTATTATTATTATTTTACTGATAATATCTTTATTATTTTTATTTTTACCATAATTATTTATTATTATTAATAGTAGTATTATTTTATTATTATTATCTTATGGATACTTATATTATTATGATAATTATTATTACTATTATTTCCTTTTTCATTATTACCATAAGAATAAAAGAATAAAAAAAAAAAATCAAAGAAGGAAGGTTGTATTAGGGTTTTCATTTTTTTTATTATAAAGCAAAGGGGGGTGAACACACAAGGGGGGCGCGCACAAAGGCAGCACACAGCCGGAGCAAAAAAGCAAAAAAAAAAAAACCTTTTTCATTCTTCTTCTTCTTCCCGGAGACACTGCAGCAGCCACCATCGTCTCAGATCGCACACGACTCCATCACTCTCAAACTCCCATCTCTTACCTCCATTCCATCTCCACCTTCCAGTAGTACCTCTGCAACTCACCACCAGCAACACCCTCTGCCCTCATCACGTCAAACTCCGGCCACCACACCAGCCACGAGCCCCGGCGAAAAGATCTCCAGTGCTGTCGCTCCCTGCTCCATACTCCATCCACCCCTGTTTTGGTTCTCTCCGAACTGCAGCAGCACCCCCACAGTAGCCAACCTCCACGGACCACGCACAACCACCTCCGACCAAACCTGACACCGGCCAGACCCGAGGACTTCTACCAACCGCTGTAAACGTCTCCGGTGGTTCTCCTAGTCCAATGACTCCTCAATCTCCCCCACAGACCCGAGCCACATCGGAGCCGGCAGCATACCAGCTCCGGCGTATTCGCTGCTCACAGCCACGGCGAGCACCACCGGTCCGAGAACCCAACACCATCCACACAGAAGCTCTCCATTTGCAACTCCCTTACACACCAGACAGTACCGGAGACCTCTGTCTCCACCTTCATCCCGAGGCTCCTGCAGTGGCCTCCGCACAGCAGCCCTGCAACCCCTCTGTAAGCCCCTCTGCAAACACACGCACACCGTGCACACACAGTAAACACACACACACACACTCATTCACACACTAAACACTCACACACACACACACACTCACATATATACACAATTATTTTATTGATTAGTGTATATATATATATATATGCATGTATGTACATATATATTTTATATACGCCAATATTATTATTGTTATATGTATTTTATTAGTAATATTGTTATATATATGATTTATGTGTATTTATTTTGCATATTATTATTATTATGTGACATATTTGTTTTATATATATTTTTACCTACTTATGTGATTGTTATTATTATGACCTTATATATATATATATATTTATATTTATGTTATTATTGGTTGCATATTTTAATTGTATATCTAATTTGCATGTATATATATTTACGTAATATTATTGTCTATTATGTATTCATGTGATATTATTGTTTATTATTGTTGTAATTATCATGTTAATATTTGGTTGATCTTATTATATAGTTATTTTATGGTTTTCATCATTGTCATATTGATATTGTATATTTTGGGTTATCATTATTGTCATATTGATACTGTATATTAGGGCAGTTATATTGTTATAGGGTTTTCGATTATTATTATATATTATTTAGGGTTGATTTGTTGCCTTAATTTCATTAATTGTTTTAAATATATATTATTGTTTATTAACATGTTAATTTTTAGGTCGATTCGTTTCCATAATTTTAGTTATTTCCATATTTGTTATTTTGCCTTTTGCATATTAGTTTTAGGGTAGATTTGTTTCCATAATTACATTAGTTGCTTCCATATTTATTATTGCATTTTGTACATTTATTTTAGGGTCCAAATTGTTTCCATAGGTATTAATTGTTTCCATATGCGTATATATTGAATATTAACTTTAAGGTTTTGATTATTTCCGGGTTGTTAGTATTGTATTTATAGGATGTTAATATCTTGTTATATGGTAGTGTATCATTGTCATTATTAGTATTATTGTTATTATTATTACGTACGATATAGTATCATCATTATTATTATTCTAAGCTTAGTATTATTATGATATGAGTTACATTATTATTATTATTATTATTATTATTATTATGCGCGTATTATTACTATCTATTAGGTTGGTTTATTATCAGGGTAAGTTATTAGGTGTTATAAGCAATTTATTATTACATAGTATATATAGCATATATGTATCCCTATTATTATTACATGTATTATGGTAATTTAATTTCTTAGTTTATTATCTTATTAATATATATTAAAACCTCCCATACTAGTATTTTCCTTTCAAAATGTTATATATAATTTCAAAATTTTGGGAGTGTATTTTCTTAATTATTATCCCTATGATTTTATTGCGGGGGTATGAGCCTTCGGGCATCACGTACCCTAAGCTCTGAGTGAATATATATGTATATATTATCTTTATTTATTTATTATTTTATTTATTTATTTTTTTACATGTATTTATAAATTCATAAAAAAGGAGTAATTTAAAGAATTATTAGATTAACTTAGGGATAATTTCAAATTAATTAGGTACCGTTCGTAAGAACGGGCGCGTAGGGGGTGCTCGTACCTTCCCCTTGCGTAACCGAACTCCCGACCCCAACTCTGGTAATGTAGACCGATTCTACCCCTAACGAAGTAATAATCATGTGTTCTAACCGCACTAAAGGTTAGTGGCGACTCCGACCTTTTCCATGATTTTTCCATGAAAATATTGAATTGATTTTTGATTTGTCCGCCCGGGGCACACGCACTCCCGGGACGCCGCGACAAAAGTAAAAAGAACAAATAACAAAGGAGAAAGGAGAGAGAGAGAGAGAGAGAGAGAGAGAGAGAGAGAGAGAGAGAGAGTGAGATGGCTAAAAGGTGTCCCTGCACACAGCAACTCTAAGCTACTGTGCTTTCTTTTTTGGTCCATGGCCAAGCAGCTCCCTTTTCCTCCTTTTTGGCTACTCCCCTAGAAAAAATCCTTTTTGGTTGTGGCTACTCTCTAAAAATGCCCAAACCCTATTCTGCCTTTCTCCTTTTATTTCAGCGCACAACAACCTCTTCGCCAAACTCTACGACCTCTCCTATTTGTCATTGCAGTGCATGGGCCTTATTATGCATGGCCCATGTGTGAATTTAAAGCCTCACGTGCTGCTCTAACCTATTTATAACCAGTGCTATTTGTGGCCTCTTCAATGCATGCATGGCCCATTGCCTCTTTCCAGATATGTGCCTCACCAAAAACAACTAAGGCAGCCCACCATCCATGAAATTGGCCTCATTTATCATTTTTTTTTTTTTTTTGCGTGGCCCATATGAATTTAATTGCTTTTTGCCTTCTTTTTGTTTCTTCCTTAATTCTTGAAAATTACTTGCAATAATAAAGTACAGATATTGGTAAATTTATGGCAAGTATAGGATAATTATATTAATATTATTATTTGAGCTCAATGATTAAATACTAAACATAATTAGGCATTTAAATGAAATTACAATCCTTAATCAATACTTTTAAACTTCTAATTACGCATATTTGATGCGTAATCACTTTTCTTTACATGTTTTCATTTAAATACCATGCAAGTTTATATCTTTGCGAATGATGATACCCTAGGGGATATTATAGCCTAGTTAAGTATTCAGTCATCTATACGAATTAGGCTATGGTTCATGTACAGGGTGGATTCGTGATCGTCAAGATAAAATATACCCTAGTTCCCAACCGTGCTCCAGATGATTGGTGCACCTTCACTACTCTATGCCCTCGAATGGTTCACTTGGCCATTAGCCTAAGACAGATAGTTGATCGAACAAATAACTTGCACCAACCAGCAGTCTAGGTGTGATTCCTGATCTTTGATATGCTTTGTAGGAGCAGTGATAAAATAGAATTTACATGCTTTCAGTAAATTGTTAGAAAAACCTTTTAAAAATATCTTCTTTTTACTTTCTTTTACACAAAGCTATAGTAAACTAGAATGGAAGCGGTGAATAACTACACTTGAGTCCCTGTGGATCAATACCTAACTTACTCACTGTTCTACTAAACTTGGGAGTAGTTAGGTTTATAAATTTTATTTTTAGTAGTTGAGGACCCAAGCCTTGGTTAGACGAAACCCTACCAGTCTATGTTTTAATTTCTTTGGGAAGTTTGTTGAATATTGAGATTTGATCATGTTTGAATCAAGTTATTAACTTGGTTATGAGTTTATGTTGTTGGAAGATAAATCAGATAAGAACTAATATCCAAATTTAGGTGTTATCGGCTGAGGTGAATTTATTATGAATGGTTGTTTAATTGAAGTATGACCATCAAGATAACCTAACTTGTATTACAAAATTTGTGCCTTGATAAAGTAATTGATTGTTGCTAAAATTCAGAACTGAATACTGAAATAACCGAAGTTTAAATTTGATTTGTATTATCAGCTTTTATATATTCCTAAGATTGTCAATTGGTATAATACCTTCGCTGATTAGCATATTGTGATTGATATTGAAGTGAGGTTGTGGTTGGTTTAATTAAAAAGGGTTAAAATAAACTGAAATTCTGCTAAATAATTTTTAAATACCCAATTCACCCCCCCTTTTAGAAATACATCTTTAATTTCACCTTGATGATGCTTCTCTCATTTTCTTATTGTTGTATGTTGATGACATACTAATAGTTGAGAAGGATTTATCTAAGATAAATTAGTTAAAGCATCTATTCCATAAAGAGTTTGACATGAAGGATCTTGACCCAGTCAAGAAGATTCTTGGGATGGAGATTTACTGGGATAGAACTGCAGGGAGGTTGTGGTTATCTCAGGGCAGTTATGTGGAGAAGGAGTTCGAAAGGTTTAGCATCACTGATGCTAAATCAACATGTACACCTCTAGTGAATCACTTTAAATTGTCTACCATTGAATGCCCAAGCATGGATGATGAAATTCGGGATATGTCAAAGGTCTACTCTACTAGTTTTGTGGGGAGTTTAATGTATGTCATGGCGTGTACAAGACCAGACTTGGCACATCCTGTAAGTGTGGTGAGTAAGTTTCTCTATAATCTAGGTAGACAACATTGGAAAGTCATCAAATGGATTTTTAAATACTTACAGGGTACTTCTAATTATGGCATCATGTTCGGCAAGCAATAGGATTGTCAGTTGTGGGGTTTATTAATGCTGATTATGCAGGGGATATAGATGAAAAAAGGTCTACAACGAGTTATGTATTCACCCTTGTAGAAGAACCCATATGTTGATGGTCCATGGTACAATCCCTATTGGTATTTTCTACAACTAAGTCTATATATAAGGCAGTCATCGAAGCTGCAAAGGAAGTGTTACGGTTTACTAGTTTGGTCAAGGAGTTAGGTATACAATAAGGTGGATTATGCTACTTTGTGACAGTCAGAGCGTCAACTATTTGACGAAGAATCAAGTGTATCATGCTAGAACCCAACACATTAATGTAAGGTTCCACAGGCTCCGAGAATTGATTTCTTCAGGTGAACTTGTACTTAAGAAAGTTCACACATCTAATAACGCAACAGACATCTTGACAAAGACGATTGTTGACTTTATAAGTCCGATACCGTTTTGATAATGACAAATCACTTTGTATCTTACCTGTGCACTTAGTTTTTGAACAAAATTAATTCTTAGCACGCACGGATGATAAGGACACAATGGAAGCCATAAAGAACTCGATGCTCACACCACATGATGGCATTTGAAGAGCAAAAGGAATTACGACCAAATTTGTCAATTGTAATTACATTATATTTTGGGGTTTGTAATAATATGGTCTGTAATAATGCATTGCATGCATGATAGGATTTAATGCTCAAAGGTCATAGACTGACCATAAGATTAAAATACCCCTATATTAAAATGACTTATTCACAAAGAGTTGAAAAAGTTCAAGGACAAGTTCGGGCAAAAATCTTTAATTTGAAAAGACCCTCAATCAATCGACCCATGCATGTTGAAAATGACTCGGTCGACTAGCTTTATTATTTGGCATATTTTTTTAAGTGCCTCTGTTGGCCGACCAATAATGCACATATCATCCTCAGTCACCCGATCGTTAAACACATCCACTTTAGCATACTCAGCCGACCAGACTTTAAGGCCGAAAGATTCCTTGACCAACCGAACCTACATAAATTAGGCTTTTGCCTCTTAGCACAATTGATCAGCACTATGCTCAGCAGACCGAGCCTCGAATATATTTTGAAAATTACAGAGGGCTCAGCCGATCAGCTTAATGCTCAGTCAACCGAACCCCACTGTTTGGCATTTATTTTTCCATGGTCAGCCAACCAACGCTCATGCCATTTAACCAACCCTCTCGGGTTTTCGAGTTTTTACTGCGCTAATCATGGTTAATTTTATAATTAAACATTTTCAAAATACCATTTGTGTCCCTAACGATCATAATTTTTTGGGAAGTCTATATATATCCCATTCATTAACTCGATTAGCAACTTGATTAGCAAAAATTCTCTCTGAAATATTTTGTGCTTTCATTGCTTACATACTTTTATTTTCAAGCATATTACACTTTCTCTCTTCCATTCTTACTTGCTAAAATTATTATAAGAAGAGAGCATCATCTTTATACTTCTCATTTTCAAATCAATTGCAACTTGAAAGGAGTTTGATTTTCATTGTTGTGGGCTTACTTTATATCTTCTTCAAGTTTGTACTCTCACATATTGATTACGCGTCAAAACTGCATAATTGGGAATCTTAAACCGGGTTTTACGGTTTATATTTTTAATTAAATGTCTAAAATTGTCCAATATTTTAATAAAGTGCCAAAATCATCATTCTTGAACTTTATTGCATTATTTATGAAGTTTTGGTAATTTTTTTGTTGCAGGAAAAATCTTGGAAACCAAAACCGACACCTGTTCGTATTTCATGCATAACTTTTCCTTCCAAGCTCCAATTAACACAATTCAAATTTATGGAGAAAGAGGAAAGAATTATCTACAACTTTTGTGTTTTAAGTTTTATGAGAAACAGGATCCAGAAGAGTCAAATTTGCGATGAACAGAGAATGAAAAAAATGAAAAAAAAATAATAATCCGAGTCGGGTCTCCATCCGGGTCAATCCTCTCCATTTGGGTCTAGGGCAGCCCCTCCTATTTAAGCTCCCCTTTTCTCCTACACAGGGTGTGCCTCCGGAACCCTTCTCTCTCCCTCAAACTCTCCCTCTTCCCTTCTCTTTCTCTGTTACTTTGTTTTTCTTCCTTGCTCTCTCTCTTGTTTTCTTTCATCCTCTTCCCTATCTTCCTTTCCCAATTCTTTTTTCTTCTCTTCTCACTCTATTCTTCTCTTTTCTCAACCCTCTATTTAGCTCTCCTCTTTTCCCCTCTCTATTCTTTTGTTCTGCAACCAGCCATAGCCACCCACAGCTCCTTACCAGCAGCCGTTCCAGAGTAGCCTCTCCTCGGCCAGCTTCCACACCAGTTCCACGGCAGCCCAAGAAACCTGCTACATCGGTGAGCCACCAGAACCCAGCCACAACCCCTTGTTGCAGCCGTGCAGTAGTAGCTATGTGCTCTGCTTTAGCCATAGCAGCCCAACCATCCTCCCGGCTCTCCACACGACCATTCCTCCACCAGACAGTAGCAGTTCTTGCCCAACCTCCTTCAGCTTGCAGTAAATCCACAAATCACCACCATCTGCGACATCATCTATCCTCTGCCACTCCAGCTCCTTCGCAGCAACAAACTCCTCTGCAACAGGACCCAAGACTCCAGCATAGCAGCTGCGGAGTTTTCCACGGCCTGCCATGGCCCTCTCTCTCTCTCTCTCTCTCTCTCTCTCTCTCTCTCTTATTTCTTTATTTAGTAATACTGATGTTTTGATTTGTTAATGTTATTTAAAAAAATCTGGATTTTAATGTTTTATTCTTATTGTAATAGCTATTTAATTTTTTTTTGGTTCAAAGAAATTAGGCTAGTCATCTTTTCAAGATTTAATTTTTATTTTTCCAAAACTTGATTTAGTTTAGGGTCGGTGTTTATTAAAGTTTGTGTTTTTATCGTGTTTTGTTTTCATTTAATTCATTAATAATTAGTTTTAATTCGAGGTCCTTCTTGTTAAAGGTTCAATTTTTATTGTATGCATTTGTGTCCGATTGAGTTTCCATTGCATGTTTTAATTCCTTATTTGTAGTTGCCATATTTTATAATGCATGTTTAGGTATTCCCTTAAGTAGACTAGGATTTCCATACTTGTTTTTTATTGCAAGCATGAGTGGCTAAGTTCGGTAACTCAGGTTGTGGGTCGAGGTCGTTTGTGTTCCATGGTTTATTAGTTATCCTATGATATCATTGTTAAACTTTTATTTCGTTAAAATCGAAAATTGAAGGAATCGTTGATAAATCGCTAGCTCTTGCTTCTTGTTTTGTTGTTGATGTTAGGCACATCAAAACCTTGATTTAATCTAGGATTTTGATCAACTTATTTTTACATAAAATTCGGTTGATGCATAATAAGAGTTTTTATTTTCTTTCGTTTGGATGTGGCCAATTTACTCGATTGTTAGTAATAAAATTTCATCTTATTAATGCCTTCATTGGATTAACAAGAAAAGGAGTAAGGCCTAGGAAATTAGTAAACGGTGGAAGCAAACAGACGTTGAACCCGTAACCCAAGTATTTGGTAAATTGTTTCAGTTAATCTGTTTAATTTGATTGCGTTAGTAGATTTACATTTTTGGAAAATTGATAAAATTTCAGTTTCATTTTGATAGTTTACTCAAGCTTCTCTCACTTTGTTTACTGTTTTCAAAATCGTAAAAGACAAAAAAGATTTTCGAAACCCATTTTTCAGCAACAGGATTTCACTAAACTTTTGTAAATACTTTGATACTCAGTGGTCCCTGTGGAATACGATCCTGGACTCATCATTGATACAACTTGACACTTCTGCACTTGGAAGCACAACTCAGAACGAGTCACATATCTATATACATTTGAAAATATTTCTTGAGAGACTTTTCTCATATTATTTCTGATTGATAAATACTGTTGGGAAAAATCTCTTTTTAGCTTGCGAGTCTTTTGGCATTTTCATGGCAAGACTCAAGAGCTCTTGTTGTGCTTATTGCTAAAAATATTTCTGAGTTATATCCAACATCTCCTATACTTTATCTTGAAAACAATCTTTGGAGATATTATTTCATGCATTAGATCTTTGAAGAGTTCTTAATATAGAATTTCTTTTAACTCAAAGATCATTATCTCTCACATTTCTTTCTTTTGAGAGATATATTCATATAGATTCAATTGAGCATAAATTTTTATCATACAAGAGTGCATTGGTTGTATTGTGGTACATATTTTCTTAGTATAAAAGCACTTGTATTGTACAGAAAATTTATACTTGCGATTGTATTCCAGGTGTGGCCTGAGGAGGTGGTGATCTAGCCTGTAAGGATTAGTTGTATAGGTTGGGCCCAGTCGTGTGAATGTGAGCTGGGGTATTCCTCGCCTAATAAGGAGAGGAAGTTATAATTAGTGTCGCTCCACCCGTTAAGTGAGCATTAGTGGAATCCTTTTGCATGTGAGCTTGAGGTAGGGACGTAAGCACTATTGCCGAAGCTCGATAACATATCTCATGTCACTCTTACCTTGATCTTTACTTCCTATACTTAGTTGCTTATCTTTATTTTCCAAATTCATTGCATTAACGTTTAGATGCTTATTTGTGATTGCCTGAAATATACTAGAACTATTTTATCTGTTTAGATTATCTGAATTTTATTTGTTGAATTGGAACTGTTTAGTAAAGACCCTAGGTTGAGTTATACTGACTATGGATATTGACCTAAATTTTTAAAATCTCCAATTCACCCCCCCCTCTCTTGGGATTACACCAATTACATCACCGGTTACCACAGAAAAGTTCAAGCATTGCTTGGACTTGCTTCATATTTCCAAATGCTAGAAGGGAGACGGTTCCAACCTAATGTCCCAAGTTGAAGCTGGAACAGAAGGCTATGTTTTGGGGTTCTCTTAAGGGGCGTATACTCGCCAAGGTGGAGATTGTTGTGATATGTGGCTTATATACTTGATAGGAAGCATGTACAAGGAGAAGACATAGAGAAAAATCAATGTGTTGAGGAGTAGAAGGTAAATTGTCAACAATTTGGCACCAGAATTCAGAAAAATTACATTTTGTCTAAAACCGCCGACGGCTTGGCTCAAGGACTCAATGCACATTTTTGAATTTTGAAAGGGGGACGTTAAGTTGGTTGAGGTTGGAGGGAAACCCTAAGATAACTTTATATATACACTGTTTTTGGTGTATTTTCATTGTAAGAAGATCATTGTATGTGTCTTTTAACACCAAAATAGTAAAGTACTTTGTCGATTACTCTCGTGGATGTTGGCATTGCCTAACTACATAATTCCTTGTGTTGTTTTATTTGCTTCCATATATACTATATGGGTGTGTTCTGTAATTTGTTTTCATTGTTTGCTGCATTGATATTCCACTGTGCAAATACGATTCATACAAGAGGATAATTTAATTGGAAAAATTTAATGATTACACACACACACACACACACACACACACACATATACATATATATATATATATATATATATCTCCCCTCCCCCCAACTAGGATTCCTATATATATATATATATATATATATATATCTCCCCTCCCCCCAACTAGGATTCCTAGACCCGCCATTGTAAAACAGGAAGTAATTAATAATTTAGATTAATTTTGTAATATAAAACTATTGAGAAAGAAAGTGGTGGAAAGTGGTTGAGTTGGGATCTATTTAAAAATATATATATTTTAATAGAATTCATTCATGTTGAGATTTTCAAATTTTTTGAAAAAATAATGAAAAATTTATTGGGACTAGATGTAGAAAGAGAGAGGAGTTTAAAAAATAAATTTAAAATGATTAAAAAAAAGTTAGTGGCATCTATGTGGAACCTTTGCCTTTGTAGTTGACAAAAAGAGAGAGGATAAAAAAAAAATGCTTAATTTAAAAAACAAAATTAGATAGGTCCATATAGCACCCCTTCCTTTATCACAAAAGAGAGTGAGATGGGAGAGAGAGGGGAAAAAAATCTAGTGCCAAATGACAACACTGAATTTACCTAATATTTCAAGGTCCATATAAAATATAAATAATGAGTAATAATTAGAAATAGGTAGAATTATATGGAGAACATCCGCTTAAATAAAATAAAAATTGTGGTATTTGACCATCTTAGGTTGATTTTTAATTTTTAATTCAAAATTGATAAAAATAATAAGGTTTCAGGTAATGCAATTAAGAGAATGTGTCTATCATAATTAAACATATTAATTTTTTCATGAATTAATTTGAACTTGAAATGAGTGTAGTTAATTAGTAAATTGAGTCCAAGCAAATTTGCCAACTAAAATTGAGTTGCACCTTTGGCATGCATCACACAAATGAAAGAAGATTCACCAATTATCATGATTAATTCTATTAATTGTTTGTAAATTAATTTTATATTGAGAAATAAATGACTAATGACCAAATGGAAAAATGAACAAAATTGCACCATGGGTATAAGAGACGATTCGTCGAATTCGGACAAGGTTAATTAATTAGAGGGCCCTCATTAATATAGTTTCCTATTTTAGTTCTTTGCAGTTTCTACACATATGATACACAAATTACTTAAATACTTAAATATTTATGTTGACTTTTGATAATGACAAATCTTAAGTATCTCATTTGTGCATTTAGTCTTTGAACAGATTTATATTTCAGAAGGTACAAATGGTCATTGTAATATGGAAGTCATGAGGCACTTAAAGCATATATCATCTGGCTTATTACATTGAAATTGAAGAGCAAAGAGTGAAGACTTGTTTTGTTTCAACTGTAATGCATTTAGATTAAGTTGAATATGCATGTCTTACTTGATCTGATGGAAAGCTCAATATCGACAATAGATTGACCCTAGGAAATCAATTTTTCATCCTAATTTTTCATGAAAAACCTTTGACTTAAAAAGATAAAATTTATACAAAAGGTTTGAAGTGTTTTTTAGGATAAAAGAAGGCTTGTTAGGGTGAAAAATAGGGGAATCATTGACTAATGGCACGCATTCATCGACTAATGAAACTAGTAAACCTCATTGAGTTTCTACCTAGGTGATTCGTCGATGAATGGACTTGACTCGTTAACGAGTGGGCATAACTTGTCGATGAATGGTATTAAGTTCTCGACATAAATTTCCAGTAGTTAAAAATATTTTTCAACCCAAATGACTCATCGACGAAACATAGTGATTTGTCGACGAGTGAAGGCCACTCGTCGATGACTGGAAGCCACTTGTCGAAGATTCCAAAGGGCAGACTGACGCTAAAACAACTCCCAATGGCCATAAAATTCAAAAATAGTATTATTCTATTACCCCAATGGCCATAAAACGGTCACAAGGTATTTTTGCCTATAAATACCAAACCCAAAACCTTTTAAATAACTTTTGCACATATTATTTCATACTCTTGAATTTTTGGGCATTGTTTTCACTCATCCTTTCAAAATCAAAGAAGCATTTTCTCTCATCTACTCATTCATTTGAAAATTTTTTCTTGAGATCAAAAACCTAGTTTCACCAAATCTCATTTATTGCAAAAATATTTTGTGGAGAAATCATTTATTACATTTGAATCTTTGAGCATTTATTTTCATACACATTTACTCACTCAAAGATCATTTACTCTCATCTACTCTCATTTATTTAAAAAATATTTTTGAAAGAGAAACCCCAACTCTATTGAGCTTAAAATCATATCTTGTTAGAGTGCATCAAATTTTTTGTTGTACAAACTAGCTTATTGAAGAAGCATTTTATTGTACACAAAATATTTTATTCTCATTCGTATTTTGTGGTTCAGGTATAGAACCGTGCGAAACGAGGGGTATCGTCTTGAGAGGTAGCTCCGCCTATAAGGAGTGGTGTAACAGGAGGCTCCGTGTAGTGATCCCAAAAAAAAAAAATAAATAAATAAATAAAATTTTAAAAAAATTAATCAAAAAAATAAATTAATTAAATCATTATTATTATTTAAATTATATAATAAAATATATTATATTATAATATAAGAATATATATATAAAGTTAACTTCCAAGAAGAAGGAAGATTTTTTTTTTTAACAGAGAGCTACGCCCCCCACCCCAATGCCTCTCTTCGTCTCAGTCTCTCTCTTCCCTCATTTCTCAACGGATATTCAGCCGATTAGGAAATGGAAGGTACCGTTGGATTCCTATCTCCGCTACCGACATTTCTACTAGAGTGGATTTGTCGTGAGAGCGGCGTAGGCACCATTATTGGGGTAAGACAACTTTTCTCCTATTTCTTCAGTTTCTCCTTAAATCTGTTGTTAAATTGACGATCGGGTACCACCATAGGGTCCTAGTTGCGATCATCGTCATTTTGGTCAGAGTAAATTTTTAATTTGGATTTCCTAAGCCCCACTCCAAAGCGAGAGTGGGATTTAGAAAAATAAGTAAATTGGTTACATTTGAGGGTATAATTATTTATTTGAAATTTAAGGGCTTAGGAAATATTAAAATAGTATTTTATTTAGGATTGATTTAATGGAATTAAGATTTTTAATTTTAGGGTTCGGGTGAGCACCGCAGGTATCTTTTCGGGGTCCCTATTTGCGTAGTTCAAGAAATCAGGTAAAGGAAAAAATATATATTAAACCAGAATTTTTATGAATTTAATGGAAAATGATTTGTGTTATATATACGTGCATATGTTTTAGTATGAGTTTAAAATGTCCACCCTTTAAATTATGCTTTCTAAGCCTACGACTATTTTATTAGATACGTATATGTGAAATTGATCTAATGGAAGTGAAATATTTTTTAGAATAATTATGTAAGAAATTAAAGGTATTTTTTCAGTATGTGAATGTTAAATGTGAGTTGACTTATTTTATAGGAAATATATATGAATTTTACTGCTAAATAGTGTGACATGAGTAAATAGGAATGCTGTGTGGAAATATATTATATGTATGAGATGTAGGATATATAGGAAATAAACTGAGTATAAAATTGTTATATGAAACTCACATGCAACCATGTAAAACAACTTAAAAATATTAGGTAAAACAGTTGAAAGATGTTGGATAAAACAATTAAAAAACGTTGGGTAAAATAGTTGAAAGATGTTAGGTAAAACAGTTGAAAGATGTTGGGTAAAACAACTGAAAGATGTTGGGTAAAACAGCTAAAAAATGTTGGGTAAAATAGCTGAAAGATGCTGGGTAAAACTGCTGAAAGATGCTGGGTATGAAATGAAATAAAATGGAAATGAAATGTGAAATGTGAAATGTGAACAATGTAAAATGAGAAAGAGTCACGTGAAGTGAAATGAAATGAAAAGTAAAATATGGAAACATGAACAGTTGAGAAATGCATAATAATGGCAAACAAAATAATGTATTATGATATTAGAAGTATTTATGCTAATAAAATATGTTACAACTGGGGTGGGGCATAGTATACGCTCAAGGGTTTGCTGAGAAAGGCAAGTGCACTAGTACTATCAGATATAGTAGTAGACTGCATAACGTACTAGGGCAGAGAGAACTTACTTGTATGGGTGGGTAGACTTCCCTATCCTCGGGGCCTTCGCTGGTAAACCTTTGCTTGAATTGTGTGAGTACGAGATCAATCTAACACTAGAGGGCTTACTGAGTAAGGTGAGTGTACTAATATGCTTTAGTAGTGACCTTCGGATTGCCAAATGTATCAAAGCAGAGAAGTGTTACTTGTATGGGTGGGTAATCACCCATATCCTTGGATAATCTCTTACGTTAAATCTTTTGCATGTGATTGATTAGGTTTAGAAAATGATTTTCGAAATTATATTAATGATTTGCAAATGATGAATAATATGTTATATACAAATCTCATGTTGATCACACACTGTTTTAATATATTGTTTCTTTCTTTACTAAGACGTGTCTCACCCGAATACAAATTTATCTTTTTTAGAACATCCACGAGATCGAGCTTAAAGAGCTCAAGTTGGATATAACATTTTGGGTTATAGAAAGAAAAATGTATAATTTTAATAATATTTTGGAATGTAAATATTTTATGTTTTAAGTATTTTAAGAAATGGATAGTTGTGAATACGGGAAGTGTAGGTTATGTTTTGGAGAAATATATATATGTGAATACTGGGATTCATGATTTATTATGGTGTGTAGATAGGTTTAGAAAACTCTGGTATTATATTTGTTGGAAGATTATAATTCTATTTTTCGATGCATAAATGATAATAGAATGTGGATTATCAGGTAAATGAATGGATTAGTAGCACTCCGGGCCCATTTAGGGGGCTGAGGTGTTACACTCCGCTCGAGTGAATGAGTGTGTATAAGGTGGCGTCGCCTAGTTTAAGGAGTGGAATAGTGAAATCCTTAAACGGGTCGTCTTGAGGCGAGAATGTAGACGAGGATAGTCGAACCTCACAAGAATCTCGTGTTTGCTTTCTCTTTCCCTGCACTTTAATTTTCCCGCACTTGTATGTTTTCATTTAATTTGTTGTGATTATTGTATATGTGTTAAATATTTGCAAACTTAAATATTTGTGGGACTTGAGATTGGTTGAGAAACCCTAAGTTTAAGTTATATTGGTTGTGTTTTTTTTTTAAAAAAAGGTGTAAACTTGACTTAAATTTTTAAAATATCAAATTCACCCCATCCTCTTGGGATTATACCAAAAATCACAATTTACTTTAAATAACCATACAAAATATATGCCCTACGACTATATTTGTATGAAAAAAAATATTATTTTAAAATTTATAAAATAAAATATGTAAAATATATATTGTAAAAGCATTTATTTTTACTGTCATATATTAGTCAATCTCAAATGGTGATTGTTGAATTTATATGACTAAGTAACCTTTAGGTAAATTACTAAATTTTTTTTTTTTATCGTGGCACCACCAATTTAAGATAGCTTTTAAATAAAACAAATAATTAATAGACGTTGTTAATTCTTTTTAAAAAAGGCAAAAAACTAATAAATATATTTTTTAAAATTATAGAGTCAGCCTGATCTTTCATTTAATGCTATTTCCTTTTTTGCTCCCCTAATTAATTAGCCTAGATAATTATTCCTATGTATCGGCGTCCTCGTCATCTCTCTATATGTACCTCGCCATCACTCGCCCTTCTCTGCCATCTTTACCTTCATAAGCGCAATTCAACAATTACGACAACTACAAGCAGCTCTCTCTCAATTAGTCTCAAAATGACGACAGCAGTCTCAGCAGATTCTTACAAAGCCGAACCCCTCCACTCTGGTAAAAAGGTGCCGGAGTTTGGGATGTTGAACGAAGTGCCTGAGTCGCAGGTGTGGAATAATGAAGAAGGCAATTATAAGGGGCAGGCTTTGGAGGACATTGGCGCTGAGGTGCTGCCACTCATTGATCTGGCCAAGGCCGATGCCCCTAAACTGGTGAAGCAGTGTTGCAAGAGCAGCGGATTTTTCCAAATCACCAACCACGGCATTCCCCTTGCCGTCCTCCAAAACATGGAGTCCGCCAGCGTAGACCTCTTCTCGTTGCCGATGGAACAGAAAATGAAGGCGGCGCGTGAGCCCGGTTCCCTCACCGGCTACGGCACCTTCCCGATTGCCTCCTACCTCCGACAGAACCTCTGGTCCGAATGCTTAACCGTCTTCGGATCCCCACTCCAAGATGCCCATCAAATTTGGCCGGATCAGAGTCAGGAGCACTCCAAATTTTGGTACTCAATGCGTACTCAACCGCCAATCTTTAATTTGTCGTTTCTTTTATTATTATTATTATTATTATTATTATTATTATTATTATTATTTACGTAAAATTCATCAACACCCCACCGTTAGTTTTGCTTTTTTAATTTATGAAAGCGCTATTAGGTCTTTTTGCTTGCAAAACATCACAATCTAAGCAAGGGTGATCCTCATTTCTTCTTTATATTAATTTTTTTTTTTCCTATTTCATTTTATTCTTGACAGTGATGTGGTTGAAGAATACAAACAAAAGATGAGAGAACTAGCACTGAGGATTTGGTCTTTAGTACTAGAGGCACTGCGCATTACCAAAGACGATATTGAGTGGGCTGGTCCAAATCGAGACTTCGAGGGTACCGACGGGGTCTTAAACCTAAATTTCTACCCAGTTTGTCCAGAGCCAGAGCGGGCTATTGGTGTCCCACCCCACACCGATTCAAGCCTCATCACACTTCTGCATCAGAGTAGTACCAGTGGGCTACAAGTCTTCCTAAAAGGAACTGGGTGGGTCTTGGTCCCGCCCATGACCGGTGCCCTTATTGTCTTCGTGGGCGACCTCCTCCAAATAATGTCCAATGGATTGTATCGGAGTCCTCTTCACAAGGCAGTGGTGAATCGCGCGGAAAATCGCCTCTCTTTTGCATTTCTTGTTGGGCCTCCACGTATTGCTCAAATTGGGCCCCACCCTAAAATTGTGGGCCCATCTAACCCACCTTTATATCCGACCGTGACTTGGAGTGAATTCCTCAGTCTCAAGGCAAAGTTTCGAAATGATACCCTTCCATCAATTCAACTTGTCAATTCTGAAAATGATTCTACAGAAATAGGAATTAAAGAGCCATAAGAATGGTAACAATAATAATAATAATAATAATAATAATAATAATAATAAGGTGCTCATGAATAATGTTGGATTTTCAATTAGAGTGGACTTTTGTCGAATATTAATTATTTCTTATAATAACTAAATCCAAAACATTCTTATTTGGTAAGAAATGCGTGTAACTACATTTGAAATTCCATTCCAAAATTTTATGTTCCTATTTTCATAAGAAACGTGAGTAAGTATATTTAAATTTTCATTCCAAATTTGTTATTTGATTTCTATATGGGTTTTATTTAATATTTTCTTATATTAATTTTATTTAATTTTTCATTGCATTGAACTCTCACTTTATTTTATTTTGCAAAACAAAGATGTAGGATAACGGTTGGTTTTTTTTTTCTAGTCAACGATCAAATAATATTCCTTATATTTTTTAAAATTGTTTTGTATCATCAAATAAACCAAAAAATATTGAAAATATATTTTTTCATGTAAACCTTAGTATTACTCAATGCGTACTCCAACACCTTCTTTTTTCTTTTTACATTTTTAATAGGAAGTCATTCGTGGTGAAAAGATTTAAAATTATAGTCTTTCCCATATGTGGCCCACTAGACTTTAAGGCGGAGAAAAAGGAGTTATTCAATCCCCTTACGGTACCTCATGGCATACAAGTCTTCCTCGTGTGTTGGCCACTAGACTATACTATTGAGAAAATGTGTCACTCTATTTATTTCAACTAAAATATAAATCAACTCATGGATGATTGTTAATGGAAAAACAATTACTTTGCATAAAATTTTTTTATTTCATCCTCTTAATTTTTATAAATATGACACTCCACTTTTAATTTGGTACTCAATGCGTACTAAGCACCTATCTTTAATTTGTTGTTTCTTTATTATTATTATTATTATTGATAAAAGAGAAACTCACACTATTTCTTATTAACACTATACAAGGCTTTATACAAGAGTACAAGGGTAACTTAGGAAATATACAAGGGTACAAGGGTAACTTAGGAAGTATACTAACATCCCCCCTCAAACTCAAGGTGGTATTGAAGATGTCAAATGGAGTTTGCATATTAAAGCACGATGGCGACCAGGTGGATGAGCCTTTGTGAAGATATCAGCCAATTGATCAGTCGAAGGAACTGACAAGAGGCGAAGTGTCCCTTCCTGAAGATGATTACGCACGAAATGATAATCGATTTCGATGTGTTTGGTGCATTCATGAAAAACATCGTTGTGAGCGATCTAGACAGCACTGTGATTGTCACAGTAAAGCGGAGTGCGAGAGGGCTGAGAAACACCCATATCGTGGAGAAGCCAACGAAGCCAAAGAAGCTCAGAAGTTGTATTAGTAAGAGCCCGATACTCAGCCTCAGTACTAAAGTGAGCAACAACAGTCTTCTTTTTGCATCGCCAAGAGATAAGAGAGTCACCAAGTAGAAAAAGAAAACCAGTGGTAAACCGACGATTAGTAAGGTCTCCTTCCCAATCAGCATTTGAATAAACCTGCAACGTCAAGGATGAGTGAGAGGAAAAGAAAAGCCCATGAAATAAGGTTCCCTTCACATATCGTAAGATGTGAAGAACAACTGCATAGTGAACGGAACGAGGAGTCGACATAAACTGGCTAACAAGGTGCACTGCATAGGCAATGTCCGGTCGAGTGATAGGGAGATAAATCAAGCTCCCAACAAGTTGTCGGTAATGAGTGGCATCAAGAAGAAGCTCCCCATCAGTAGGACTGAGTCTGATGTTGGGCTCCAATGGACTATCAGTGATTTTACAATCTGTGATACCGGCACGTGTCAGAAGATCAGAAGCATATTTAGCTTGAGTCAAAGAGTAGCCATCAGAGGTAGGAGACATTTCTAAGTCGAGGAAGTAGCGAAGAGAACTGAGGTCTTTCATCTCAAACTGCTGACACAAAAATTGCTTAAGCTCATGAATACCAAAAGTATCATCACTAGTAATGATCATATCATTAACATAAAGTAGTAAAATAGTAACGCCAGTAGCTGTGTGACGGGTAAAAAGGGCTGAATCATAAGGGCTAGAGGCAAACCCAAGCTGTGCAATAGTAGAGCTGAACTTGGCAAACCAAACACGGGGAGCTTGCTTAAGCCCATATAAAGCAGGACGGAGACGATAGACCTTACTAGAAGGATGAGGATAACCTGGAGGGGGCTGCATATATACCTCCTCAGCCAAATCACCATGTAAGAAGGCATTCTTAACATCCATCTGAAATAAAGGCCATCGGCGAACAGAGGCAGTAGCCAACAGTGAGCGAACGAAGGTAATACGAGCAACAGGAGCAAATGTCTCCTCATAATCAATGTCATATTCCTGAGTAAAACCTTTTGCCACTAAACAAGCTTTATATCTTACTTCAGAACCGTCGGAGTTCGTTTTCCATTTATACACCCATTTGTTCCCAACTACAGTCTTTCTAGGAGGTAGGTCAACCAGGTCCCAAGTATAAGTTTTGTGAAGGGCGTTAAGTTCTTCAGACATAGCTTGCTACCAAACAAGAACAGAACAACCTTCATGATAATCGTGAGGCTTGTGAAGGGAGTCAAGAGTAGAAAAACAGTGATAATCACTAAGATAGGTAGGAGGCGCCCTTACCCGACTAGAACGACAGACATCCAAATCAGAGGACTTAGGCAGAGTGGATGCGATGGCATGATCATCAAACGGGCCAGGTTCGCGAGAGGCGGACATGGAGTGATCACCTAATGAGCTGTCATGATCTGCCCTAAAGGAAAAACTAGGAGAGAGATCGATGGCAGGGTGAGTGAAAATGGGAGAGTATAAGGGACAATTAGAAGAAAATGAAGAGAGACTAGTGAACATTTTGTGTTCCCAAAACTGAACATGTCGAGAGACTCAAAGACGCTTGGCTATGGGGTCGTAGCACCGATAACCCTTGTGTTCAATGCCATAACCAAGAAAGCAACAGAAACGAGAACGAGGTTCAAGTTTTGTATGTTCATGAGGTGGGAGTAAAACAAAGCAAGCATAACCAAATACTTTGAGAAAAGAATAATTAGGTACCTTTCCATAGAGAGCCTCATATGGGCACTTATTAGAAAGAGTAGGGGTAGGAACCCGATTAATAGTGTAAACAATGGTAAGAGTAGCTTCTCCCCAAAAGGATTCTAGGAGGGATGCAGAGAAGAGTTGAGAGCGAATAGTGTCAAGGATGTGGCGATGCTTACGTTCAACACGACCATTCTATTGGGAGGTGAATGGACAGGATCGATGGGATAAGGTGCTGGCCTCGTGAAGTTCTGCAATGAAAGGAGTAGAAGTATATTCTAGGGCATTATCGGACCGAAAGACTTTAATGGTGTGATTAAATTGAGTTTTAATCATTTGCTTAAAGTCACGAAAAACAGTAAGTAACCCAGTGCGATCATGCAAAAGATAAAGCCACGTAAACCGAGAGTAATCATCAATAAAAATAACAAAGTAACGAGACCCACCCTTAGTAAGGACAGGAGCAGGTCCCTAAATATCATAATGAACCAAATCAAAAGGTGAAGAAGACAGAGAATTACTTTCATTAAAAGGTAAAGCTTTCTGTTTCCCAAGTTGACAAACATACAATCAAAAGGTTCAAACTTAACATTTCCCAAGCAACCACTAGAAGCTAAAGACTGAACACGAGATAATGAGGTATGACGGAGACGAGAATGCCAAACACGAGAAGACACTGCAGCAGAAAGAGATAGGGGAGAACACGAATGAGGCAAATGCAGAGATGTGAGCTCGAAAAGGTGACCAACTTTACTCCTAGTCCCAACAAGCTAGCCCATCTTCAGATTCTGCACATCACAACCTTTGTGAGAAAAGGTTAAAATCAAACCACTTTTAACAAGTTGACCAACAGAAAGGAGATTGAGAGACAAGTTAGGCACAACATATGTGTTAGGGACAGAAAAAGCAAGAGTAGAAACATGACCAAGATGACTAACAGACATATGGGAACCATCAGCAGTATAAATCAAAGGAACAGGAGTTAGAGACTGCTTATACGTCACTAAAGAGGAATCAGAGGTCATATGATTGCAACAGGAAGAATCAATAAACCAAGGTGTAGAGGTACTTGTGGAGACTGATAAGGCAGTAGAAGTATGGGAGAGAACCTAGGTGATAATTGCCTCAAGGTCAGCTGCAGAAAGAGACAACAAAGGAGGTGCAGAAGATGAAGCAGAAACTGAGGAGCTGGTGGAGACAGCAGCAACAGGCCTGGAAGAGGAAGATGCCTTAGCCTTGAGAGCATCCCTAGCATCCTTGGCCTTCTTCTTAGGACAATTAGAAATACGGCGACCTTCCTCCTTACAATAGTGGCACTGGCCATTGAAACTTCGCGGTCTAAAAGAAGCAACAGCCGCAGCAGGAGTAGAGCAGCTAGATGGAGTAGTAGCCAAGATCATATCGGTAGAATGAACTCGACGAGTCTGTTGTCGTGTCTCCTCATAAATGAGCTCCGCAAGAGCAACCTCAAGTGTAGGAAGAGGAGATCGATGTAACAAAGAAGCTCGAGTAGTCTCAAATTCATCCCGGATATGCATCATAAAGTATAGGAACTGACGACGATCCCGATATGCCACAAAAAGCCTAATTGACTGCTGATCTGAAAAAGTAGGGTCATCATGAGAAAGCTGATCCCAAATGCCACTAACCTGAGCATGAAACTCGGCAATAGACTGTCCAGGTGCTTGATGCATATGAGAAAGCCTAGTTTCAAACTGAAACTCGAGAGCAGCATCACTGCCACAGTTGTATCGTTTGGCCAAAAAATCCCAAGCAAGTTTGGCATTACGAAACTTAGGAAGAAAACTCTGAATAGTAGGAATGGAGGTATTAATAAACCAGGAAAGAATCTTATAGTGAGTACTTTCCCATTCATCAAGAGCCTCATCAAACTCCTCTGTGGATTGCGTGGCAGTTTTGGTAGGTTTAGATTTTGTTTCAGTGACAAAACGCCATAATCGCCGACCAATCAAAAAAACTGACATTTGTTGAGCCCGCGCATTGTAGTTGGAGCCATTCAAAACAATTTCGATAGGGCGAGCAACATCGGTGAAAGACGCCATTAAAAAAAAAATGCAAAGACAATTGTGGAAAATTGGAAGCACAATAAAGAGAGTAGGAACTCAGCAGGTTTTTTTTTTTTTGTGTGTGTTTAGTAGTGGGCTTCTATTGGAGAGTAGGAATTAAAAAAAATGATTGGAAATTGGAATCACAGTAAAGAGAGAAGGGGCGCTTCTATGGTGTCTTGCAGTGGAGCACAAACGGCCATGCGGAGGGACCACCAGAAGGCGCAACAATGGAACCGATGCTGTTGCTGCCGAAGGGACAAAACCAATGAGACGACACCGATAAGCAAGGTCGCCGGAGAATCAAGAACGCCAGAGAATCAAGAAGGACACGAGACCAAGACGGCTGAGAATGGAGAGTGGCAGCAGCAGAGTCCGCGAGACCACGACCACCACGAGTGCAGAGACGACGAATGGAGATGATGTCGGAGAAACAGAGACGATGCTGGAGAAGAAGACGACAAACCAAGATTCCATGAATAGAACACGACCACGACGAGTGCAGAGACGATGTCGGAGAAGGAGATGCGAGACGACGCCCTGAATTCTAGGCTGGAATAGGGGCTGGCCGAGGAGCTCGGGTGACTGGAGACGGTGGCTGTCACAATGGCTACAGGGCTTGTGGTCTGGCTGTGCTGCTGCAGAAGTTCGACTGTTGTGGACTTCACGGGAGGCTGCTGGTGCTGGCTGGAGCGGACGGGGGTGGTGGAAAAAAAAATTAAAGAACCCTAGGCTCTGATACCATGATAAAAGAGAAACTCACACTATTTCTTATTAACACTATACAAGGCTTTATACAAGAGTTCAAGGGTAACTTAGGAAATATACAAGGGTACAAGGGTAACTTAGGAAGTATACTAACAATTGTTATTATTATTATTATTATTATTATTATTATTATTATTATTATTATTATTATTATTATTATTATTATTTGCATAAAATTCATCAATACACTTACCTACTAAAAATCACTTTTTTTTTTTCCTTACTAAATACATAGTACAATATCCACAAAGCAATGAGCATATATATGGTACAACTATTTAAACCAGTATGTGAGCAAACATGTAACGTTTGGTAGGTAATTATAGTAATAATGTTTTAGAAATTATCAAAACATCGTTTTAGATTTAATTTTATTGAGAAAATGAATTATCAATGTAATGACCCGAAAAATAATGGTATTTAAATAATAATTAAGAGAGTGGAAAAATGGAAACAGTAACAGAAGGAGGCAGCAGTCTTCGTCGACGAGGGTATGCTTCGTCGACGAGAAAATACCGAGTAGATATTTGGGCAACTCTGAACTTCGTCAACGAGGGAGGGAGTTCATCGACGAGTGACCTTCTTGACCTCGTCGACGAGGTGATGTGACTCATTGACGAGGGTCATAGTATAAATAGTGCAAAAACTTGGTTTTACGTAGAAAAAATCAGAAATTCTCACACTCTCTCTCTCTCTCCTCCCTATGATTTCTCTCTCCTCTCTCTTCGATTTCGGCTCCATAGTTTGTCGGATCAACGATCTGAGGCCACCACTACACTCCTGAGGAAGTTTTCTCCAAATTAGTCGGAGCGGATTGTCAGTGGAAGTGAGTTGAAATTCGTCCCTGGTTTCAGGTAAGGCTTTTTGAGTGAAATTTGGTCTTACTATAATTATAGGAAATGATATTCACGGAGAAATACTGAAGTTTAGTTCTGGAAGTTATTGTTTTCATGGAGTTGAACGGGGAACTCTGCGAGTGCGGGACCGATATTTTAGGGGGTTTCTTTTCAGTGTCAAGTAAGAGAATAAACTAAAACAGTTATTTTCTACGTAAATTACTATTATTTATCAGCAAATTAATTTTCAGGAAAACATGTATTATATCTGAATATTATTGAGTAAATGCATATTTGGGGAAAATACTTTTGTTATACATGAACTACGATTTTAGAATGAAATGTATGATTTTATTCAGTATTGTGACACATGAATATTAGTTTTACATTATATGTATTATATTATGGCAAATTTTACGAATAAGCATATTTTCCGGAATTATGAAATAATGCAGTATATGATGATTTTGAAATACATGATAAATGATTTATTTACTCAAAATGATATGTGTGAGATTTTCGGCGCAAGGCTGTGATTGATAGCCGGCGCAAGGCCGTGTATGTTAAATGTTTGCGGCGTGTTGGAATATAGCATCCTATATTGATAAATTGGAATTAAAGTCCAAAGAGGAGAAACTCAAGGCAGAGGCAGCTCAAGAAATTCAAGAAGATCCTTAACTACTTCAGTTATATCAATTTTCTATCTCTTCAATGTAATATAAATAGGCTGCTCTATATATTAAAAAGATACTCAGAATGCTCTCTCTTTTTCAATCTATCGAATGTAATCTTCACAGATATTTTCTGTTGTTTTGACTTTTTGCAATTTCAGCTTTCTTTTTATTTTTTTCCCCTGTTATTAGATTCTTCACATGGTATTAGAGCAAAATCTTCTTGCTTCCGTATACATTTTTTTTCTAAACTGAAAATTCTGCTATGGAATTTAATTCAGTTGCTTCTTGTATCTTGTTCACAACATGTCTGATACTTTTAATTCTTTAGTTTCTTCACATCTATCAGATGATCCGTCTGTCAATCCTTCTAATGATTCTTCAAGCCCATTTTTCCTTCATCCTAGTGATTCCAGGATCTTTGCTGGTTTCTGAGATTTTTGCAGGAGATAACTATGTTGCCTGGAGTCGTTCAATCACCATTGCTCTCACTGTCAAGAACAAGGTGGCCTTCATTGATGGCTCAATTTCTATTCCTCCTACTACTCATCGTATTTTACACACTGCCCGGCTTCGTGCAAACAACCTGGTGCTTTCTTGGCTCATGAATTCCATTTCTAAGATATAAGAAACAGTTTATTGTATGTTACCTCAGCTGTTGATCTCTAGAATGAACTAAAGATATGGTATTTGAGAAGTGATGGTCCAAGAGTTTTTCATCTCAAAAAATCTTTAAGTTGCATAAATCAGGGTTCATCTTCAATTACTGAGTATTTTAATGCTTTTAAAACTCTCTGGGATGAGTATATCAGCTACAGACCATTTCCAACCTGCACATGTGGCAAAATGGCTTCTTGCACCTACGATTTATTCAATTTATTGATTCTTCAACAACAATCAGATTATGTATTAAAATTTCTTGTAGGATTGAATGATTCTTTTGCTTCAATATGAAGTCAGTTGCTACTTACAATTCCATTGCCCAACATGGCCAAGGTATTTTCTTTATTGCTACAAGAAGAAAGCCAGGGACAACTAACAAATTATTTAGCTCCTGAAACACATGCATTGCTGGCCAAGCCTACTCAGTTCAGATTTTCCAAAGATAAGTCCAAGAAATCATTATTGCATTGTACTCACTGTGGATACAATGGTCATATGATTGATGAATGTTTCGAATTACATGGTTATCCTCCTGGTTGGACTAGACCTAAAGGAAAAAGAAATTCTTCTTCTGCACATGTTGTTATCAAAACTGAAGAAATTTCCAAACAAAGTACTGAGGATCAAAGGATCAGTTTATCTGCTGAAGAATTTAATAAACTCTTAGCTTTTGCCAATTCAGGTTTATCTACTCTGCCTACTGATTCATCTACAACAATAGTAAATTTAGTCACTACGCCTCATTCTTTTGGTAATTTTTTCAATACCTGCAATTCAGTATCTACAAAATTAAATTCTAGTTTTTCTTGGATCCTGAATACTGGAGCAACAGATCATATGATTTGTTCACCTCAACTTTACTATTCTACTCCTAAATCAGTTTCAATTTCAATTAATCTTCCCAATGGCCATATTATTTCAGCAATATATACTGGAACTGTAAAACTTTCTAACACATTATTTTTATATAATGTGTTGTGTGTTTCTAGTTTTTCTTTTAACCTCTTATCTGTTTCTAAGCTAACCAAAGATTCTAATCTTTGTATATCTTTTTTTGCTTCTTATTGTCTTTTACAGGACTATTCAATGAAGAAGATGATTGGGATTGCCTTTGAGAAACAAGGACTTTATCACTTTTCTCAATCTCTTTCAACAACAAATATTTGCCAGCATTCCTTGTCACCTTCTTCTTTCCATTCTATACCATCTTTTGTATCAGCAACCAAAAAAATTCAGTCAAACATTTGGCATTACAGATTAGGCCACATTTCAAATTCTACAATTCCTTTTATTCAACAGATAGATAGTTCAGTTGGTTTTGATTGTACAAATATCTGTGACATTTGTCCACTTGCAAAACAGAAAAAAGCTTTATTTTCCTGTATCACAGCATACTTCTACTAAGATGTTTGACTTGATTCATTGTGATGTATGGGGTCCTTTTGCTACAATTTCATATTCTGGTTTTAAAGTTTTCTTAACTATTGTGGATGATTTCACACGATGCACTTGGGTTTTTCTACTTAAAAATAAATCTGAAGTATCATCTCTGTTACCAAATTTTTATAAAATGGTTTTAAATCAATTCAATACCTCTATCAAAACAATAAGAACAGATAATGGTTCAGATTTTATACTTACCAACTTTTATAAAACATTTGGTATTTTGCATCAATGAAGTTGTGTAGAAACTCCACAACAAAATGGAGTCGTTGAAAGAAAACATCAGCATTTATTAAATACAGCTCGAGCACTGATGTTTCAAGCAAATTTACCTTTAATTTTTTGGAGTGATTATATATTGACTGCTGCTCATATCATCAATCGAATTCCAACTCCTCTTCTTAAAAACAAATCACCTTTTGAAATGTTATTTCATAAACCTCCAAAATTTTCTCATCTAAAAGTTTTTGACTGCTTATGTTTTGCATCTTCAATTGTTCATCACAGGCAAAAGTTTGATCCAAGAGCAACAAAATGTCTATTTTTAGGCTATCCTCCTAATGTCAAAGGTTATAAACTTATGGATTTAACAACCAACAAAATTATTATTTCCAGAAATGTTATATTTCATGAAACCACTTTTCCTTTCAAAGTTCTTCCACTCAACTCTGCCATTTCCAATTTTTGGTTTTCTCCTTCAGAATTTCAACATGACTCTTCTATTCCAAATACTACACTATCTAATATTCCTATTTCAGAGTCATCTCCACTATCAGAAATTTCACTGAATCAGCAACTTCTCTTCCTTCTGTTTCATTTAATAATCTTTCATTACCTCCTTCTACATCAAACTATTATTCATCCCATCATGATCATACTGAATCAATAGTTCCAATTTTTCCTAACACATACATCAGAAAATCTTCCAGAGTTAAACATCCCCCAAAATATCTGCAAGACGATCACTGTGGTAATGTATCATTATTTCCCTATGCAAATACCTCATCTTCTTCAATTGATTGCTCCTTCAACACAGGTATTCCTTATCCTATTTCTTCTTTTCTTTCTGTTAATAGACTTTCAAATTCCCATAAAGCCGTTTTAACTTCAATTTCTGCTACCCCTGAACCAAAGTCATATAAACAGGTTGCCAAATCACCTGAATGGCAAATTGCTATGAGAAATGAATTAAATGCTTTAAAGTTAAATAAAACTTGGAAACTTGTTCCTTTTCCTAAAAATAAACAGCTTATTGGTTGTAAATGGGTATTTTGAATAAAATACAAGGCTGATGGAACTGTTGAGAGATATAAAGCAAGGCTGGTAGCTAAAGGTTATAACCAGCAAGAAGGACTAGATTTCTTTGATACTTTTTCTCCAGTAGCAAAAATCACTTCTATTAAATTATTATTAGCTGTTGCTGCTGTCAAGAGTTGGCATATCCATCAATTAGATGTCAATAATGCTTTTTTACATGGTGATTTACATGAAGAAGTCTATATAGAAGTACCTCTTGGTTTACATATTCAGCAGTCCAATTTGGTATGCAAACTACTAAAAAGTATATATGGACTAAAGCAAGCCTCTCGACAATGGTTTGCAAAACTTTCTCAAGCCCTTCTTGATTATGGTTTCACTCAAGGTCAATTTGATTGTTCTCTTTTTATTAAGAAAACTACTACATCCTTCATAGCTTTACCTATCTATGTAGATGATGTCATTCTAGAAGGTGATAATCCTACTGAAATTCAGCAGCTCAAATAATTTCTACATGATAAATTTACAATCAAAGATTTGGGACAACTCAAATATTTTCTGGGACTGGAGGTAGCAAGATCACGATCTGGCATTTCTCTTTGTTAAAGGAAATATGCTTTAGATATACTTCAAGATACTAGTTTTTTAGGATCTAAACCAGCTGCTTTTCCAATGGAATCAAATATCAAAATCAGTACAGTTGATCCCAATGTCTATGACGATGCTTCAGGTTACAGAAGATTAGTTGGCAGACTTTTATACTTGACTATTACACGACCTGATCTTGCTTATTTTGTTAAGGTTCTTAGTCAATTTCTTACTAAACCTACAATATCTCATCATCAAGCTGCTATTTGTGTTCTTCAGTATTTGAAAGCAACACCAGACCAAGGATTATTTTTTCCTTCATCTTCTAATTTACAATTGAAGGCTTTTTCTAACAGTGATTGGGCAGGTTGTCCAAATACCAGAAGAAGTGTTACTGGTTTTGCTGTCTTTCTCAGAGATTCATTAATCTCCTGGAAATCCAAGAAGCAGCCCACAGTTAGCAGATCATCTGCTGAAGCAGAATATAGAGCTCTTGCAACTACAACATGTGAAGTACAATGTTTACTCTTTGCTCTTCAAGACCTTAATGTTGCTCATCCTCAACCATCATTGTTATATATGGATAGTAAATCAACTTTATCAATTGCTACTAACCCAGTACAACATGAGAGAACAAAACACATTCAAATTGATTGTCATCTTGTAAGGGAAAAAGTACAGGAGCACATTATCAAAATTTTCTATCTTCCATCATGATTACAACTTGCAGACATTCTTACAAAGCCTCTTGGTTCGTTATCTTTTCACCATAATTTTCGCAAGATGAACATTATTAATATTCATGCTCATCTTGAGGGGGGGTGTTGGAATATAGCATCCTATATTGATAAATTGGAATTAAAGTCCAAAGAGGAGAAACTCAAGGTAGAGGCAGCTCAAGAAATTCAAGAAGATCCTTAACTAGTTCAGTTATTTTAGTTTTCTATCTCTTCAATGTAACATAAATAGTCTGCTCTGTATATTAAAAAGATACTCAGAATGCTCTCTCTTTTTCAATCTATTGAATGTAATCTTCACAAATATTTTCTGTTGTTTTGACTTTTTGCAATTTCAGCTTTCTTTTTATTTTTTATTTCCTTGTTATTAGATTCTTCATACGGCGCAAGGCCATGTATATGAAATGTTCGGCGCAAGGCCGTATTTACGAAATGTTCGGCGCAAGGTCGTATTTATGAAAGTATAGAAATGCTATCAATCCATTTATATTAAATGCTATATTATCATGTACTATATGTTATCAGAACCTGGATGTTAGTTTAGTTTAGTTTCAGGAGTACGGTACCATAACTATATATATTAGATATCTATGTTCAGACTTATGCTAACCACCCCACAAAAGGGTGGGAGATGGATAGTCAATGTGGCTTTTAGTGTAGAGTTGTAGATGTCCACCTGGCAGTCCAAACCAGGGTGTGGCAAGCCCATTGTATTTACAGACATTTTTGACTCAGGAGTGGTCAGCCAGCCATTGTCAGGTCCCACCTTCGGGCTGCACAACCCGTCATAGGGGGTAATACATGACTTCAGCTAGCTATTCATCCTGGGTAGATTTTTAGTATTACAGTTATATCAGATATTTCATGATCAGTATGAATTATTAAAAACTATAAAAGTATACGATTATTTAGTATGCTATGATGAATGTTTTTCAGCTTATGAAATGTACTGTATATGTATTATAGCACTAAATATTCATGTTGCCACACAATTGTATTTAGTTTATTTTCCCTTATTAAGAAGTGTCTCATCCCCGAACATTAAATAATTTTCAGGAAACCCATAAAGACCAGTGGAGCGTGACCGTCATTGAGTCGGTTGTACTACCCTGCTAGGAAGGTAAGTTTGGACTAGGATTAAGGGATTTTGATGTGAGGTCCTAGGGATATTTTGTATTTTTGGGAGTCTGTATATAAACACAATATTTTGAGATATACTTAACTCTGGTATTATGTATTTTGTGGTTATGTGTTTGTGATTTACATTTATTGCTACCTAGGTTCCGCTGTGTATGACAGTTGTCCCCGCTACCCACGAGTTCCGATTGATTATTTTATTTATTTTGCTTTTCTTATATAAATATATATAGCAGATCGTTACAATCAATTACTTGATCATTAAGTTTAGTCAAAAAAATAAAATGTTGGCCTTAAAAAAATAAGAATTTTATTATTCCATTCAATTTTGAAACAATAAATTAAGAAAATGATGTTAATTTAACTAATTAAGTTAACGACAAATAGTTGATTAAGTACAATTGAACACCTAGTGACTGATTTGAGTCATCTAGTTTGCATAAGCATGACAATGTAATTTATTATTTAAAAAAAAATTTAAATATATGAAAGTAAATAAATACTATTAATAATTCAAAAAAATAGTCAGATAATTATATTGTTCAAAAATATTTGTTACATATATTTCATGCAAATTAGATGACCAAATATATCATTAATATATATATATATATATATAGTTTAAAAATTAGCTCAAATTAGTTGATTTGTTGAATTGCGGCTCATTTTCTAGGTTTGATTGAGTTTCTTATTTAATAACATAGTAACTTAAATAAAATTTAGAAAATTTGGTAAATTGTCTCAAATAAAGGTCAAACAAACTTAAATTTTCTTTATCTATTTAGCATTTCATATTTTACACAGAAAAGAACTAACATTCAATTTTATAATTTTAATTTATGAAGTATGAATTTTGAAATTCTTGTATACATTTTATTTACACTACATTTGATAGGTTACTTGAATTTAAAAATATTGAACCGTGCTTTATTCCTTTTATAATGTATTTACTCATTAAATTTTAATGAAAATTACGTATAAAAAATATTTGGTAACATTATAATTATTAAGTATTTTTTTATGATTTATTTCTAATTTTATTTTTTCATATTGTTTAAAAAACTTTGAAATAATAATAGAATCTTTTGTTTTGTTGAGTTAATAGGTTGACCAAAAGCAATTGAATCGATTGGATTGGTCAACTCGAGAAATTTAGTTACTTCTCTTATTCGCTCATTTAGTTTTCAAGACACTATACCAACTATATTTTTCAAATTAATTTATTAATTAAATTGATTTCTTTTTTAAAAAAAAATGAGAGTGCTTGATCTGGTTCTTTACTAAAGAATTCCAAGGTGCACATGGTTTAAACAAACTGTTTGCATTTAGGAGTGAGAGCTGTGTAAAATAATTGACTAGCCTCCAAGGCTCAAACCCATGATGTGGACAAATTTTTATTAGATTCTTAATTCTTTCCCAACAAATTTGGAAAGTCTCATCACCTTTCTGCATAAATTGACTGATTTGCTCTTGTAGAAATTGGGTTCTCTGAAAAAGAAAAAATTTATGTCAGAGTTCACGTTGCATATCAATCCAACTAGAGATAGATTTACGCCTCAAAGAATTAAACCAAATCTTTGCTTTATTCTTTAAAGAGAAAGGAAATAAACGAAGTTTAATAAACTCATTAGTACTAGCTTTAGTAATTAAAGTAGTGTAAGCCAACTCAAAGTCCTTCAGGTGTTGGCAAGGACTCTCAAAATCCATCCCGTGGAACTCAGATATCACTGACATCATCCCATGCTTAATCATAAAATTAGGTGCATCATCAGGTAAAACAATGCATGATGGTGTAGTGGTTCGTATGGGCTGCAAAAAAAATATCTTTAAAAGTGTATGGTGCAGGTACAACCATAGTTTCTTCAAAACTTTCTTCCACAAAAGGATTGTAAAAATCAATTTCAATATCCTCACTTGTAAAAGAGACAGAAGAACTATCTGACTTTATGTTCTGAATATCACTACTAGTATTGGGTGTAATTTTATATAATATGTTTGAAATTTCCCTGGCCCAAGGCATCAAATATCAATCCAAATTGCAGACACTCACCAATATAGTAGAAAACAAACAAAAATGCAACAGAGATAAAGCAACCCAAATAAGCATGATAACTTTTTTTTTTTTTTAGAGTATGAGAAAAATTAAAATAAAGGGAAACTACTAGTTTGAAACTAAATCTGACAATTCTCTGGTAAAGGTGCCAAAAACTTGACTCACTCTAAAATGAGCAGCGCGATGACTATTCCAAGTATAGGAGGTTTGTCATGTAATAATTAGTCCAAAAGGCTAGATCATCTCTTCAGGGATATAGATTAATTTCAAACTTACTTTAAAAAAACAAGGAGAAAAAAAAAAGTATTTACTGAACACAGTTCAGATTCATATTCTTGGGTTTTTGGGAGTTTGTAATGAAATTAAAACAACGCGAAACATAAACTAAGAACATAACATGCACAAACAATAAAATAACTATAATGAAATTAAACAAACCAAACAACTAAATGTTTAAGCAATCAAATAACAAATCAAAGTAAGAATTTCATTAATTTAACAAAACTATTCAATAATAAAATAGGCTTAACCCAACAATAATTTAAACAAGACTAACTCAATCCAATAATAAATTCCAACAAGATATTAAAATAATATCCTATCATCATCCTAACCTGAACCTATACTTTGGTAAGATCATTTGTCAAAGTCTACCAGATCTAACAACTTGGAGTTCTGATACCACAACTGTAACGCCCCGAACTTGGTGGGACTCAGAGTGCTATATTCCATACATATATCTCTAATACCATAATTATAACGACCCGAACCCAAACAGGGAGTCCCAGGCGTCCATGTCCATAAACTCAATATAAACATGCAGCGGAAGATAATTAAACCTCAAAACATTTTACCAGAGTTCTAAACCATCCCAATTACACATATTCCTCTCCATTTTCTATATATTACATCCCAAAATACACATAACAAAGTAAACAAGTGTCTCTCTTACACTTACAATAACTACAAAAATCTAAACCTAGCTCCGTAGCACGTTAGGCTCAATTTCCTGTAGGACCTGAAAAATAAGTTGGATATTAGGGTGAGACCCTTCTCAGTAAGGCGGGTTAGGTTATTATTAGTGTGTGGCAACATGAGTTTTAGCGTAGCAATAATACTTCCATTAATTTACTTTAAATGAGATAGCATATAAAACTATATCCACATATATATATATATATATATATATTTGAATATACCTATTTCCTTCCCAACACATGCTTTGGTTCAATAAACTTCTTTATTTACATAGAGCTACATATATGTATTTTCCACAATGTAACATATAGCATGATTTCAGTTTCAACACATACTTCGCAGCTATCCCCCATTCGTCACCATACCGAGCATTCCTCCCCACCGTCTCCATACTGACTTCATAACATAACTTCCATACGAAACATCCCTCCCCATCGATCTCAGTACAAACTTCTCAATATAATTTCTATACTGAACATCCCTCCCCATCGGTCTCAGTACAAACTTCTCACTATAATTTCTATACTGAACATCCCTCCCCATTGGTCTCAGTACAAAATTATCACTATAATTTCTATACTGAACATCCCTCCCCATCAGTCTTAGTACAAACTTCTCACTATAATTTCTATACTGAACATCCCTCCCTTTTGGTCGTAGTACAAACTTCACAACATAATTTTTATACTGAACTTCCCTCCCCATTGGTCTCAGTACAAACTTCACAACATATTTTCTATACTGAACTTCCCTCCCCATCGATCTCAGTACAAACTTGAGAACATATTTTCTATATTCAACTTCCCTCCTCATCGATCTCAGTATAGACTCATGTTTCTCAACAAAAAATAATCAATCATCGTTTTCACAAATCAGTACGGAACCTGTCATATTCATAACTCAATATAATATAGTCTTATCATAACTCGGTATCAAACCATCCACATCATTCTCAACATTTCCTGAGAACAATATAATCCATATCTTTCACTATATAATACCATGAAAATCTATCAGGTTTAATTATGCAATAACCATAAACATTCTCATGCCACACGATTTAAGTGATATTTCATAACATAATAAAGTGCCTGAGAAAATATATTTTGCATAAAATAAAGGTATGATCATCTCTAGGGTTTAATTTAACTTAATACATATGTTTTTCGAGAAAATAAGATCATCACCCCACTTACTTTAATTTTCCCCAAATACGTATATAATACCAAAAACCCTCATTTCTATACCCCTAATTTAATCGGAAAATCATACACAACATTCACGAGTCCATATACTCAAGTTTAATCGGTTCACATTTAAAAAATAACGGACATAATCTAATCCCCTTACATGTTCCTGAAAAACTGTCTACAACTTTGGAGAACAAAACGCTAGCTTCTCAACTGGCCAAGGACGAGGACCAATAGCCAGGAGGAAAGAGAGAGAACCAGTGAGTACATGTGGAGAGATCTTGTGCTAGTGAGAGAGTGAGAAAGAGAAATATGAAAATTATAAAATTTTAAGCTTACTTCTCACTTAAGTAAGCTTAAGTCGGAGGAAACCGTTGACGGTTTTCCTGAAACCGTTGATAGTTTGGTCACTTTCCAAAACAATTTTCCCGTTTTATTATATAAAACTCTTGGTTGTTGAAACCGTCGACAATTTTGCTAAACTCCCTGAAATTGTCGACGGTTTGGTCCTATGCCAAACATTTTTCCCTTTTCTTTTTTCCTTTCACCTTTTTTTTTTTTGTTCGGGTTCCTCCAGTTTATGTTTTAATTTCTTTGGGAAGTTTGCTCAATATTGAGATTTGATCGTGTTTGAATCAAGTTATTAACTTGGCTGTGAGTTTATGTTGTTGGATGATAAATCAGATAAGAACTAATATTTGAATTCAGTTGTTATTGGCTGAGGTGAATTTATTGTGAATGGTTGTTTAATTGAAGTATAAGCATCAAAATAACCTAACTTGTAACACAAAATTTGTGCTGTAGCAACCCAATTTTTTTAATTAATTAATTAATTAAAATAAATAATAATAATAATTAATTAAATAATATAATATAATATAATAATATTATATATATATATATATAAGAAACCTCAGGATGCTTCGGAAGCATCCTGATTTTATTTCCATACCCCCCCATTTTTGTTATTCCTTCTCTCTCTCTCTCTCTCTCTCTCTCTCTCTCTCTCTCTCTCTCTCTCTCTCTAATTTCTCTCTGTTTGTAAGTCAAATCAAAAAACAAACGTCATATCTAGATCCTAACTTCCCTCCTTAACACTTTAACAGGAGTGCATTCGTCGTTTGGACGTCGTAGGCACCACTCCATGGCTAAGGTAAGGGGAATAGATTATGTCAAGTTTTATATTAAAAAAAATATTCCCAATTAAATTTGAGTACGTGAATTTAAATTAGATTTGTGTTATTTAAAATATGTTAGATTTAAATTGAGTATGTGAAATTAATTATATCTATGTTTAGATTTTATTTTAAAAATATGTCTGAGTTAAATTAAACTGTAGGGATTTGATTATATCTGTTTTTTGGGAATATTTTGGAGTTAAATTAAACAATAGGAATTTGATTATATCAGATTTTTGGGAATATTTTGGAATTAAATTAAACTGCAGGGATTTGATTATATCGTATTTTGGGAATAATTTGGAATTAAATTAAACTACAGGGATTTGAGTATATCGGGTTTTCATGGAATATAATGGAATTTTATTTTATAAGTGAAATTAATCATACCCTTATTTTCAGCAAAATATATTTTTCGGGTAGTTATTATATTATATTTATCAGGTCAAATCGTGCGGCATGAGAATAATTATTATTGTATGATTAAACATGATGGTTTTTATATAGTAATGAAATGACAGTTCAGACGGCTTTATGTCGAGTTTAGACGGCTTATGCCGAGTAATGAAATGACAGTTTTATACAGAGATATGATGTGACTAATTTTATACAAAATTGTGAACATGTCAAAGTTTATGCAGACTTATGAAAATGAGATCATGTTACAATTTTATTATATGAATTGTATTATATGATAATAGAACCATGATGGACTAGTTATGATTCAGAGTATAGTACCGTAGCTAGTATTACATGCAATGCAACCACACTATCAGGAAAGTGTAGGCAAATGACAGTCGATTAGCCCTTAAAGTGATGTATTGCAGGAGCACGTTACCTAATGGGTCCGAACCAGGTTGGTGGGCAATCGTACTACAGACATAGCAGTTTTGACTTAGCCTGGTAGGCCAGCTATGACTAAGTCTAGCCATCGGGCCGCATAACCCAGTCATGGGAGATTATACATGATGATTTATAATAGTTTCATTAGGGAAATTCTCTTATGTATATATATGTAGATTCATGAAAAATATGATTATCTATTAAGTTAAAGTATGTTTGAATAGAAAATATGTATTTAAAATTGTATAGGTGTAAGTTATGGTATATAAATTTCTTTTTCAGTTAAAGTTAAATTAATAGTTATGTTTTACTTATGTAAAAACTCATGATAACCACACATTGATGATAGTCTATTCCGTCTTACTAAGAGGTGTCTCACCTCATCATGATCTAATATTTTTCAAATGTCATGAGGAGCATAACACTAATCAGAGTGTCGCGGTGGAAGTGTCATGCCCCGAACCCAGCAATGGGCCCCAGGGTGTGATGTAGTAACCTAACCTGTGCCTATATCATGCAAAACACACATGATACTACAATGAATGAGGGTCCGACCTCGTGGGGTTCCCATACACCCTATACACATTCACATACACGACATATACGTAGCGAAAAAGTTCATTCCATACATACATCGTACCATACCAGAGTCTATACAAATAAATTCTAAGCTCCATATTACAAAACATAACCTAGGGTGCCAGCAATACCCAAAATGACAACCTGTTATAGTCCAAGTACTTACACAAGTACTCTACGCAGTAAACCGACCACCACACTTCCAACACTAGGACGCTAGTCCCGGTTACTTGAAGGACTTGAAAAACATATATGTATGATAGGGGTGAGACACATATCAGTAAGGCAGATTCAGGTTATATCTGTGTGTGGCATATGAGTGCTATCATGACATAAAACATAACACAGTTCAGTTCTAGTATTTCCACAATACAGTTCCAGTATAGTTCTTAACACACACATGATCAATCAACCCAATGTCATCACACTCTTTGGCATGAAGTCGGCACACATTACACAGCATCCCCGGCACATGGCCTAGCCCCAGGCTCCCATGGCATCGTACCGATACATCTGGTGGATCCACACCCTTCGGTGATCAGCCAATAAGATGCGATATTTCATGCCCTCGAATATAGAGCCAGACACTCTTGCCACTGGCAGGTGGTATTTCACACCCTCGGATATAGAGTTAGATGCCCTTTCACAACCTAGAATAATTCGTAACACACGTTCATATATCTCATTTCAGCATATCACAACTCAATGCATATTCATATAACAGTTCATTCCACACTTATTTGATAATCACCAAATCATGATTTTCAGAATACGGTTTAAAACAAGTCAAGGCATGACCATCTCCATAACACAATATACTCAACAATATATCCACAGTTTTCCAACAAAACCAGACATGCAACCCGATGCCCCATTTTCCCCCAAAACTATAACGTGAAAACCCCGTAATTTTTACCCATTAGATTTCCCCAAATAAGTAGCCAAAACATACACAGGATCGTGAACCACAGTTCTACCAAATCCAATTTCAAAAATAACCAATATAAACAAAATCCCCTTACCTTTCCTCGAAAATCCAAACACGAACTCTACGGCTCCTGAACAGCGAACCGAGTTCCCAAAACCTATAAATCATAGTTGGATAATTACTTACAATCTTATCCTCTACAGATCTACTGAAATGAAAATGAAAATTGAGCCTTACCTCGATTTTTGGATCAAAACTCAAAGACCTCAAAACGAAGATCTGTTTCACAGAACACATAGAGATTTCTTCCCTTACCCTTGCAGTAATGTCAGATCGTCGATTCTAATGACGAACGAAGAAGAAATCTAGAGAGAGAGTAGAGCTTCAAGTTATAGAGAGATAGAGAGATATAATTTTGATAACTTAGCCAAGAAGGAAAGGAAATTGATATTTATAGAGCCTTTGACTCGGCCAACCTCGTTGACGAGGCGGCGTCTTCGTCGATGAGCCAGTGAAGGAAATTCATCGATGTCGCGGTGGCCTCATTGACAAGCCTAAGATTTCAAGATTTCCCAAAATCTCTGGGCTTCTCCTCATCAACGAACCTCTGCATTTCGTCGCTGAACAATAGAAGGGCCTTCGTAGACGAAAACACTAGCTTTGTCGACGAAGCTTGCTCAAATTACTATTTTACCCTTTTCTTATTTATTTATTTCATATCTCACGGGTCAGGTTCTTACAACCTCTTCTCCTTACAAAAATTTCATTCTCGAAATTTGTATTCTCTTATTTATGAACTCATCCACACAACCGAATACACATACCCGACTCTAGGAAGAGCACATATAACATCTCGAGAGTTCACAGTAACACACACTCCTAGAGACTAACCACCTATCACAATACAATAGTAGAGTAATACACACATACTTAACCAACTCTACTATCCAAACTACCTCTCAGAACAACTATGGATACTTCCGGTGTATCTTTGCTTCCAATTCCCAAGAAACTTCATCATCGTTGTGATTCTGCCACAATACCTTCACTAATGGTATATCCTTGGTATGTAACTTCTGAATTTTATGGGCCAGAACCTGAATGGGTACCTCCTCATATGCTAAAGCATCCCCAATTTCTAAGTTCTTGTAACTAATAACATGTGATGGATCCGACATGTACCTCCTCAACATGGATATGTGGAACACATCGTGGATCCTCAAGAGTGCTGGGGGTAGTGCAATCTTGTAGGCTACCAGACCCACTCGCTCAAGAACCTCGAATGGTTTGATAAACCTCGGGCTCAACTTGCCCTTCTTCCCGAATCTCATCAGCCCTTTCATCGGAGCTATTCTTAGGAATATCTTACCCCCACCTCGAATTTCAACTCACGGTAGCGAACATCCGCATAACTCTTCTTCCGACTCTGAGCCAATTTAATCCTATCCCGGATCAAACCCACCTTCTCAGACGCCTGCTGTATGAGTTCAGGTCCTAAAACCTGATGTTCACCAACCTCATCCCAATGTAGAGGAGACCGACACCTCTGACCATACAAAACCTCAAACGGTGCCATCCCAATACAGTGCCTGGAAACTATTGTTATAGGCAAACTCTACTAATGATAGAAACTGCATCCAACCACCACCGAAGTCTAACACGCAAGCTCGTAACATATCCTCCAAGATTTGTATTGTTCTCTCGGACTGTCCATCGGTCTAGGGCTGGAACGCTATATTGAAAGTAAGCTTCGTCCCCGGTGCTTCCTGCAAGCTCTTCTAGAATCGAGAGGTAAACCTTGGGTCTCGATCTAACACAATGGACACTAGTACCCCGTGCATTCTGACTATCTTATGCATGTATAGGTCTGCTAGCCTACTCAAAGGGTAGCTAACCTTCATCAGTACAAAGTGAGCATATTTCGTCAACTTGTCCATGATTACCCAAATGGCATTCTGCTCGTGAAACACTGGTGGCAATGTGATAACAAAGTCCATGGAATGTGCTCCCATTTCCACTCTGGAATGGCTAAGGGCTGTAATGGCCTTGCCAACCTCTGATGTTCAACTTTCAGCTGCTGACACATTAGAAAATTCTCCATGAACCGAGCAATCTTCCTTTTTATACAACTCCACCAAAAGGACTCGCGCAAATCCCTATACATTTTCGTGCTACCAGGATGTACCGTATACAAAGAACAATGTGCTTCTTCTAGAATCATCCTTCTAATCTTGTCATCATTTGGAATGCACAACTTGGTTCCAAACCTCAACACACCTCCCTTAGAGATGTTAAAATCCACAGCTAACCCCTGCTGTACTTTCTCCACAGTCTTAACTAACTCCGCATCACTAGCCTGCATGAATTTAATACGCTTAAACAAAGTCATCTGGATCACCAAGCTATCAATGAAAGCCTGATGATCACCAGCCACCAACTCCATGCCAAGGCTTTCCAGATCCCGTCTGATATGATGTTGAGCTACAACTGCAGATACTGTCACATGCTTTGACTTCCGACTCAACGCATTAGCTACCACGTTAGCTTTCCTCGGGTGATAAATGATTGTGCAATCGTAGTCTTTGATCAGCTCAAGCCACCTTCTCTGCTTCAAGTTCAACTTCTTCTGCATGAAAAAGTAGTTGAGGTTTTTGTGGTCAATGAAGATCTCGCACTGAAAATCATACAGGTAATGTCGCCATATCTTTAGCACCTAAACTACAAAAGCCAATTCTAGATCATGCGTAAGGTAATTCTTCTTGTATTCCTTGAGTTGCTGAGAAGAATAAGCCATTACCTTACCCTGTTGCATAAGCGCACATCCTAAACCCCTCAGAGATGCGTCACTATAGATCACAAAACTGCCATCCCCAAAAGGAATGGTTAAGACTAAAGTAGTAACCAGTCAGTGTTTCAACTCCTGGAAATAATGCTCACAATCATTGGTCCAATCAAACTTCACACCCTTCTTGGTCAATCGTGTCAGAGGCCCTAACAACTTAGAGAATCCCTCCACGAACCGACAATAATAACCCGCCAGTCCTAGGAAACTCCGAACCTACTACACACTCTTCGGTCTCGCCTAGTTGATCATAACTTCATTCTTGCTAGGATCAACTGAGATACCACCCTTAGACACCACATGGCCTACGAACGTGACCTAATTCAACCAGAACCCACATTTCTTAAGCTTGGCATACAACTTCTTCTCTCGCAGAATCTGTAGCACCAACCTCATATAGTTTTCGCGCTCTTCCAAACTCCTTGAGTATACCAGAATGTCATCGATAAACACCACTACAAACTGGTTTAGGTACTCATGGAAAACCTTGTTTATCAAATCCATGAACACTGCCGGAGCATTAGTCAACCCAAAAGGCACAACTAAAAACTCGTAGTGGCCGTATTTGGTTTGGAAAGCAATCTTCGCAACATCCTTAAATCTAACCCTCACCTGATGATACCCTGACCATAGGTCGATCTTCGAAAAGACTTGCGTCCTTTGCAGCTGGTCAAAGAGATCATCAATACGAGACAACAGGTAACGGTTCTTCACAGCCACCTTGTTGATCTCACGATAATCAATGCACATGCGCATCGACCCGTCCTTCTTCTTCACGAACAAAACTAGAGCTCTCCAAAGTGAAACACTAGGTTGGATAAAGCCCTTGTCCAGTAATTCCTGTAATTGTTCCTTCAAATCCTAAAATTCTGCTAGAGCCATACAGTACGGAGCTTTAGAGAACAGTGCTTTGCCAGGAAACAACTCTATTGCAAACTCCACCTTACAATCCATAGGTAAACTAGGTAAGTCTTTTGGAAACACATCCAGGAACTTATTAACCACTTTAATATTCTTAAGCATCAACTTATCCTACGGTGGTTCCTTCACGCAAGCTAGGTACCCCTGACATCCGTCCAAGAATAACCTCCTCACCTATAATGCCGATAGAATTTGTGGTGTCGAACGCACACACGATCCTACAAACTCATACTCCTACTACCTAGGAGGTCTAAACACTACTACCTTTGCACGAAATTCGATTACAACATAACTGGAGGATAACCAATCCATCCCCAGTATGACGTTGAAACCAGACATATCGTGCACCACAAGATTCGCCGGTAGCAGCCTTCCATGAATTTCCACTAGGCAGCCTCATAATATCCTCCTACAGAATGTTACACTCCCAGATGGTGTAGCTATAGATAACCCCTCATTTATAACTTGGGTCTCAACCCCACGCAGATTTTGAAGCTCACAGATACAAAAGAATGGGTTGCACCCCGAATCAAATAAAACAATAGCTCTATTTCAAAGCAATAACAAGGTACCTATCACTACATTCCGTGCACAATTAGCATCCACTGGAGTAAGAGAGTACACACTTGCCGGAGCTGTGTTCACCTCGATGGCTCCTTAGGCATGTGATTGTTACCCCGGTTCACACTAGATGTAACCGTGTCTCTCTTTGGTGCGCTGCAGTCACAATCTATGTGGCCTGATATGCCACAATTGTAACAGTTACCCCCAAATGACTGACACTCACTGTCATGCCATATGTGGAACCTGATACAACGATCACGCGACTGGTCCACTTGAGAACCCCGACGCTCGGTATTCTGGCTGTAGCCCGAACCATTGTTCCTCTTCTTCCATGATCCTTGAAGAGAACTAGACGACACTGGCCTCTTCTTCGGTTCCTGATCCACTTCATCCTCTCGGATGTCGGTCTCGATCACAGTGGCCTTATCCACCAAAACTGAAAACTCACGGATCTGCAACATACCCACTAATATGTCGATGTCTTTCCTCAGGCCCTTCTCGATCCTTTGACTCTTCTCGTACTCATTCAAGATCAAGCACGGCACGAAATGGGATAGCTCTATATACTGAGCAGCATACCCCTACGCCGTCATTTCTCCATGTGTCAGAAAAGAGAACTCATCTACCTTAGCATCGCGTGTGGAGTTTGGGAAGTATCTCTCAAAGAACACTTTCTTGAAGCGGCTTCACGTCATTACTATTGGAATCGCAATCTATTTCTCTAGTAGACTCACTGCAGTCCACCATCGCCAAGCCTCCCCAGACAGCTGGAAGGTAGCGTAGAGGATTCTCTGCTTATTTGTGCAGTGTAGGACCTCTAGAATCCTTTTGGTCTTCTCAACCTAATCCTTTGCTATTATCGGATCGGGTCCTATTGAAAATGTTGGACGGTGCATACATGTGAACCTCTCGATGGTACACCCTGCAGCAATAGGAGAATGCTCATGATCCCTAACATTCCCTCCGATCTCACGCATAACTAGCCTCATCAAACCTCGAGGTACAGAATAGGACTTATCGCTCATAGTTCGCTTGAAACCACTTTCCAAGTTGTTATCCTTAGGCTCCATTCTGAAAACACGATAAGAATCGGTTAGAATTCCTACGTCATATACAATTACACAATCATTGAAATCTAATCATGTTAACTACCCATCTCACTGGTCCAGGTCCTTCCTATCATACTGACACGAAACCATCAATGGTTTGCTATGGTTTTATTGAAATCATCATTCCAGGAAAAACACAGAATACCATCAACGAACCCTTGTCTAGCTACAAGACAACCCTCGACCTACTTTACCCATTTACGATATCCTATGCTCTGGTATGTACACACATTAACTCCTAACCAAGTATACAAGACCTAGCAACCTCGTTAACTCTTATACCAAGCTATCACGCCTCGAACCCAACAATGGGCTCTAGGGTGTGATGTAGTAACCTAACCCGTCCATGTATCACACAAAGTACACATGATACTATAATGAATGAGGGTCTGACCCCGTGGGGTTCCTGTAAACCTTATTCACATTCATATACACGCCATATACGCAGTGGAAAAGTTCATTCCATACATACATCGTACCATATCAGAGTCTCTACAAGCAGATTCTAAGCTCCATATGACAAAACATAACCTAGGGTGCGAAAAATACCTAAAACGACAACCCTATTACAGTCCAAGTACTTACACAAGTACTCTATGTAGTAAACCGACCACCATGCTTCCAACACTAGGATGCTAGACCCAGTTACTCAAAGGACCTGAAAAACATATACGTATGATAGGGGTGAGACACATCTCAGTAGAGCAGATTCAGTTTATATCGGTGTGTGGTATATGAGTGTTATCATGACATAAAACGTAACATAGTTCAGTTCTAGTATTTCCGCAATACAATTCCAGTGTAGTTCTCAACACACATATGATCAATTAACCTAGTGTCATCACACTCCGCCACGAAGTCAGCTCGCATTACAAAGCGTCCCCAGCACATGACGTAGCCCTAGGCTCCCCTGGCATCATACTGGTACATCTAGTGGATCCACACCCTTCGGTGATCAGCTGGTAAGAGGCAATATTTCAAGCCCTTGGATATAGAGTCGACACTTTTGCCACTGGCAGGTGTTATTTCACACCCTCGGATATAGAGTCGGACACTCTTTCACAACCTGGAATAATTCGGAACACACGTTCCTATATCTTATTTCAGCATATCACAACTCAATGCATATTCATATAATAGTTCGTTCCACACTTATTTGGTAATCACAAAATCATGATTTTAAAAATACAGTTTAAAAAAATTCAAGGCACAACCATCTCCATAACACAATATACTCAACAATATATCCACGGTTTTTCAACGAAACTAGAGATGCAACCCGACGCCCCCTTTTTCCTCAAAGTTGTAATGTGAAAACCTTGCAATTTTTATCCGTTAGATTTTCCCAAATAAGTAGCCAAAACATACAAAGAATCGTGAACCACAATTCTATTGAATTCGATTTAAAAAATAACCGATATAAACAGAATCCCCTTACCTTTCCCCGAAAATCCAAACACGAACTCTACGGTTCTTAAATAGCAAATCGAGTCCTTAAAACCTATAAATCACAGTTTGATAATTACTTACAATCTTATCCTCTATAGATCTACCGAAATGGAAATGAAAATCGAGTCTTACCTTAATTTTTGGGTCAAAACCCGAAGACCTCAAAAAGAAGATCCGTTCCACAAAACACATAGAGATTCCTTCCTTGATCCTTGTAGTAACGTTGGATCATTGATTCTAACGATGAACGATGAAGAAATCTAGAGAGAGAGAGAGAAAGAGTGGAGCTTCGAGTTCTAGAAAGAAAGAGAAAGAGAGAGAGAGAGAGAGAGAGAGAGAGAGAGAGAGAGAGAGAGAGAATTTTGATAACTTAGCCAAGAAGCAAAGGAAATGGATATTTACAGAGCCTTTGACCCAGCCAACCTCGTCGATGAGGAGGTGTCTTCATCAACAAGCTAGTGAAGAAAATTCATTGACATCGCGGTGGCCTCATCGACGAGCCTAAGATTTCAAGATTTCCCAAAATCTCTCAGCTTCTCCTCGTTGACGAACCTCTGCATTTCGTTGCCGAACAATAGAAGGGCCTTCGTCGGTGAAAACACTGACTTCGTAGACGAAGCCTGCTCAAATTACTATTTTACCCTTTTCTTATTTATTTATTCCATATCTCACGGGTTGGGTTCTTATAGGAAGTGTGGGTGGGATAGAAGGTTTATTTAGAATAGATCTTTATTAAATTATGTTTTTGGTGTATTTAGAACTTTAGGGGTGTTAATTTTGATATTGAAAATAATATTGTTATATTGGGATAATTAGTACTCTGGTAATGTGTATTGGAGGTTTTCCGTTGTATGAAATCTTCAAGTCACTACAGGTGGTATCAGAGAATTTTAAATGAAATTTTAGGGGTCGCTACAGTTGGTATCAGAGCCAAGGAAATAGTTTCTATAAACTTTAGGGATGATTATTACTAGAGTATAGGTATGAAGTAGGGTGAGGATAGGAATGGGTAGGCTAGGTGTTGTAAGAGTGATCAGGTATATGATGCATAGTGGAGTAAAATACAACAAGTAAATTGGAATTTTCGAGTTTTGTTTCATAGCCAAAAGTAGAAATTCATCGAGGGTTTTCTATGATTTTTCTGAAACAGTCGACGGTTCCAGAAAAGTCACGGTAAACCATTGACGTTTTTTCTCTCAGAATGCTGCACTATGATCTTGTCTTGAGTAAATAGTCACTGTAAGGAATGAGCTACCATTTGCAATACTAGAATATTTAAAATAGAATTTTGTTCATTTTTTTTTGGAATGTGCGCACTGATGCACATTAGAGTATACTCCTAGTTCTTTATGGTTCTTTATGATTTAGTGTGTGTTATCCTTGGATTTTGATGCTTAGAAATCCCAGGGGCTCCTTAATGGGGAAGTCGTTGGGGATACGGATTGTCCTAAGGTTTTGTGAAAAGTTATAGTTCTTCAGTGTATGTTATTCTCTCTCGTGTTTCTTGTGCTTAAAGAAAATATTCAATCTCCATATTTCCCTAAGTCAGCCACGGGTCTTTGGATCATTTCCTAAGGAAAGTATAGGGTCAAAATTCAATTCCCGTCTGCAATAAAAATGTCATGGAAGTAAATGTAGATTTTGTTTGAGCAAAGGAGGAATAGAAGATACTTTTACAGCCCATGAGTCAAGCATCTAATGAATTTATAATTTCAAAGAGCGAGGATATTTTTAATTGGTTAAATAAAACGAGGCAAAAATAATGGGATAAATTTAAATTAAATAGGGCCACACACAAAAGTATACGGAAATAATTAATTCAGGTGAGTGTGAGAAGATCTTGCAATAAGAAATCACATTACTATCCCATAGAAATGCGTGCAACACACAAGGGAATATCAACATGTAAAAGAGACTATGATGCATGCACAAGGTGTCTTAAGACTTGTCCCATGATCAGTTGAACCAGTCATATCAGATTTGGAAGTTACAATTCTTACATCTGTTTAATAAGATAATCTAGTATATTAAGTTGATAAGCTAAGGAAAAATTTGGTTTGAAACCATTAAAGTTCTTTAATTTATGGAATTAGAAAATTCAAATAAACGAGCACACATATATAGTATGGAAGTGAAACTTCAAAAAAATAGTGTCAGATTGAAAGAGAACCCTTCAATTTGCAAGTGGAAAAGTTTGGATAGGGTGTTTTGTTTGCTTGGAGGAGAAAACTCAGATTTGCAGCTAATGGAGTTAGATTCCCTTATTTGGTGGTTAGATGGATTTGGGAATGTTTGCCTTCACTTTTGAAAATTGAAGTAAAGTACTCATTACAAAAAGCTAGTGAGAAAAAGATTTGGATGGGGACAAAAGAAAATTAGAAGGGTAAGCCTATAGAGTAGGGTTTACAAATGAATAGAAAAAGTTCTTGCAAGAGTTGTTGGAGATTGTGGGTTTGGAGAAGAGGTGTGTAGTTGTGGCTTAATTTGCAAATGGTCATCCTGAGGTTGGAAGGAGGTCATATCCTGTTGTTCAAGATTTGGTGAATAATTTTTTTTGGGGGGTGGGGGGGGGAGGGCAATGTGGAAAATTCAGTGGTTCTCAATGGGTAATTTTTTATACTGAAGCATTGGTGGTTAGAAGGGAATCCTTCCTTCTGGGTTCATTCAAAAAGGGGTCAATCAGTGAGAAAAGGACATGTTGAGTTAGTTGAAGAAGAAAAATAGTTGTGGTCTTTGTTATTCATCTTTTGCATTTTAAAGTTTGAGGTTGAATTGTTTTTGATAGTTGAAAAATAATGCAGTTTGTTATCACGAGATTATTATTAACTTCCTAATGTTAATGATATATTCGGTTATTTATTTATGGTGATTTCATTGGAAGAAAATCTTCAGAATTTTAGGATACTATTGCTTAGGAAGCAAGATTTTAGGATATTTAGGAAAAATGATATTTTTTTTAATTGGGTTTCTTAATTTACTTTCCCTATCTTCTAAGTATAAGTCTATGAAGGTGCATACATTAGTTTTGAGGGATGGTAATTGAGAATCAAAGTTGTTGGATATTGATCATATATTAATGTATGTAGGAATATTGCCCTGTCTTACGGTTATGCTTTTGTACTCGAGGTTTTCAAAATTTTGATGGAGGTGATGCAGCATAAAGGAAGTCTAGGATACACTAGTCTTGGTCAGTTTTCTCATATTTCTTTAAATCCATAGTTTTGAAATGAAGCAATTATTATAGAGGTTATGGAAGTTCATCATTTCCTTTTGTTTCAGAAGCTGAATTGGAAGTCGATGACAAGGTCTTGGTTATGAGTCATTTTGCATATCAACCAATTGTACTGGGAAATATTTGACAACTTTTGTTTAAGTTTTGGAGGTCACTTAAGTTGGGTTTGGCCCATTGTATAAGGCTTTTATCCATAACAGGGTCAAGAAAAGTGGATGTACAAAGCTTATGGCTGTTTGAGGTTTGGACTCATGTAGTAGGTGTAATGAGATTTTGGTGATGTATTTTAGTGAGTAGTAGAGTCAAAGATGCATGTGCACAGAATAAATGAAAACGTTTATGTTAGGTTGTGAATTAAATTTTAATTAACTTATGTTTGGATCTATAGGCATTTGTGCATGCAGGAATATAATATCTTGGTATAGGACAATAATAAATTAAGTTTGAGTGCCGCCTATGATGATGACTTTCCTATTGTCTTCATGGATAATACAAGAGTTTTTCAAAATTGGTACCCACCTTTGTTTTTATTGTAGGATAAGATTGTCACTGAGGTTTCCTTGTGGAGTTCTGTGTTGGGAGGTTTTAAAAGCGATTGTTGGCCTTACAAGGCTTAACATCTTATTTTGACGCTAACAAACAAGTAGAACTTAATATGCTTTATTTAATTGATGTATTTTCAGGCCTCAATGATGAATGCAAGGTTAAAGAATTCATGAAAGCATGTACTTCAAAGAAGGATGATTATATCAAGCTTGAGGCATGCATTAAAACTTGAAGATCATGAGAGCATTGATATAAACGAAAACACTTCAAGAATGAAATTCTAAGTGATCAACATGGAAAGCTCACATCAAATTTAGGATCATTGGAGCTTAGCAATAAAGAGAACTTAAAGCAAAGAAGAGTCAAATGAGTCGTTAGGACAATCTTTGTAAGTACTTCAAATAATTTCAATATGGATGCATGAAACTCTTAGGTTAATTTATTGGACCTAGATACCTTTTAAAATACTTGGAAATATTTTTATAAGGTCAAAAGATATTTTGAAAAGGTTAAAATGATTTTTGGAATGAAAAACATCAAAAAAAGGTTTTTCCAAATGCTGTCATTTTTTCTACATCCGCATTGAAGTGCATTTTTCTCTATGTAAAGTTTCTTATTTTAAAAAGTGTTCAACATGAAAGTTGTATGATTTTATCTTAGGTTTATTTTTACACCAAGAACATCTAATTTGGAGTTGTATAGAAAATTTTATGACCAGAATACTGAAGCAAGGTCGAAGCTATTAACCAACTGAACACTGTTCACGACAGAACTTCAGGCGCCTAAACAGCAGATAGAACAACATCAGGCGACTGACCCTATGCATTTAGGTGCCTGAACATGTACTGATTTTGAAAATTATAGTTTTCTGAAACTTCAGGCAACTGACCCTGATACTTCAAGCGCCTGAACACTGTTAACGGTCATATTTTTTAAAAGTTTTTAAATTCAAATTCATATTTCTTGTGCTCCAAACTTTCTATAAACTTGGAAAACACTCCAAATCACTTGGAGAACATGAAATAGACTTGATTTTTTTATCTATAAATAACCGTCCAAGGCTAAGAATTAATTTCACCAAGAAAATACAGCAAACAAGCTTTCTTGCTCTTAAATCTCCTAACTCTCTCAAAAGCTCTCTTGTGCAATCAATTTCGGAGTTTCACTACTAAGATTTTCTGTGAATTTATCAAGAAAATTCTGAGTCTACTATTAATTCTTTCAACCTAGAAAGAAGGCTTACAGTGATATCTTCTTGAGCTTCATATTTCTATATTGTGAATTTGATTGAAGTATATAGATTTAACTTGTACTAATCAGCTCTTTGTGTGAGCATTCTTTGTACACATCTTTTGGTTGTATTTTATGTAGATAGATGATTCCAAGGATTGTTTGGATCGTTGGCTAAGTAAGTGGATATTGCTTAGAGAGGCGGGCTTTAGCCTATTTAAAGGAGTGACCGAACGAGGGCACATCGTTTGGAGAGACGGACTCTAGCCTATTGAAGGAGTGAGTAAAGGTTTGTTCCGCCCGGTAAAGAAACAAGTTTAGTGAATCCTTTGATAGTTTGCCAAAGGCGAGGATGTAGGCTGGGTATAAGCTGAACGTCGTAAAAATCTCCATCTCACTATCTCTTTCCCTTACTCTTTATTTTTAGTACATATTTAAATTATGTGGATGGTTTAAATTGAAAATCATATATACTACGTATATTTGGAAATCAAGTAAACTTAAAGTTTAATTTTGATTTGAGTTTCGGAAACCAAACGGGAGTACGTTGGTTATACCATATTTTGCGGAAACCATACGGGAATACATTACTTGGTTAAACATCTCAAAGATAAATTAACTGAGAGTTTATTTGAATTTTGAATATTGGGAAGAAAGTGAATATTGTGTTGGATTTTATATTACATATCATACTAAGCAAATCAATTAATACAAGACTTCACATCAGCAAACACAAATTATCATTCACTACAGGGCTTAATTCAAATTTATAACTAGGGATGACAACAAAAGTTGAAAGTTGAATTTAATATATTGATATATTGTGGCTGAATGGTTTAAAGTTTGAATGTGTTTATATTCCAAAGAGTGTTGAATCTTGCATACTTCCATTAATCTAATAGTGTTGTAGTTAATTTATGCTTGGGAAATTAATTGGTTGTTTGGTTTGAATATTGTGCTTAATTGATTGGTTGTTTAATTGTGTTGTTGATTGGATAAAGGAAACTAAGCTCTTGTGTGATTGACAAATTAAACAAACAAGTCAAGAATTGGTTAAAAGAAATAAAAGAAGGTTAAGGATTCTTAAAAGGAATTAAAAGAAATTTTTATAATGCAATTCACCCCCCTCTTGGGACTACACCTTACTTTTCAATTGGTATTAGAGAGGGGTTATAGAAAATCTTAATTAGTAGCTATAAAAAGATCTTAATGGCTAACTTAGGCATAGCTCCCTTTGGAGAGGGACAATCTTCAACTAGGCCACCAATCTTTTGTGGTTTGAGCTATACCTTCTGGAAAAAGAGAATGCAAATATATCTTCAAACTATGAATTGGAAAGCTTGGGAGGTTGTCATGGAAGGTGACCAAATTCCCACTAACATAGTTGATGGAAAACAAGTCCCTAAGGAGAAAATTGATATGACAAACTTAGACTATAAGATGCTGCAAGTAAATTCTAGTGCCATGAATGCTCTATATTGTGCTTTAGATGCCAATGAATTTAATATAATAATGGCTTGCAAATCAGCTAAGGAGATATGAGACAAATTAAAAGTAACATATGAAGGAACTATAGATGTTAGGGATAATAGGATCGATATGCTTACAAGTGAATATGAAGCCTTTAGGATGAACCCGGATGAATCCATAACTAATATGTTTACTAGGTTCACTCACATAATAAATTCCTTAAATGCACTAGGAAAAACCTATACTACTTATGAAATGATAAGCAAAATTCTTAGAGGGTTGCCAACTATATGGGAACCAAAAGCCACTACCATAACAGAAGGAAGAAATCTGAAAACCACTTCCTTAGATGAAGGAGGAACAAATTTAAAAGAAGAAACCAAGATTTCGAATCAGATTAAGAAGGAGAATAAATAAGCAAAAAAAAATCTAAAAGTAAAACTCCAACATGCTATAATTGCAACAAAGCTGGACATTTAAAACTGAAATGTCCTCTACTTAAGAAAGAGACTAAGAAAAAAAGAAAAAGACCATGAAAACCACTACTTGGGACATGATGAGTACAAGTAGTTCAGAAAATGAATCAAGTGACCAAGAGGTTGCTTATACATGCTTTATGGCTTGGGACGATGAGGAAAGCTCCTCATCTAAATCTTCAAATAATTCTTGTAGTGATGAATCCAGTGATGAGTATATGCCATCTTATGATGAATTACAAAATGATCTATTAAAGTACATAAGATGCTAATTAAAGTAACCAAACAAAACACATCATTAAAAAACAAGAATGAAGGAATGATGAAAGAACTAGAATCTCTTAGAAATGCTGAAAGAGAAAAGGATTCAAAAATCAAGAAAATAGAAAGTAAGAATGAAGCTATGACAAAGGAGTTAGAATCCAAAAATCTTGCTAAAAAGGAAAAATACTTGAATATCAAAGAATTAGAATGCAAGAATGAAAAAATGATAGAAGACCTTCGATCCCAATCCTCTACGGTATATGAGAAAGATATATATATATATATATATATATATATATATATATATATTTGTGAATTAGAGGATAAAATAAGAAAATTATCTCTAGAATTAGAGAAATCACAAAAGAAGGTTGATAACAAGAAAGAGATAGAAATAAAAGATCTCAAAAATCAGATTGAAGATAAAGAAAAGATTATTTATAACTTTACAAAAGGAAAAACAAACTTTGACAAGAAGATAAATGACTCTAAATAAAGAAGGCATTGGAATTAATGGGGTTGAAAATAAAAAGAAAAAGAATCTTTACATGGGTTATTTTTTGAAAACCTCCAAAGACTATGTTACCACATCTTGTAATGCCTACACTAACACCATATGCTATCATGTAAGAAAAAGGGGCATATAAAAATTGAATGTTCATTTAAAAGAAAGGGTGTGAAAACTAAATAAATATGGAGAGTAAAAGAAACATCCCTTGTGAAACCTACCGGACCCAAGAAAGTATGGGTACCAAGATAAAAGACTAGTTCATAAATGAAAAACTTCATGAATTAAGTCATTCCCCTTTAAAAGTTGAGAAAGTAACTTAATTCATGATCAACAAACGAACTAGTAGAAAAACTAAAAGATGAGTTTTAAGGGCTTATTATAAATAATTCAAAATGACATTATTGGCCAAAATCATAGGATGATTTTTACAAGGCTTAACTTAAGAAAATGTTAAGAAAATATCTTATTAAGCTTATTACATAAGTACCTTGATTAAGAAAAAGATATTTAAGAATGAAAGCCTATATGCTACATGGTTACATGCATATATGATATGCTGTATGTTACATGTGTATGACTTGACTTAACTTATACTGATAATTTATGGTTCACTATGTTGAAAATTTGAGCATGAGATTATTGAGCATAAGCATGAATTTTGATATGAGATTAATTCTTGACCATGCATGCTATCGATGAATCACATGGATAAACTTACTGCTCTTTATATTTATATCTATGAACATGGTATGACATTGATGATATTAGCATGATATTGATATTTGATACATGATGTGAATTAATGATTTGAAACATGGGATGATAAAAGCATAATTGGTAACAAAACTGAATGTATTGAATTTAGGGGGAGTGTTATGACTTATTGCTTATATTATGATCATTTCCTTATTAATAAATTGGTATAATGAATTAATAAAATTTAAAATTGATATCATGAATTAAATTTTAAATTGATATTATAAAATCAACAATTGGTATATTGAATAATGTCAAAGGGGGAAAAAGCTGTTAGTAAAGATATGACTATTAAAACACACTACACATGCTATATTTAAAAATAATAAATTGAGTGTGTACAAAAGTTTGATATGCATGTTTGATGATATGCTCAGAATATGAATTTATTTGAACTTAATAATTTTTTTCTCTTTTTAATTGATGTCAAAAGGGGGAAAAGTTTTAAGCAAAAGTTGAGCATGGTATTGCAAATGAAGTGATGAGCATGATTGTAAAAGAGTTTTGGAAATTAATATTGATCTTGTGAATATTGTTAAGATGATGCTTATTGAAAGGGGGAGTCTTTTTAAGGCTCACTCCAATTTTCGCTTCTTGTTTGTCATCATCAAAAAGGGTGAGATTGTTGGTCTTACATGGCTTAATATCATATTTTGATGCTAACAAACAAGTATAACTTAATGTGATTTGTCTACGTGATGTATTTTCAGGACTCAATGATGAATGCAAGGTTAAAGAATTCATGAAAGCATGTACTTCAAAGAAGGATGATTATATCAAGCTTGAGGCATGGATTAAAACTTGAAGATCATGAGAGCATTGATATTAAAGAAAAAGCTTCAAGAATGAAAGCCCAAGTGATCAACATGGAAAGCTCACATCAAATTTAGGATCATTGGAGCTCAGCAATAAAGAGAACTCAAAGCAAAGAAGAGTCAAATGAATCGGACAATCTTTATAAGTACTTCAAATAATTTTAATATGGATGCACAAAACTCTTAGGTTAATTTATTGGACCTAGATACCTTTTAAAATACTTGGAAAATATTTTTATAAGGTCAAAAGATATTTCAAAAAGGTTAAAATTATTTTTGGAATGAAAAGCACCAAAAAGAGGTTTTTCCAAATGCTGTCATTTTTTCTACATCCACATTGAGGTGCATTTTTATCTATCCAAAGCTCCTTATTTTAAAAAGTGTTCGACATGAAAGTTGTAGGATTTTATCTTAGATCTCATTTTACACCAAGAACACCAAATTTGGAGTTGTATAGAATACGTTACGACTAGAATACTGAAAAAGGGTTGAAGTTGTCAGCCAACTGAACACTGTTAACGGCAAAACTTTAGGCGCCTCAATAGTAGACAGAACAACCTTAGGTTACTAACCCTGTGAGTTCAGGCACCTTAACATGTACTGACTTTGAAAATTACAGTTTTCTGAAACTTCAAGCAACTGACCCCGATATGTCAGCTTTTTGAACACTGTTAACGGTCATATTTTTTTAAAAGTTTTTAAATTCAAATTCATATTTCTTGTGCTCCAAACTTTCTATAAACTTGGGAAACACTCCAAGTCACTTGGGGAACACGAAATAGACTTGAGTTGTCATCTATAAATAACCCTCCAAGGCTAAGAATTAATTACACCAAGAAAATACAGCAAACAAGTTTTCTTACTCTCAAATCTCCCAACTCTTTAAAAGCTCTCTTGTGAAATCAATTTCTAAGTTTCACTAATGAGATTTGCTGTGAATTTATCAAAAAAATTCTGAGTCTACTATTAATTCTTTCAACCTAGAAAGAAGGCTTACGGTGATATCTTCTTGAGCTTCATATTTCCATATTGTGAATTTGATTGAAGTATATAGATTTAACTTGTACTAATTAGCTCTCTGTGTGAGCATTCTTTGTACACATATTTTGGTTGTATTTCTTGTAGATTGATGATTCCAAAGATTGTTCGGATCGTTGGCTAAGTAAGGGGATATTGCTTAGAGAGGCGTACTTTAGCCTATTTGAAAGAGTGATTGAACGAGGGTACATCGTTTGGAGAGGCAAGCTTTAGCCTATTTGAAGGAGTGACCAAATGAGGGTACATCGTTTGGCGAGGTGGGCTCTAGCCTATTGAAGGAGTGTGTAAAGGTTTTTTTCGCCCGATAAAGGAACATGTTTAGTGAATCCTTTGGCGGTTTGCCAAAAGCAAGGATGTAGCCTTAGTATAAGCTGAACCTCGTAAAAATCTTTGTCTCACTCTCTCTTTCCCTTACTCTTTATTTTTAGTACATATTTAAATTGCGTGGATGATTTAAATTGAAAATCATATATGCTACGTACATTTGGGAATCAAGTAAACTTAAAGTTAATTTTGATTTGGGTTGCGGAAACTGAAAGGGAGTACGTTAGTTATGTCATATCTTACGGAAACCATACGGGAGTATGTTACTTGGTTAAACATCCCAAAGATAAATTAAATGAGAGTTTATTTGAATTTTGAATATTGGGAAAAGTGTGAATATTGTGTTAGATTTTATATTACATATCATATTAAGCAAATCAATTAATACAAGCCTTCACATCAGCAAACACAAATTATCATTTACTACAGGGCTTAATTCAAATTTATAACCAGGGCTGACAACAAAAGTTGAAAGTTGAATTTAATATATTGATATATTGTGGATAATTGGTTTAAAGTTTGAATGTGTTTATATTCCAAAGAGCGTTGAATCTTGCATACTTCCATTAATCTAATAATGTTGCAGTTAACTTATACTTGGGAAATTAATTGATTGTTTGGTTTGAATATTGTGCTTAATTGATTGGTTGTTTAATTGTGTTGTTGATTGGATAAAGGAAACTAACCTTCAGCATTGTTGTTCCTGACGGCTATTTTGGTTTTCAGTTTTCTCCTCTGGATGTTGCTACTATGAAATCTAATTTGCAGGGACGGCGTATGATGAAATGCCTTAGGGCGATGCGACTTCAATGAGGAACCTCTTCAAGGGGTAAGATTTCTTGAAAAAGCACTCTGAAAATTCTCTGTTAGAGGGTAGCTGGGTCAATCGCATAGATGCTTTGAGTTTCAATTTGCAGCAGGGAAGGATCCGAGACCAGAACAACCGGGCAGTATGATACAAGCATTAACAAACAGGTAATGCATCCGGATCCACTAACACTTAGTTTAGCTTCTCTGTTTGGTATTTTGAATGCACTTTTCAGTGCCCAAGTGACCATTAACATCTACAGCATGCAACTTATGTGTTTATTGTCTCTAGCTTGGGTGTTTGGAAACTCACAGTAAACCATCTGTGACATGCTGCCGTCTGTATAATGGCCTCAAAACTGCGGTTAATCTTTACCCGAAGGACATGAGACTAGTGCTCAAGTTTTTTTTAGATCGCAGAAACTTGATTTTTCTTGCAAATCAAGATTTATGGGCACCACGGTAAAGAGTATTTGTTTGATTTCCATGTTGCATCCAGTTTATTGAAACTAATGTTATGGCAGTAGTTGGGTTTGATGTAGCCATGTTGATGGTGATTAATTAGATCATGTTTTTGCTTGGAGTGGCTATTTTAAGTTGGAACCTGTGAAGACACAATGTCCATATTTACACACACTGTTACACACATACTAGTAGTGCTAAATGACCAAAATAACCATTAACAACCTCAAACTATTAAAATATCAAAAGAAACTCAGCAAAACTAAAATGTCCAAAATAGCCTAAAATTGACTCATATTATTAAGATATTCACACCAGCTGTGTGGAATAATATCAGATGTTGGCTAGGTATCAAAAGAGCTATGACCAACATTAAAGCTGTTGCAAAGTGGCTTCAAAAATAAATCATGAAATTAATTGTTAGAACAATCAGAACCATGAACAAGTCACAAATAAATCAGTAGAAGATTGTCGTAGCACCCAAAAACTCAAACACAACCCCAAGAAATCAACTCACAGCCCTGGAACAATTGGAGAAGTGAATCACTGAAATTACCATGGCTCACAAAAAACAGTTTATGAGCACTGCCACTGCTCCAAGTGAGCCTCCAATGACTGTTACTAACACCGAACCACAACTAACAAATTACCATGAGTGCATGGTCACAACAAAGATAGTAAATATTTGAGCAATAAACATGTCGAACAGCTTGATATTTTGATATATGGAAGGAATTAGAACATTAAATCAAAAAACACAGCAAATCCCACTATTTCAGACCCAATAAACTCAATAACCATTGATAAACTACTTCACGAAGCATCAAACAAACAAAACCTAGTCTGAAAGTGACATGTTAATAGAGGGATTGGATCTCAGAAGCTATTCTGATCACAAGCAAGTTTTGTCTCTCTCAAAGTACAATGAGTACCTGAAATCCTCCGCTTCACATAAAGAAGCTCTGGAGCACAAGAGAAACAGAGATTCCCTTGTTTGGCTGGATGAGGAATTCAGATTCAGCAATATTAGGCGCACCACCATAAGGTATATACTATATACAATGCTTAATCAATATCATAAAATTAATATATATGATCACCCAAGCACAAAAATGATGATGATCATCAAGTTCATTATCATCTTAATTCTAATAACAATATTCTCATGAATATCCATACACCGAATCAGTAAATTAATATCATCATCAACTTCATCATCATCCCAATTCTAATAACAATGTTCTCATGAACACCTAGAAACCCTCTTTAGCTATAGGAATGAGAAGTAGTTGTCTACAGCAAAATAGTACTATTAATATATGCTTATCATCAGCTAGGAGTACCAAAGCTAATGCTCATGCACTAGTAGTGTTAGCTATAACAAGTAGTGCTATCGAATTCCACAATCACCATCATCATTGACAAGTTTATAGCATAAAACCTTCCTAAGAATACTATGCTTCAACTCTACAATGTGCATGAGCTAGCAGACCATACAAATCCAAATGAAGAGTAAAAATTAAACTTTAATTATTTTCTAAGGTTGTAATTGAGAACATGGATCTTGATGATTTTAAGTTTGTTGCCAATTTTACGAGCCCCTTACCAAGCTATAGACGATCTTCAACTTCAATAAGTTAAGCAATATTGCGCAGTCGAGTTTAATGAAGTGATAAAAGGCAGCCAAAGTCCTTTAACAAATACTTAGCCAATGATTGTTCCTTTATACCAGATATGGAAGGTCCCCCTCTACTGTCAGCTGTGGCAACTTTGGAAGCATCTCCCTTACTCTGAACCTCCTTTTGCCCAATTTGATAGTCACGAGTAGAGCTGGTCTCACCCCCAAAAGCCCCCCTACCTTAGTCTTGAACCCTTCATTTCTTTCTTTGGTTTTCACCAGCACAGTCCAAGCCATGCACATATCCTCAGAGTGGCCCAGCATGTTACACCCTTTACAAAACTTCGGCAAGTTCTCAAAATAGACTTCCTGGGATATTGAATTCCCATTAGGAAGCCATACCTTCACCTCATTTCTAATCTCCTTGGCCACGTCCACCTCCAGTAACACCCTGGAAAAGGAAATTCTCTCCTTCTTAGTGGTGATCTTATCTTCATACAGTGGCTTGCCAAACACTGAGCATATTTTGCCCATCGCCTGTAGTCCACATTTCCAAAGGGAGATTCCTCAACTGCACCCAAACCGAGAGAGTGCTGAGATCTCCATTGTCAAACTGAAATAGTTTTGGGATCATTTTCAACAACAAAGGCTTGCCATAAGCCAAAAAAGGTCCTCCCTAAATTACCTGCAATAAATCATCTTCTTTGCTGAATTTAAAAACAATCCAATCACTCCCATGGTGGAATATCTCCACATTTACCTTCCATGAGCCTACAACCTGATTAAGGGCAACCATAATTTAGGTTTGTTCATAAATTTAGTATCACACAAATACTTAGCCAATGATTGTTGCTAGCTAGGAATGTGTCAACAAAACAACTAGAATTTGAAAGCCTAGTAATTTCACCACATTTGAAGTTGGCTTTAACATGTGTCTATTCATGGCTACATATGATAAAGTTTTGTATTTTAAGGGAGTAAGCTTTGAATTTCAAATATTGGGAACTTTAAATTGTGTTTCAATCATTCAATCCCAAGTAGAATCCAAGCAGTAAACAGAGCCCAGGTGTACAAAAAATTCTAGTCAAGTTTGTTGTTGCCCTAATAGAACAAAAAAAACTTGAAACTAACATAATTCTATCATCCTTTGGAAAAGAACGCAAAAGATGAAAAAGAATGATAAATGAAACAAGCTCACCTGAATTGCTTCTTGCGGTTCATGTTAATTTAACATTCTTAATTTAGAATAGTATCTCAACTTGACACTCAAAATGTACCAAACCAAACCATTGATACTATATAAATTGTAACAATCATCTTCATTTCATAAGAGATAACCCATATGAAATATTTATAATACAACCTTATGAACCACAATATTTTCATTGAGTTTTTAACCCAATAGCTTATAATATGACTACAATAACTTATAATATGGTGTGTACCAACGATGAGTGTGCAAGATAAATTTTCACAAGCATTTATTTTTATAATTATTATTTCAAAAAGAAGAATTCACCAACGCAATACTTAGATTATATTAACCACCAAAAAAATTACTACTTTTTTCATATGAAAAAAGTATTGATAGAATTTTAACATTGACTGATTCTGATTTTTAGAAAATTTTTTTCTCTTGTTTTGAGGCAAATAATCAACAACACAATTCTTACAAGATTTTTTATGCCAATGCATTGTTCATCAATCCAAATGGGGACATGATTAAATCAATTAGCAACATATCAAAACTAGTGCATTCTCCAGAAGATGTCAAATTTAAAAATCCATTCAAACTCAAAACGTTTCTAAATTTCCAGATTTACATCTCCAGTAATATCAGATCCAAAATTCCATATAGAGGAAAACAAAGTCCTAAATACAATCAAATCCAAAAATAGACAAAAAACAGAACAACAAAGTTTATCATTTTTTAATATTTTGAAACAAAATAAGCATACAAATCTATTTTTATCTTTTAAAGAAAAATTTCACTCAATCTAAACTTTCATTGCATGAATTTTCAAAGTTGTATATGATATCATCTTGCAACTCACATATGAAAAAAAAAAAAAAAATTTGAGTAGTTTTAGTTGTATATAATTTCAAAGCTCTTGGACGGATGGTTAGTTTTAGCTTTTTATCAAGATTGTTGGACAGTTTCTTACATAATTATTAAATATCTATTGATGTATTTTGAAAGTAAAAAAAAAAGGATAAAGTATTTAATCCAATTGAAATCCTTATGCATTTTATATTTAAATTAATTGTCACTAGCTTGTACATACCTTCTAATGAGAGGAGTCACCCGCATCATTTGGACGGGATTGGCGCATCATTTGTTCCTTCTGGACTTTCCAATCCTTCATGGCTTGTATCTCCGCTTCCCAGTTCGAGATTTTTTCTTTCAATTGCTGGTTCTCCGCTTCCACCATTTGCACCCAGATAACCATCGCCTCCTCTCGAGCCTCGGCGGCTCGATGCTCTCGGTCAATATCAGCATGAGACACCACACTGAAAGAAGATGATGATGTTGGGGCGACGTATCCACTCCCAAGACCATTCAACCAGCCACCTGATCGTTGCCCAAGCACTTGAGTGTAGACCTCGTCATCCGTCATCGGCTGACTGCCCTCTGCGATGGGTGCTTCCCGCAGCTCAAGCATCCTTGCCTATTTTTAGTCATTAAAATGATGAAAATGAAGAAATAAGAATACAACTGACATTTTGAATAAGATAATGAACTAAATAATTTGCTTGACTTACATGTTTCATCTATGCACCCTGGCACCACTCCCCCGATGTCCTCTGATGTGTTCTCTGATACAGATCTGGCCTCGACTCCAGGTCGCTAGTGACGGGATCACACTACATTATCATATAAAAGTTCATTAATATATGAATTCAGCGGTGCCAATATAAATAAAACTTGTCAAATGATGGTCAGATAGTTTCGTAGCAATTACCTTTCGATGATTGATGAACAATTTCGAGCCACCACAATGTGTCATATCTAGTTTGCTGTGATTCGCAGCATTTTTCTCATAGATAGCCTACAAAATAGATGTAATCACTTCTTATTATTCACATAAATATGAAAAAGTAGTTATTGTAATTAATAGAAACACATCACCTGATAGTTAGGTTCGCGAAAATGGCAATACACCACCCGCCAATCCTCTAGGGAGATCTTATCATATGGGTGCGCTTCTGCCTGATCTCCCATCTCCCTAAAATGATTGCGCATTTAGCTACGATAGGTCTTAAACCGAGAGCACAGTTGCGTGTTCATCGCCTTTTCCACATAGTCTGCAGTGAAAATGTCCATATCAAACTCTTCCTGCATATGAAATATCTTTGTTAATGTTAGAGAATCTTTAGTGTAATATATTAAAAGTGAAAGAAATGTTTTAGGGTTACTTACCAAGATGCGCTTATATAGAACCAAGCGCCGAGCCTCCGTCACCTTTGGCCAGGTGAAGTAAGTGACTGGAGCATATTGACGACATATAATCCCAAGCTCTCGTGACCAGGCTGTGCACTAATCGTCAAGTGGGGCTGTAAAGCTTGGAGGAATGTCGATACGGATCCGCTGCCCAGTCCTCTCCAGGTGCTTCTTTAGCGCAACGTTCTTCACTGCACCGTGGCCTGTACTCATATGCGTCATAGAGGTCGATGTTGAAAGAAGAGTTAAAGCACAATAACATAATCATACACGTGAAATGTCAGTAAATATATCATTCTAAATCAAATACGCATAACCTTACCAGTGCTGCTGATTATGGACGGCAACTCACCCTGGGCTTGATCCCCAACTGATGTATCGATGTCGGGCTGGGGTCCCGAGGGCGCATATGGTGCCACATCAGCCCTAACGTGCTGAGTCACTCTCGATGATGACCCATCATCCTCGCAGGATGATGTCGTCGATTGCCTAGACTGAAGTAAGGGGCGGCGACCTCCTAGGGCCATGTCTGCAAAATAGTTCATAAGTAAATATAAGAAGATTGGATATTAGATAGATGCATAGTAAATATATTTTCACTTGTTCTCACATGTCAAATACACGGTGACAACATAATACGCTTACCCCCTACTCGTCCTTAATATCAATATTGTCCTCACTTTCTAGAGTGTCTTCCTCTTCACTGCAGTACTTAACCATAGTTTCATCTTCCCCATCAATTTCATCACTGTTAATGAATTCAACATGTATAGAGGGTTCAATTCTAATGTCAGCAGTTCCTACGGGTTCTGCCATGGCACCAACCCTATTTAATGGTATAAGATTGACTCCTTCCTCGCCAACATTGATAGCATACTGTGTTGCTACGGGATCAGATGGTTGATCTTCTTGGAAAGCATCATCGCTGACACTCTTTTCCCCATCTGCGACTGCTGTAATATCATACAAACTTTAAGGAGGAATTTTTTGGGCCACATGCCATTCACCCTTTAATTTTGTGTCCTTAAGGTATAACAAAAGGGTCGTTTTGATATCATGTTTTACTGAAATTGACACTAGTAAAGTAGGCATCCATATTTATCCCACTCTTTTTATTGCTAATGTCCCACCAGGTACACTTGAAGATGTGGACAAGTCTGTTAGCTCCATTGTGAAGCTCTATAATGTCATCCAACACACCAAAGTAGTCAATTTCCTCATCTCCTTATGTGCCTAGCACCAACGCCACAATTTTGGGTTCTTCTATGCAGTTCAAGGGACTTGGTATGAAAGCGTAAGCCGTTGACAAAGCAAACGCTGTAGCGGTTAATTCGTTGATCGGGGCCACATGCCAACGCGTACAAATCTTTACTTGCTATTACTCCTTTATTATAATACATGACTACAAAGGACTTTAGATGAGTAAACCGTCGATATTGAAAATGTACATTATAGCGAACTCAGGAAGTAGTTGTTACTTACACGGCACCCAAACCAATTGACAAATTCCTTCTTATGTCTTTCGTCAACATTCCTTTCATTTTAAGCGAAAAGTTCAGCTTTATGTTCGCTATATGCAACAATAGTACATGTTAATATCAACTAAATATATATGCATATGTAAATACAATTCAAAGTCAGGAGTTTTGAACCACGTACTCGATATATGGAATAATTTCATCACAATTTTGAGGATGTAAAAATATGCCTTTCGTTGGTCGTCCATATCAATGAAATTGTAAACCCATGCACCGAACGGTCGAACATTTCCTTGAAATATAGAGCTCCTCGGTTCTTCATCTTCGGCATTAATAGCATGAACGTCTGCATTTTGCTCCTCACAAGTGAACCTTGTTTCAATATCATGTAGATACATTGAGCAAAATGCAAGACATTCATTGTCAATGTATACCTCAATGATTGAACCTTCCGGTCATGCCTTATTGCGCACATACCCCTTCAAAGTGGATAAAAACCTATGCAGCTTACACAGCATTAGTGAGTTGTACACAAAAAAAAAAAAACGTGGAACTCATGAGAACGTTGTAGGACTTTATAATGTACCTCTCAATAGGATACATCCATTGATATTGGACTGGTCCTCCAATTATGGCCTCCATTGGTAAATGGACGGCTAGGTGAACCATCACATCGAAGAATGCTGGCGAAAATATTTTCTCCAACTTGCATAGTATGATCACAATGCCCTCCACTAACCGTTCAAGTACGTTTATGCTTAATTTCTTGGAGCACAACTGTCGAAAGAAGATCCCCATTTCAATAAGCACCGAGCGAACATCTTAGGTCAAGTGTCCAAGAAGGAAAACAGGTAGAACTCATTGCAAAAGGATGTGACAGTCATGGCTTTTCATTCCTAACATCTTCCTTTCCCTCATGCTTATGCATCGAGACATGTTTGATGCATATCCATCAGGGAACTTCACTGATTTCAACCATTTGAAGAAATTATTCTTCTCATCTTTCGAAAATGTGTAACAGGCAGATGGCATGAGAAGTTTGTCCCCATCACGAATCAAATGCAACTCAAGCCGTATTCCCATATCTTCCATATCCTGACGAGCATTTGTGTTGTCCTTTGTCTTCCTATTTATATCCAACAATGTACAAATGAAATTCTCACAAATATTCTTCTCGATGTGCACGACATCCAAGTTGTGGCGTAATGGAAGATCTTTCTAGTATGACAACTCGAAGAAGATGCTTCTCTTTGTCCAATTTAACTCCCACTCAGCACGTTTCCTTTTTCTACTGCTAGGTGATTTCCCAAATTTCATATCTCCGATCAACCTGAGCTCGTTTAATATCTTTTCCCCACTTAGTCGGTTTGGTTGCAACCTCTGTTTAGGCTTTCCATTAAAGCTTCTGACACCATGAGTCCTCCAAGGATGTCCAGGTCATAAAAAACGACGATGACACATAAAACATAACTTGCGTCCATGCTTTGAGGATAATGACCCAGCATCCTTATTACACACTGGGTATGCTAAGTAACCTTTTGTGCTCCAGCCCTGAAAGATTGCCGTAGGTGGGGAAATCATTAATTGTCCACAAAAGTATAGCATGCATCCGAAATGTTGTCTCGGTGTGCACATCAAATGTCTCCACTCCTTTTTCCCATAGTTCTTTCAACTCATCAATTAATGGCCTCAAGTAAACGTCAATATCATTACCAGTTGCCCTCAGTTCAGGAATAAGCAGAGACATATATATGAAGGGTTCTTTCATGCATCGCCATGGCGGCATATTGTATGGCATCATCATAACTGGCCACATGTTGTACGGGTTGTTCATGTTACCAAAAGGATTGAACCCATCTGAAGCAAGGCCAAGTCTGATGTTGCGAGGTTCACTAGCAAACCACGGATGCATTTTATCAAACTTGTCCCAAGCTTCGGAGTCCACTGGATGGCTAAGGGTGTTTCCATCTTGAAGACGTTTCTCTTTATGCCATCTCATATCTGTAGCAATCTTTTTACACATATACAATCGTTGCAGTCACGGGATTAATGGACAATATCGCAAAACGTTTTGGGGATCTTTTTACCCTTCTTCTGATTAGTTGTATACCTTGGTTCACCACATTCTGGATACTCATTTGCGTTTTTATGTTCACCATAAAAGAGTGCACAAATCATACCTACATGCATGTATTGTAGTGTAACCGAGACCCAATTCACGCATGTATGTCTTCGCCTCATAAAAGGACTTTGGAAGTGTTTCACCATCAGGAAGTGTTGCCTTAATGAGGCTTAAATACATGTTGAATGCGCTCTGAGATAACCCATGCATTGTCTTTGCATGAAGCAACTTTATCAAGAACTCTAATTTTGAGAACTTTCTACAATTTGGATATAGGGGCACCCATGCTTCCCTCACGATATTAGCAAATGGTTTACCAAATTGATTTAACGTACTATGGTTGCAAGGTATGGTACCTACTGAAGTAGATTCATTACCAGTACGCGACACACTAACGTCTTCTGTGTCCACTGCAATCCCCCTTTGTAAGTCACCTAACATTTCGATTAACCCTTCCGAATGTGTATCACCACCTACTATATTTGCCCCCTCATCTTCATCGTCATCATCATCATTTTAAACTGCGTAAGCTTCATCGTGGAACACCCATCTTGTGTACCTTTTCTCCATTCCGAAGTCTAATAAACGTGAATGGACCACTTCAATGTGTTTGAATGTTATGTTTTGACATTTCTTGCAAGGACACCTTATTCAACTAGCACCATCAGCACGAGGACGCGCGAACTCTATGAAATCATTTACCCCTTTCACGTATTCTGGAAAAAACCTATCCCGAGCATTCATCCAACTCTTATCCATGTTCATTAATTCCCTATAACATGTTCAAGTAAATGGTGTTGATTACATTGTCAGAATGTTTATAACGCATGCATTGTGAATCCTATAATCAACGACCTTCCATCTAAAGGGTACGGATCCTATCTCATTCAGGAATGTTGCTATTACATTGGATCAATTGCTCAAATTCCTTCGTCGTAGTCATTATAAATTTCAGCAGCATCTCCCCATGGCTCTCCAAGTACATGAGATGGGGGAAGTGCACATCATCTGCTAGTTTTCCATCACTAACAAATTGTCACCACACCCCACTATGCACCCAGAGAACACAAGTAGAGATGTGATCGAAATATATAATGACAATGACGAAAGCACGAACGATGACAAGAATGTCAATACAACTTCCTAAACTGTCCACATTGGACAATTTAATAATGGTTGAAATACAAACATGACTAATCATAAATGAAAGAAATAATCGACATGTTCAATTGATTATTAGTCTATATAATATGACTAATACTCAATTGAATTTTAACAATTGATTTGTCCCACATGTACGATGAGGCATGAATGTATAGTAACCATTATTGAATGGGTCTAAGCTTTGATGCACACATGAAATGACAATAATTAATTTTGCATAAGGAGCCTGTGATAAGTAGGCAAGGCATAAGCCTTATGGCATTAAGGTGTAAAGATGTGGCTGTTGAAGAAAAATGCTTCAATAGGTAACAATCACGATTGATGGGACTATGAGAGTGATACTGAAAAGAAATTAATCATGCGCTAACAAGACTACCTCCAACCATGAATTACTCAGTTGCATAAAAATGCGTTACACCGAACAAGATAAAATATTTATCATATTACAATAATCATTACACAAACGGTATTAAAGTATTAAGAAAAACATAAAAAAACGGTATTAATTAAATAATTATATTTTCATAGACAAATATTCCCACCCACAAGTACTTTCAATAAAATACTCAAATAAATACCCATATCTTACATGTTACCACCCGAATTGCATCTCTCTCTCTCTCTCTCTCTCTCTCTCTCTCACATAAAGCAAAGTGGTACATTGAACTTTCATGCACAAGCCTTCTCCCTCACTTTTCTTTTATATTTTTCAGCATTTTTTATAACTAGTTGCACGGAATAAAACCTTTCAAAGAGCAATGAATAAAACTAGCTCTGATATTAGATACACCCATATCACTCTTAGAACAAGGAAAGATTTTAAAAAATTGTCAAGTAAAATGACAGAAGCATCATAAATAGTATAGGCAAATCGAAAGTATTCTCAGATTTAAGAGATGACTAATAGTCCGCTAGAGGGACGTGCTATTACATCAGAATAACTGGTCGAGCCAGGCTTGACTGACAACCCTTTAGCAACCTTGAGAACACATAATCAATCGAAATGCATGCCTAATGAGTTTAAACTTTTAAGTGAATAAGTTCTTTAACCGAAGGCAAGTGCATATATGAACAAACTGTAATTCCAAATTAAGTTTATTTGTAATTACAAATTATGCGTAATGGTCAGTATAATTAATGTAATCTCAATTACAAACCTTTTAAAGAGCAATGAATAAAATTGGCTTTGATACCAGATACACCCAGATCACTCTTAGAACAAGGAAAGATTTTAAACAATTGTCAAGTAAAAGGACAGAAGCATCATAAATAGTATAGGCAAATTTAAAGTATTCTAAGATTTAAGGGATGACTAATAGTCCGCTGGAGGGACATGCTATTACGTCAGAATAACTGGCTGAGCCAGGCTTGACTGACAACCCTTTAGCAACCTTGAGAACACATAATCAATCGAAACGCATGCCATGCCCAATGAGTTTAAACTTTTAAGTGAATAAGTTCTTTAATCGAAGGCAAGTGCATATATGAACAAACTGTAATTACAAATTATGCGTAATGGTCAGTATAATTAATGTAATCTCAATTACAAACCTTTCAAAGAGCAATGAATAAAACTTGCTCTGACACCAAATACGCCTAAATCACTCTTAGAACAAGGAAATATTTTAAACAATTGTCAAGTAAAAGGACAGAAGCATCATAAATAGTATAGGCAAATTGAAAGTATTCTCAGATTTAAGGGATGACTAATAGTCTGCTGGAGGGATGTGCTATTACGCCAAAATAACTGGCCGAGCCAGGCTGGACTGACAACCCTTTAGCAACCTTGAGAACACATAATCAATCGAAACGCATGCCTAATGAGTTTAAACTTTTAAGTGAATTAGTTCTTTAACCGAAGGCAAGTGCATATCTGAACAAACTGTAATTCCAAATTAAGTTCATTTGTAATTACAAATTATGCGTAATGGTCAGTATAATTAATGTAGTCTCAATTACAAACCTTTCAAAGAGCGATGAATAAAGCTTGCTCTGATACCAGATACGCCTAGATCACTCTTAGAACAAGGAAAGATTTTAAACAATTGTCAAGTAAAATGACAAAAGCATCATAAATAGTATAGGCAAATTGAAAGTATTCTCAGATTTAAGGGATGACTAATAGTCCGCTGGAGGGATGTGCTATTACATTAGAATAACTGGCCGAGCTAGGCTTGATTGAAAACCCTTTCGCAACCTTGAGAACACAAAATCAATCGAAACGCATGCCTAATGAGTTTAAACTTTTAAGTGAATTAGTTTTTTAACCGAAGCAAAGTGCATATCTAAACAAACTGTAATTACAAATTAAGTTCATTTGTAATTACAAATTATGCGTAATGGTCAGTATAATCAATGTAATCTCAATTACAAACGTTACAAAGAGTAATGAATAAAACTAGATCTGATACCAGATACGCCCAGATCACTCTTAGAACAGGGAAAGATTTTAAACAATTGTCAAGTAAAAGGACAAAAGCATCATAAATAGTATAGGCAAATTGAAAGTATTTTCAGATTTAAGGGATGACTAATAGTCCGCTAGAGGGACGTGCTATTACGTCAGAATAACTGGTTGAGTTAGTCTTGACTGACAACCCTTTAGCAACCTTGAGAACACATAATCAATCGACACGCATGCGTTTAAACTTTTAGGTGAACTAGTTCTTTAACCGAAGGCAAGTGCAAAATTAAGTTAATTTGTAATTACATATTATGCGTAATGGTCTGTACAATTAATGTAATCTCAATTACAAACCTTTCAAAGAGCAATGAATAAAACTTGCTCTGATACCAAATACGCCCAAATCACTCTTAGAACAAGGAAATATTTTAAACAATTGTCAAGTAAAAGGACAGAAGCATCATAAATAGTATAGGCAAATTGAAAGTATTCTTAGATTTAAGGGATGACTAATAGTCTGCTGGAGGGACGTGCTATTACGTCAGAATAACTGGCCGAGCCAGGCTTGACTGACAACCCATTAGAAACCTTGAGAACACATAATCAATCAAAACGCATGCCTAATGAGTTTAAACTTTTAAGTGAATTAGTTCTTTAATCGAAGGCAAGTGCATATCTGAACAAACTGTAATTCCAAATTAAGTTCATTTGTAATTACAAATTATGCGTAATGGTCAGTATAATTAATGTAGTCTCAATTACAAACCTTTCAAAAAGCGATGAATAAAACTTGCTCTCATACCAGATACGCCCATATCACTCTTAAAACAAGGAAAGATTTTAAACAATTGTCAAGTAAAAGGATAGAAGCATCATAAATAGCATAGGCAAATTGAAAGTATTCTCAAATTTAAGAGATGACTAATAGTCCGCTGGAGGGACGTGCTATTATGTTAGAATAACTGGCCGAGCTAGGCTTGACTGACAACCCTTTGGCAACCGTGAGAACACATAATCAATCGAAACGCATGCCTAATGAGTTTAAACTTTTAAGTGAATAGTTCTTTAACCGAAGACAAGTGCATATCTGAACAAACTGTAATTCCAAATTAAGTTCATTTGTAATTACAAATTATGCATAATGGTCAGTATAATTAATGTAATCTCAATTACAAACCTTTCAAAGAGCAATGAATAAAACTGGCTCTGATACCAGATACGCCCAGATCACTCTTAGAACAAGGAAAGATTTTAAACAATTGTCAAGTAAAAGGACAGAAGCATCGTAAATAGTATAGGCAAATTGAAAGTATTCTCAAATTTAAGGGATGACTAATAGTCCGTTGGAGGGACGTGCTATTACGTCAGAATGACTGGCCGAGCCAGGCTTGACTGACAACCCTTTAGAAACCTTGAGAACACATAATCAATCGAAACGCATGCCTAATGAGTTTAAACTTTTAAGTGAATTAGTTCTTTAACCGAAGGCAAGTCCATATATGAACAAACTGTAATTCCAAATTAAGTTCATTTGTAATTACAAATTATGCGTAATGGTCAGTATAATTAATGTAAACTCAATTACAAACCTTTCAAAGAGCAATGAATAAAACTAACTCTGATACCAGATACGCCCAGATCACTCTTAGAATAAGGAAAGATTTTAAACAATTGTCAAGTAAAAGGACAGAAGCATCATAAATAGTATAGGCAAATTGAAAGTATTTTCAGATTTAAGGGATGACTAATAGTCCACTGGAGGGATGTGCTATTACGTCAGAATAACTGGCCGAGCCAGGTTTGATTGACAACCCTTTAGCAACCTTGAGAACACATAATCAATCGAAACGCATGCCTAATGAGTTTAAACTTTTAAGTGAATTAGTTCTTTGTTTGCTGATCTCTTTTTATAAACCACCACCACAAACAAATTAAAGGTAATTTTATAGCATGTTTAGTAGATAAAATGAAATGAAGTATGTTGAAATGAAATCAAATGTATTACTTGATTTTCTTATTCTTTGTGTTTAAATTTGTATTCTATTTCATTTTGCAAACTGAAAGTAACATCAACATTTAAGTAATATTTTAATGCTAGATTTGAAAATATGAATTTCAAACCTTAGATATGGATTTGGATAAATTAAAAAATTTTAATTCAATTTATAATGCATGTAATAAAAATTTAATACAACTTCAAATTTAAAGTCTCTTTAAGCATAGGGTAAGTGTCGACATCATCTCGCTATTTTTTAGTACTTAACAATTGTTAGTTGTTGATTAAGAAAATGAAAATGCAGGTTGAAGAAGCCGCCAAAGAAATGGATTCATTCCTTGTGCCAGCAGATGCCAATGGGATTTCCGGAGAAGCAAGTGATGAAAAAGAGTACTCTAATTACAATGTTTAAGTGAACTAATTAAAAGTCCACACCAAATTTGAGCAACACAATGAATGGTGGTCAATTTTTCTCATTTAAGAACTTCAACAGCTGAGTTATATTTGATTTACAGAACAATTATTCCTAGAAATTCGATGAAATAGTGTATAAGTTTAAAAATAGACATAGAAGTTATTCATTATATGTTAAAATATTGAAGTGAATTAGTTCTTTGTAAATTATGCCTAATGGTTAGTATAATTTAATCTCAATTGTAGTATGTTTGGATATCTGAGGTTAACTCAATCTGAAGGCACAACACAACGTAGCACAAGATGCAGTTCACAGCAAAATATTTCATACAACTTGTATAAACCATTTACACATTATGTCTCAAAACATATTGAGTTAGCTTACAGCATTGGGAAAAAAAATTCCAACATTGAAAGCAAAAGCAGATCTGTAGAAGAAGAAGAAGAATACTTACAAATTGGAACTTCGATGTAGATGAACTCATGAAGGCTCAAAGACGAGCTTGCGATGATCGCCCGAGCTCCTTCTAGTTCGAAATATCCGCGACGAGCTCACAAAGCTTCTAACAAACTCACGAAGGGCTCCTGCTGGTTCGCAATGTGGAAGGCTAACTCACAAAGCTCCTGCTGGTTCGAAGGGTTGATGATGAACTCACGAAGATAAGAAGAAGGCCAGAGGGCTTTGAAGGGTCGAAGAAGAAGGCAAGAACGGAAGGGTCTCTCACTCTCTCCTCTCGTGCTGGCTCTCTGAACAGAGACGCTCAAATGAAGAATCAAATAGGGATTAGGGATTTAGGGTTTGCCTGGGAGTGGGAGAGCCGAGCAGAGCGTATAGGCCGTGTGGGCACTTGGGCAGTGGGCTCACTGCGCTGACTAGGTCTGGGGTATTAACGACGGTTGCTCCAAACCATCACTAATACCCTTAACGATTTCTTTTTTAACTTTTTTTTAAAAAAAAACACTATTAGTGACAGTTGGCCACTGTCACTAATACCACCTTATTAGTGACGATTATTCCAAACCATCACTAATTCCCTTACGATTTCTTTTCTAACATTTTTTAAATAAAAAACTAGTAGTGATGGTTTTAAACCCGTCAGTAATAAATCAATATTAGTGACGGTTTAGGATAATCGTCACTAATACCCTTAACCTTTTCTTTTTTAATATTTTTTAAAAATATACATTATTAGTGACGGTTTCAAAATCGTCACTAATACCATAGAATCGTCGCTAATATTTTTCCGGATAAATTTTCGAGCGAAAATTGTTTACCGCGCTCTTTTTAGTGACGAAATTATTAGTGACGAATTCAAATTCGTCACTAATAGTGTAGTGTTAGTGACGGTTTCAGAAACTGTCACTAATGCGTAGACTTTTAGGGACAGTGCTTAAAAATCGTCACTATTATCAACATTTAGTGACGAATTTGAATTCGTCACTAATACTTTCGTCACTAAAAACCCATTTTTTTGTAGTGCTAGGAAATTGGGTTTATTTTGGGAAATGTATATGTATATTTTTGAAAATAATGAAACTCTGGTATTGTAAATAAGGTGAAAGTGTTTTATGTTTTCCGCTGAATAGATGATATGTTTTATAACAGGTATCCTCGGTACCACTTGAGGTCCGGGACGTTATAGTGAATAGTTTTATGGGTATCAGAGTAATAGTTTATAATTTAAAAAAATGGTAATAAGTCTTAGGATTGTTACAAGTTTGGTGTCGGAACCTAGGTTGCTAGGTTCTATAGACTTTAGTGTACAGTGGAAAACAATACCAGAGTATAGGAATGGATTTTAATGAGAGTAGGTAGAGGATGGACTGGGATTTTAGTAAAGCCAATGTCAGGGATTATTATGAGAATTTAGGGTTTTGTCTCATAGTGTGGAGGCAGAACTTCAGGGTGGTTTTTGTGTTTTTCTTGGGGTGACGATTTCTGGAAAGTCATGGTAAACTATCGTCAATTTTGTTTCCGAATGGTAAGATTGAGCCTTAAATTAGTGTATTGTTGGTATGAAGATATGGTATGATTCTTGGTTAGATTAAAGTAAGAATTTTATTATGAAGTTAGGATTCTTAGATTATTATCGTGTTATTGTTGAGTGGACCCCGAGAATAGCAATGCATGCGTCGGTGGTAGTTGTGATGCAGGGTCTTCAAGTATGGGTGGCAGTAACTCTGACCAGGTGCTGCACAGTGTAGCACAACAAGTTATGCCAGAAATTGTCTAGAAGACCAAAGAACAGGGCTACCTACTAGCTGATCAGGGTTGTACGATCCAACAGTTCGACATGAAACCTCTGGTGTTCTTGGGGGGAGCCGACCCTGCAATTGGCGAAAACTGGATGCAAGAAATTGTGAATACACTGACAGTGCTACATTGTAATCATTATTAGAGGGTCCTCTATGCCACATATAAGTTTATGGGTGAGGCTGAGAGGTGGTGGACAACCGTGAAGTTGTTAGACGAATAGAGACCCGTACCAGTAGCCATGACTTGGAGTCGGTTCAAGGAGGTATTCTTCGATTGATATTTTCCTACCATTGTTAGAGAAGCTAAGGTAGATGAACTCTTGAATTTGATGCAGAGGCATATGATGATCTAGCAATACACAACGAAGTTTATTGAGCTGTTGCGTTTTGGCACATATATTGTCCCAGATGAGGCTAAGAAGGCAAGGAAGTTTGAGAGGATTCCGAGGCGAGAAATCTATAAATAGGTGGCACTTTTGAAGGAGTATGATTTCTTAGAATTGGTCGAAAAAGCTGCTGTAGTAAAGGCGAGCAAGCAGAGGGGTACTAGGATACGAAGCTAGAGAAAGAGGCCCACGCCTCCTAGGTTTTAGGCAGGTACTAGCCGGGGCCCATGGAGGGGAGACTGGTACGGAAGAGGTCAAAGGAAAATGATGGGAAACCATGAAATCAAGGTAGGCAGATATATCCTATCCACCTTAGATGTGGCAGGAGGCATATGGGAGAATGTTGTGTGGGAGAGAATATCTGCTGTCAGTGTGGACGACTTGGACACATTGCGAGAAATTTTATAGGACAGCCAGCTAATTTACTAGCTTCTAGACCATTCTGGGAAAATAACTAGGCACCCCGAGAAGGCCAACAGAGGAACACAACCTTAACGAGGGTTTATGCGTTGACGCAAGGAGATGGTGAGGCTGTGGGCGATGTCTTGACAAGGACTATTACTGTTTTATCATATAAATTTGTTATTTTATATGACTCAATAGCCACACATCTCTTTCGAGTCTATGGGGTATGTCAAATGTTGTGGGGTAGAAACTCAGCTGTTAGACACCGAGTTGTTAGTAGCTACACCGACAGGGTAAGTAGTGAGGTGTCGAAGGGTGCTTAATGGCTATCCAGTAGATATTCAGGAGAAAGTATTACCATTTAATATCATGGTATTATAAATGTAAGGGTTTGATATGATTTTGGGTATGGACTGGCTAGCCACTAATTACGTTAGTATTGGTTGTCATCAGAAAGAGGTGATATTTAGGCCTCCTAAGGAGCAGGAGTTAGATTCATGGGGTCTTGTATGTGCGTCTCACGACAGTTGGTGTTAGATATTCAAGCAAAAAGACTACTCCGGGATGGTTGCCAAAGGTACATAGTTTGTATAAAGGAAATGCCATAGGGAGAATTGAAACTTGCTAATATTTTAGTAGTCAGGGAATTTTCAGATGTTTTTCCAAGGGAGTTACCTGGTTTACCACCAGATCGTGAATTTGAGTTTGGTGTTGATTTATTTCCAGCATCGGCACCGATTTTTAAAGCACCCTACCAAATGGCTCCATCCGAATTGAAAGAACTCAAAGACAAGTTACAAGAATTATTAAACAAAAGGTTTATCAGGCCTAGTGTGTCGCCCTGGGGAGTGCCAATTTTATTTTTAAAGAAGACAGACAGGACAATGAGGATGTGTATTGACTACAGAGAGACAAATAAAGTGCCAATTAAGAACAAGTATCCCCTTCCCCATATTGATGACCTGTTTGATCAGCTCCAGGGAACCTTGGTCTACTCTAGGATTGATCTTCGTCGAGGATATCATTAGGTAAAAATTAAACCAAAATATGTTCCAAAGATAGCTTTCCAAACCAAGTATGACCACCACGAGTTTTTGGTTATGCTCTTCGGATTGACCAATGCGCCTGTAGCGTTATGAACCTAATAAATAGGGTATTCCACCAGTATTGGACCAGTTTGTTGTTGTTTTCATTGATGACATTCTAGTTTACTCAAAGAGTTTTTAGGGGCACAAAGATCATCTGAGGATGGTACTACAGATGTTGAGAGAAAATAAGTTGTTGGCTAAGTTTAAGAATTGTGAATTATGGTCGAGGAAAATTACATTCCTTGGACATGTGATCTTTGGGGATGGCATTTTAGTAGATTCGAGCAAGATAGAAGTGGTGTTGAATTGGACGAGACCAAGGAATGTTCAAAAGATCTGAAGTCTCTTAGGTCTGGCGAGATACTACCGGCAGTTTGTAGAGGGTTTTTCCAGATTATCATATCCTCTGACACAACTCATGAGGAAAAGTGTGAAGTTTGAGAGGACCAAAGAATAAGAGTAGGGTTTTTAGGAGTTGAAGTAGTGATTCGTCACCGCACCAGTTTTGACCATCCCATCAAAGGATGGATATTATGTGATCTACAGTGACGCGTCTCTGAGGGGACTTGAGTGTGTATTGATGCAACAAGGAAAGGTTGTGGCATATGCTTTTCAGAAACTCAACGAATATGAAAAGAACTACCTGACGCATGATTTAGAGTTGGCTGCAGTGGCATACTGCTTAAAGATTTGAAGGTATTATTTGTATGTTGGAAAATGTGAGATCTTTACTGAAATTGGAATAGCTTCCCAAGAGGGGGGGGGGGGGTGGGAAATGGGTTTTAAAAATTTTATTCCCTTTAGTCTTAGTTCTTTTGAGTTGTGACAACAATCAAAACTTGAATACAATCACAATCAACACAACAAGATCAATCACTCAATCTTTGTAACAATAACCCTGTATATAGGTGAAAATTTGCTAAACTTGTTATAAGCTCTGTATCACAATTTTATTCTTCCTAATGTCAGCTTCTAAATAAACTTTTAGATTAATAGGTCAAGGAAGATTAGCCAATGTAGTCCCTTTTGGTTTTCACAATCAATGCTGATCAATCCAAAACGAATTACTTTTCGGTTTATTTAACAACCAATCATTCAGAATTGAATTTTAAAGCAACCACAAAGATTATATCTTTTGCTAAAAAAATAAAGAGTAGAGTAGAGTGAAATGAAGAATAGCTTTCCAATAGGGGGGTGAATTGGAAATCTTTTAATTTTATTTGATTTTTAAGTTTTCTAATTTTAATAACCCAGCAAAATACAATATATATCAACATTTAAGAAAAATGGAATTTAAAATAATAATTCAATCAATGTAATCAATCAATCAATAACATTTAGGCTTCCGTTGCTTTCCCTGTAACCTTTTATTATTCACTTTACTTGATTATGATTTCCGCAAATTAATCAACGTACTCCCCTTTTGGGTTTCCGCAAAAGATTAATCAAAACGTACTTTCTATTGATCAAGAACTTAATTTAAATCCTGCAACCTGCACTCATAAATTTTATAATAAAAGCGAATGAAGTATGTAAATTAAAGTAGGGAGAAGGAGACAAGAGTTTTTATGAGGTTTCGGCTTCAACACAGCCTACATCCTCGCCTTTGGCAAAAACACCAAAGGATTTCACTATCTCAATTCAATTAGGCTAGAGCCCGCCTCTCCAAATAACAACCCCTTATTTGGTTCAACGATTCAACAACTCAGAATCGTTTAAGAAAGATAACGAAGGAATATGTGTACAAAAGAGAACTCTCATAGTAGAGTGAATTAATACACCAATCAGCTCACTTTATACCTCAAAGTAATTTAAATATAAGAAATTTCAAGCTCAATTACTTGGTATGGATTATCAAATAATTTTCCAAAGAAGATAAAAATTTTGATCATTGGAAAACTTAATTTCAGAATGTAAATCGATTTCAGATCAGAAAGTTTATCTTAAAAGAATTTCAAATCCTTTGAAAACAAAATTTTGAATACTTGAAGATTAGTTGATCTAAAACCTTTAAAAAAACTTACTTTGATCTAAAAGCCTTTGAATATCTATGGATCTAAAAAGTTGTTGAAAAGCACTTGATCTGAAAACTATAGAAGATTTCTCAATTTCAAAAATCTTTTGAATATTTCATCAAAGTTCTTTCTCTCTTTCTTTGTACTTTCTTTTCTCTAATTTAAAATGTTTGAGATTAGAACTATTTATAGAGTTTTTTCAAATCATCCATTACTCCCAAAGATTCCTAAAATTCATTTCCAAATATTTTGAAATAAATATGTTTAAAAACATGGTTTTAAAAATCTTCTCTTTTTAAGCCCTTTTTATTTATTAAAAAATACTTTTTAGAGTATATATGTTTAAAAAAAATTATTTTTGATTTTCCAAATATTTTGAAATAAATATGTTTAAAAACTTCATTATTTCAAAAAATTTTCTTTTCTTAAACCCTTCCTTTTTATGGATTTAAGAAATATTCTTTAGAGTATATATAAAAAAACATATTTTTGAATTTTTATGAGTTTCAAATTTCTTTATACTTAGGATTTACTTTGAAGTACTTACATTTGAGAATATCCTTAAAAGTACAATATAGTCTTCAAAACTTGTTCTTCCACCATCTTTGTAGTTGCATTCTTTCCTTTGAACTTTTCACAATATGACTTCATTCTTCATGCTCTTTGTAATCCATGAACTTTCTTATACACTTGAGCTCTGTTATTTTCCTGAACACTTTTACTTGAAACATATTAAATATATCATTTGATTTGTTATCATCAAAATAAGAATTGTAAGCCTTATTAGGCCAACATAGAGAAAGTAGGACACGGGGATTTTTACGAGGTTTCGGCTTCAACACAGCCTACGTCCTCGCCCTTGGCAAAACCACCAAAGGATTCACTACTACCGTTCCTTTTACTAGGCAGAACAAGACCAGTTACAAACACTCCTTTAGTAAGGCTAGAACCCACCTTCTCCAAACAATATCCCCTTGTTTGGTCCAACGATTTAGCACTCGAACCGTCAATTAACTTGTTACAAAGATATAAAACAAGGCGTACAAGAACTTGCTTCTCAAAGAGCTGATTAGTACAAATTGAAACACTATGTACTTTAGTAAATTCTGAACATGAATTTTAGAATGAAGCTCTTAGAAACTTATCACCATAGGTATCTTTCAATGCATGAAAGAATCAACAATTTGATGCACAAACTCAGTGAGAAACTCAGCAAAGCTTTCAGAAAATTTTGTGAGTGATGAGAACAATAGCACACTTTCAGAATTTTAGTAGGCTTTGAGAGAAAATAAGAGCTGAATTGATTTCTTGGTGTTTAAAACAATGATCCTTGAGGTTATTTATAGAGGTAGAAAACCTCCTTGCTTGTTCCCTAAGAATACTTAGAGTTGGTTCCAAATATTAAAATTATTTAAGCTTCTAATAATTTGAATTTTAAAAATTATATTCGTTGGAAATTTGAAAAATGCCACGAGCCAGACGACTGTGAAGTCTTGGCAGTCGTCTGTTTATATGTTATAACTATAAAAATCATAGGCAGAGAGGTGGCAGTCGTCTGTCTCTTGATTGACAATCGTCTGTCACCAAAATAATGTAGTTATAATACAACTCAATAGGGTGGCAATCATCTGTCCATATGGTGATAGTCGTCTGTCCATGAACAAATCAAAATTTTCAATATACACAGAAGGTGGACAGTTGTCTGGCAGAACACTCACAGACTTCTCACTTGGCACTAGCAGTCGTCTGTCAAAACTTAGACAGTCGTCTGTCAATTGACATTTTTGCATTTCAACATATTTTTAAATTCTCTCTTCTTTGCTTAATTCATCTTGGAATATGAACTTGTTTGACTTTTGAAAAATTTGTTCCAAGTCTTATATTAAGGTTTTTAAGTCTCTTTGCCTAATGAGCTTCAAAATGAAAACTTCATATTTGAATAAACTTAGAAGTACTTACAAAGACTTTGACTTAAGCTATTTTGACATTTTCTTGGCTTTAAGTCCTTTCAATGCTGCTCTTCAATCTCTTAGACTTTTTTCTGAGTTTTCATTTATAGATCTTTGGTATTCTTATGAACCTCTCCTTGTTCCTTGATCCTTGTAAGCGTTCATGTCAGGGTATATGTATTTTGAGCAAATCATCTTTACCTGTAATCATATCACTTGAAAATATATTAAATAACTTTTACTTTGTTATCATCAAAACCAAGAGTTTGTAAGCTTAATTAGGCCGACAATCTCTCCCTTTTGATGATGACAAAGAAAGAGCAAAGATATAAAAATTAAAATTAATGCTCCCCTTGTCAATAAGCATTGGTTTAAAATAATCTCATTTAGAAACAATATGGCATAAGTTCAGAAGATAAGTTATAGGATTAAGGCTATATATTTCCCTTCATAGATCTCGAAATACAAACACATGTTCAAATTTCAGAACATAAAATACATAAGCACAACTGGAAATACATAAACAAATACATACATAAGTTCATAGACTTTGCCCACACACCATACTCCCCCTTTTGACATCAACAAAAAGGCAAAGTACAACTAGAAATGAAGTATATGGAGGATACAAAAACAACATCAAAAGTCTATGTTTTAGAATCATTGTCACTATTTGCAGCAATGCCTTTGCCTTTGGGTAACGAACTTATTAGTGACAGATTCAATTTCGTCACTAAAGGGGGGGGGGGTATTAGTGACGAATCTGTCACTAATAAGTTCGTCATTGAATATCGAAAAAAATCGCAGGAAATAGTTTTTCACACATAAATTACCCCGAGAAAATATTTGTGACGATTTTTACAGTATTAGTGACGACTAATATCCGTCACTAAAAGATTCTTATTAGGAACGAATAAATAACAGTCACTATTATTAATTTAAAAATAAATAAAGTATTTTATTTCGAGTATCTGTGACGAATTTATATATTCGTCACTATTGTCCCAATATTAGTGACGCATTTGAAACCGTCACTAATAATTCTCGTATTTAAAAGTAAATTAAAATTTTTTTTAGGAGTATTAGTGACGAATTTCTTTATTTGTCACTATTTGACTATTATTAGTAACGGATTTGAGAACCGTCACTAATACTTTACGTATTGAAAAATAAATAAAATTTTTTTGTTTCAGAGTATTAGTGATGAATATGTTTTTTCCTCACTATTGCACCAGTATTAGTGACGGATTTGGGAACCGTCACTAATACTTCCCGTATTTAAAAATGATCTCAATATTTCTGTTTAAAGTATTAGTGACGAATATATATATTCGTCACTATTGCCCCGATATTAGTGACGGATTTTAAAACCGTCACTAATGTTTCCCGTATTCTAAAATAGTTTTAATTTTAATATTTCAGTGTATTAGTGACGAATTTCGAAATTCGTCACTATTTCCCTTGTATTAGTGACAGATTTAAAGACCGTCACTAATACTTCACGTATTTAAAAAAAGAAAGTTTTTTTTTTTTGCAGAGCATTAGTGACGAGTTTATTAATTCGTCGCTATTGCCCAACTAGTAGTGACGGTTATGGATTCGTCACTACTAGTCCTTTAATAAAGTTTGCCCTAATCTTCATTCTTTTCCCTCCTTTCCCCTTCCTTTCCTGCTTGTCTGTGCGTCGCTGCGATCTCCTTTCTCTCTTCCTTCTTACCCTTGGATTTCCCTCCTCCCTTCTTTCCCCTCATTTCCTTCCTCTTTCGGCTACCTTCAGTAGGTACAGCAACCGCCGCCCAAGTCCCTTCTCCCCTCTGGCTGTCTGCAAAAGCCTCCCGCTCAAGCCACTCCTCCTCTTTCGTCATTTGCTTGGACTCCCTGACCTTCCTCTATCTCGGCTCGTAGCACGCCGCTACCCACCACTCACCGTCAAGTCCCCGGCCTCTGGTTGCACTCAAAGCCGCAGCCCCAACTACGCTGCCGCTACCTAACCATTTCATCGCCATCCAGTACCCCACCTTAAGTTGCACTTAGAGTTGTAGCCCTAGCCGGGCTGCTGCTACCGGGCTAGTTCATTGTCGTCGGGTATCCCGCCTTAGGCTGCACTTGGAACCGCAGCTCAAGCCGCGCCACCATTAGAGTATGACTTGGCTCCTGAATTGATTTATATGTTTCAATGTTTTCCTGATTTCTTACTTCTTTAGAATTGTTTGAATTTTATTTTATCTGATATGGTCAGCTCAATTTTATCTTGTAGTCATCTTGTGATTTCATAGCATCTCTATTATATTATATTTTCTTGAGCTTTAATATTATTTAAAAGAGAAAATTATTTTTTTAATAAATTAGTACAAAATAAATGTATTACACAAAGAACAAAGCAAAGTTAATAGTTAGGATGGTGGTTTGGTGTTGATACAGGTTTGCACTTATTGACAATAAAGGGATGTAACTATATTATAAAGATTGATGACTGGTTTGGTGCTATAATTTGGCCTAGGAAGATTCTAAATGATACGAGGCATGCTCTTTATTCAAATATGCTTTCAATTCTAATTAAAAAATTAAATTATTGTATATGTCCTTTTCTCGTTCATTGCATTTTATATTTTTGCTACTATACTATCATTTTCTCGTACTGCTTATGTTCTTAAGGAACTATTTAGTATTAACTTAATGTGATTTATTGTACTTAATAAAATTGTATGATTGTTGTATTTAATATATTATTGTAGACACCTGATTTTGTCAAATTAGATACTTAAACACCATTTGGATACACTAATAGTAACATCGATCAATAATTAAATTTGTTAAAAAGAGAATATAAAAAATAATTAAATAGTTAGAAAACAAACTAAAGAATGAACAGTCAATATGCCAAAAACATAAGATAATTTCACCATCCACACAGGCAAACTAATTAACTTATTGAAATTTAAAGTTTGAGGAGTGTGACTAGAATTCAACTTATTTCTTCTCTATTGGTCTCCTTATGAAAAAGGAGCTGCTAGAAAGAAAAAGTTATATTTGAGTATATGATGAAAACAGTTGTAAGGTGTTTAAAAGTATATAATAACTAGAATGAAGCGCTCACATGAACAAGTAACTAATAGTTTTACTTGGTTTAGTAAATGAGTTTTAAAATTAAATTTATGTTGAACTTTTTTAATAAGTAGGTGTGAATATTTTCTCCTAATTTTATTGTTAAGTATGCCTCTCTGAAAAAAGTTTTGTTCTGAACTTAAATCGTAAGATTTCCTCTTTACTAGCTAATGCCTTCGCGAAGGGAGCCTCGAGTAGTTCCAATTCTGATTTGGACTATGATTAGGATAGACTAGATGCTTGGGATATTTTTATGCACTTTCTCTTTTGCTTATGTATTGCACTCATGCACCCTTGTACTTTTATTTTATTTATTTATTTTTTATTTGTTTTTTATTGCATTTTGTTTTACCATGCTTTTGAGTGGTTGTACACGTGCTTCGATGTGTCTATCTATATTGTATTGCCTCTAAAATTAATGAAAATACATGGAGCATTTGATTTCTACCTATATTTTGGGAGATACTGGAACTGTCATTTAATTACTGTCATTTCATGTATTCATTGAAGCTTAGACCCGTCCAAGAACGGTTACTATACATTTATTCCTAATCGTACATGTGAGGCAAATCAATTGTTATATTTCAAATGATATTAGTCATACTATGTTGACTAATAATCACTTGAACATGTTAATTATTTGTTTCGCTTACGATTAGCAATGTTTGTATTTCAACCATTCTTGGATTGTTCAATGTGGACAACTCAGGAAGTTGTATTTACATTGTTGTCATCATTCACGCTTTGTCAATTTTCATTATATATTTCGAGCGCGTCTCTACTTGTGTTCTCTGGGTGCATAGTGGGGTGTCCTGACAATTTGTTAGTAACGGAAAACTAGCCAAATTTTCACTTCCCTTATATCGTGTACTTGGAGAGCCATGGGGAGATGCTGCCGAAATTTATAACGACTACGACAAAGGAATTTGAGTGATTGATCGCAATGTAAATGCAACATTCCTGAATGGGAGAAGATCTGTACCCTTTACAGTATGATGGTTGATTATAAGATTCACGATGCATGCATGCTAAACATTATGAGAATATAATGAACGCCATTTACTTGAACATATTATAGGGTAATTAATGAACATGGATAAGAGTTGGATGAACGCTTGGGATAGGTTTTTGCCAGAATATGTGAAAGGGGTACATGATTTCATAGAGTTCGCGCGTCCTCGTGTAGACAGAACCAGTAGAATAAGGTGTCCTTACAAGAAATGCCAAAACATAACATTCAAACACATTGATCTGGTCCATTCACATTTCTTAGACTTTGGAATAGAGAAAAGGTACACAAGATGGGTGTTCCATGGTGAAAATTATACAGTTCAGAGCTATAATTTAAATGACGATGAAGATAAGGGGATAAATATATTAGGTGGTGATACACGTTCGGAAGAGTTAATCGAAATGTTAGGTGAATTGCAAAGGGGGATTGCAGTGGACACGGGTGATGACAGTGTGTCGCGTACTGGTGATGAAACTACTTCAGCGGGTAATATACATTGCGATCCTAGTACGTTGAATCGACTCAGTAAACCATTTGCTAATATCATGAGGGATGCATGGGTGTCCCTATATCCATACTGTAAAGAGTTCTCAAAATTAGAGTTTTTGATAAAGTTGCTTCATGCAAGGACAATGCATGGGTTATCTCATACCATATTCAACATGCATTTAAGCCTCATTAAGGCAGCACTGCCGGAGGGTGAAACACTTCCCAAGTCTTTTTATGAGGTGAAGACATACATGTGTGAATTGGGTCTCGGTTACACTCTAATAAATGCATGTAGGTATGATTGTGAGCTCTTTTATGGTGAACACGAAAATGCGAACGAGTGCCCAGAATGTGGTGAACCGAGGTATAGAACTAATCAGAAGAAGGGTAAAACGATTCCAAAAAAGTTTTACGATATTTTCCATTAATCCCGCGGCTGCAACGATTGTATATGTGCAAAAAGATTGCTACAGATATGAGATGGCATCAGGGGAAATGTCTTCAAGATGGAAACACCCTTAGCCATCTAGCGGACTCCGAAGCTTGGGCCGAATTTTATAAAATGCATCTGTGCTTTGCTAGTGATCCTCGCAACATCAGACTTGGCCTTGCTTCAGATGGGTTCAATCCTTTCGGTAACATGACCAACCCATATAGCATGTGGCCAGTTATGATGATGTAATACATGCTGCTATGGCGATGCATGAAAGAACCTTTCATTTATATGTCTCTGCTGATTCCCGGACCGAGAGCACCTGGTAATGATATTGATGTTTACCTGCGTCCATTAATTGATAAGTTGAAAGAATTATGGGAAAAAGGAGTGGATACATTCGATGTGCAAACCAGGACAACATTTTGGATGCATGCTACAGTCTTATGGACAATTAATGATTTCCCCGCATACGGCAACCTGTCAGGTTGGAGCACAAAAGGTTACTTAGCATGACCAGTATGTAATAAGGATGTTGGGTCCATATCCTTGAAGCATGACCGGAAGTTATGCTTTATTTGTCATCGTCGTTTTCTACGAACTGGACATCCTTAGAGGACTCATGGCGTCAGAAGCTTCAATGGAAAACCTGAATGAAGGTCGCCACCAAAGCGGCTAAGTAGGGAAGAGATATTAAACCAATTAAGGTTGATCGGAGATGTGAAATTTGGGAAACCACAAACCAGTAGAAAAAGAAAACGCACTGAGTGGGACTTGAATTGGACAAAAAGAAGCATCTTCTTCGAGTTGCTATATTGGAAAGATCTTCTACTATGCCACAACTGGGATGTCATGCACTTCAAAAAGAACATTTTTGAGAATGTCATTGGTACATTACTTGATATAAATGGGAAGACAAAGGACACCGCAAATGCTCGCCGAGATATGGAAGGCATGGGAATACGACCTGAGCAGCACCTGTTTCGTGATGGGGACAAAATTCTCATGCCATCAGCTTGTTACACATTTTTGAAGGATGAGAAGAATAAATTCTTTGACTGGTTGAAATAAGTGAAGTTCCCCGATGCATATGCATCGAACATAGCTCGATGCATAAACACGAAGGAAGGGAAGATGCTAGGAATGAAAAGTCATGACTGTCACGTCCTTCTACAACGGGTTCTACCCGTTTTCCTTCATGGACACTTGACTGAAGATGTTTGTTCGGTGCTGATTGAGCTGGGATTCTTTTTTCGGTAGTTATGCTAAAAAAAAAATTGAGCGTATACGTACTTGAATGGTTAGAGGATGACATTGTGATCATACTATGCAAGCTGGAGAAAATTTTTCCGCTAGCATTCTTCGATGTGATGGTCCACGTAGTTGTCCATTTACCAAGGGAGGCCATAATTGGAGGACCAGTTCAATATCGTTGGATGTATCCTATTGATAGGTAAAGTATAAAGTCCTTGTATAATGGTCACGTGATTTCCCTCTTTGATTTTTTTTTTCTTCATTGTGTCCATAAGTCTATAATATGCTACGTAAAATGCACAGGTTCTTGTCTACTTTGAAGGGGTATGTGTGTAATAAGGCACGGCCGGAAGGTTCAATCATTGAGGCGTACATTGATAGTGAATGTTTTGCATTTTGCTTAATGTATCTACATGATATTGACACAATGTTCACTCGTGATGAATGAAATGCAGACGTTCATGCTATTAATGCCGAAGATAAAGAACCTAGGAGCTCTATATTTCGATAAAATGTTCGGCCTCTCGATGCACGACTTTACAATTTCATTGACATGGACGACCTAGAAAAGGCTCATTTTTACGTCCTCAACAATTTTGATGAAACTGTTCCATATATTGAGTACGTTGTTCCAAACTCCTTACTTTGCATTGTATTTACGTATGCATAATTATATACTTACTTGACATTAACATGTACTACTGCTGCATATAGCAAACATAAAACTGAACTCCTGACCCAAAATGAATGGAATGTTGACGAAAGACATAAAAAGGAATTTATCAATTGGTTTGGGAGTCGTATACGTAACAAAAACTGCTTTAGTTAGAAGCAATGTATGGTTTCACTATTGACGATATTCTTCTAAACTCCTGTTTATTTAATAGATGAAAGTCATGTTTTACAATAAGGAACCAACGACAAGTAAAGATTTGCACACGTTGGCATGTGGCCCCGATCAACGAGTTAATCGCTACAGCGGTTGCATTGTTAACGGGTTATGATTTCATACAAAGTCCCTCAAACTGCATAGAAGAACCCAAAATTGTGGGGTTGCAGTGCTAAGCATAGAAGGAGATGAAGATATTGACTACTTTGGTGTGTTGGATGACATTATAGAGCTTAGTTATGGAGCAAACAGAGTTGTCCACCTGTTCAAGTGTACCTGGTAGGACATCGACAATAAAAATACTGGGATAAACATCGATGCCTACTTCACTAGTGTCAATTTTAGCAAGACCTAGTATCAAAATAACCCTTTTGTGCTTGGGACGCAGGCAGAACAAGTGTTTTGCCTTAAAGACACCAAATTGAAGGGTGAATGGCATGTGGCCCAAAAACTTTCCCCCCAAAGTTTGTACGCAATTGCAGAAGTGGCAGATAGTGAGATGAGTGTCAATGAGACTACATTCCAAGAAGATGAGTCATCTGTCCATGAAGCAGCGTAATCTGAAATAGATGTTGTTGAATAAGGCACTGATCCTATACCATTGCATAGGGATGGTGCTAGGGCAGAACACGTAGGAGCTGTAGACATTACAATTGAACCTTGTGTAGACGTTCACTTCATCAACAATGAGGAAATTGATGGGGAAGTTGAATCAGGGGTCGAGTACTGTAATGAAAAGGAAGACACTTTATAAAGTGAGGATGATACAGATATTGAGGACGTATAAGGGGGTAAGCATGTTATTTTTGTCACTATGTATTTGACATGTGTAAATAACTTAAAAATAGATGTCTGTTGCATCCATCTAATATTCGTACTTCATATATGTATTTGTCTATTTTTGTCACTATGTATCTGACATGTGTAAATAACTTAAAAATTCGTTCTTCTTATATTTACTTGTCTAATTATTTGCAGATATGGCACCAGGAGGTCGATGTTGGAGACTTCCTTTCAGGCACACTACTACATTGTATGAGGATGATCCAACATCCTCGAGACCGACGGAGCCCGTTGGTCTTGATGCGGCGACACCATTGTCTGAGCCATCGGCACCTCGGTTAGACATGGATACCACTTATGCGACTAACACGCAGGGTGAGTTGCCGACCGCCATGAGCAGTGTTGGTATGGATACAATTCATTTATTTACATGTAAACTATTGATAATAGTTATTCACGTGTATGATTATAATGTTGTTTTTAAATTAACTCTACTTTTAGCATCTACGTCCATGGTCAGGTCAGACCATGGTGCAGCAAAAAACATGTCGTTGAAGAAGCACCTGGATAGGACTAAACTGCGGATTTGGATTGACATTCCTCTGGGATACACCGCCCCTCTAAACGATTGGTGCACCGTGTGGACGAGGGAGCTCCACATTATATGTCAACAGTATGCTCCAGTCACTGCATTCAGTTGGCCCCAGGTGACTCAAGAGCAGCGCATGGTCCTTTACATACGCATTTTGGTAAGTTCCCTAGCCCTATATAGCTGTTTTTAATTTAAATGTTTTTTTACTTTTAATATACTAGCCAATTAGCAACTGTCTAACATTGTAATTGTATTACCTATATATGCATGAGGAGTTTGATATGGACATCCTCCAGGATGACCATGCGAGGAGGGCGGTCGATGTCCAATTGTATGATAAATTTAAGAGCTATCGCTCGAGAAAGCGCTCCCATTTTTGAGCGATGGGTGATGAAGTAGAAGCACGGCCATATGATAAGATATCTCAAGAAGATTGGGACGTGGTGTGTCACCATTTTCGTGACCCGCGCTATTAGGTGATGTGTTTGTACTCTAATTAGTAATTTTTTACAATGATGTCACTAATATGTCGTCATGACATCTTCCTTGCAGGCCATATATGAAACAAATGTTGCGAACCGCAGCAAACTCCCTACGATGCATTGCGGTGGATCGAGGCTATTTGTAAATCATCGCCAGGAAATTACTATATATAAAATTTTCTGACCAGTATATGACATAATACTAAAGATGACTTATATGATAATGTAGCGTGATCCCGAGACTGGCACAGAGGAGCTGTTGCTGGATCTATATTCGAGAACACACCAACGGCGATCGGGGGAGTGGTGCAAGTGTGCGCAAGATTGACATGTAAGTGAAGCAAAAGATTTAGTTTATTACTTAATTCAAATTAACAAAGTTGTAGTCTTCCTTATTCCTTTTTATCATTTTCATGATTAAAATTAGGCACGGATGGTCGAGCTAAGGGATGCACCTGTTTCAGAGGGGAGTCCGCACATGACAGATTTCGAGATCACTTCCTAGGTGCTTGGCCAACGAGCGGGGGGTTAGGTGAAAGGTCTTGAAGGTGGATACATCGCCCCAACAACATCATCATCCATGGGTGCGATGGCTCGTGCAGAGATGGAACGACAGCATCGAGAGGCCAAGTGTGATAAGTAGGAGATGGCTTGACAGATGTAGCAGAACGCTATGGGGAACGCAAAACTGAGATCGGACCTCTCTATTGTTCGAGCCCAAATGCAAGCCATGATGGATAGGATCGTGCGGTTAGAGAAAAGGATGTGCCAATCTGGAAAAGATGATGCGGATGGCTCCTCTGATTGATTATAAGGTATTATGATCACAAATTGAGTTTCATGTTAAATCATGCTAGTCTAGAATGCCTCCTGCATGACGGATGTAGTTGATGTGTATTGCATGCTGGTAGTGGATATAGGTTCTCGTGTGCCTTCAACTTCTTATAAATGCTCTATTTGAACCTATCAGCTCATTATATGCTATGTTCATTTGGCAGCCACTCAGGTGGGATAATTCATGAAGTTTGAAGATGCTTAAGTTTCCATTTGTTGGACGAGGAGAAGATAAGGCAGTGTAATCAATGGGGAAGGAGAGGATGAAGTGGAATTGGACTTGTGGGTTAATGGGTATGTCTGGAAATGTGACATGTTTGAACTAAGCTTATGTAAAAACGTCTATTTTTGTCAACTCATGATATGCTATGCTTATTTGGCAGCCACTAAGGTGGGACAATTCATGAAGTTTGAAGAAGCATCCGAAACATCTTTGAGACATGGTGGGATGAAACTTGCAGGGTCAGTTCCTGTCCCAAAATTACAAGAAAATGTGTGTAACTTCATGTTCTTCTGTTGAATGGTTTGGATAAACTTCTTTTTTTTGGGGGGGTGGGGGGTTAAAATGACTGAGCATAACATGCATGACTTCTGTATAGTTTCTGGATTTTGTTCCGTATGTTGGACAACTTGAATCTTTAGAAGTAATAGTCGAGGTAATAGTGGTGATAAGCAGTAAAATATTAGTTACAGTCAGTTGTTTTGGAAAAATTGAACATAATTAATATTTTACTACTTATCACTACTACTATCTCGACTATTACTTCCAAAGATTTAAGTTGTCCGACACACGGAACAAAATCCAAAAACTATACAGAAGCCATGCATGGTATGCTCAATCATTTTAACCCCCCACCCACCCCCCCCCCCCTCCCCCAAAAAAAGAAGTTTATCCAAGCCATTCAATAGAAGAACATGAAGTTGCACACATTTTCTTGTAATTTTGGCAACTGAGGGATAGGAATTGCCCCTGCAGTTGTCATCCCACCATGTCTCGAAGATGTTTCGGATGCTTCTTAAAACTTCATGAATTGTCCTACTTGAGTGGTTGCCAAATGAGCATAGCATATCATGAGTTGACAAAAACAGACGTTTTTACATAAGCTGAGTTTAAACATGTCACATTTTCAGAAATACCCATTAACCCACAAGTCCAATTCCACTTCATTCTCTTCTTCCTCATTGATTACACTGCCTTATCTTCTCCTCGTCCAACAAATGGAAAATTAAGCATCTTCTCTGCTATTTATATTCTGAATTTAAGATATGGTTACATGTATTACTGTCGTTAATATGCTACATGATTGCATGCTAGTCTAGAATGCCTCCTGCATGGCGGATGTAGTTGATGTGTGTTGCATGTTGGTAGTGGATATAGGTTCTCGTGTGCCTTCAACTTCTTATAAATGGTCTATTTAAACCTATCAGGTGCAGGTTTTATAGGAAAACATCCAATTTACAGACAGCATGCTGCCGAAATTGCGTTAAAATTTTCCCAAACAAAAATAAAAGATAGGATTAGTCGTTTAATGTTAAAATATTTTTGAAAGGATGAGTAAAAACATTTGCCATGTCCGAGCAAGTAAAATTGTAGTGTTTTCTTGTTCTTATAACACTTGGATCAAAAATTGAAAAAGCCACTTTTGTTTAATTTTCAATATTTTCATATAAATGTTAAAAAATTAGAAAATAATTTTGAAAATAAAATTTATTAATTACATTTAGTTTGTTATTGGAAGCAAATGGGAATCTAGGAACCCTTGTCGAGTGCGTCAAACAGTCAAATTATGATTTGGGACACAAGCGGACCTTCTTTTAAGGATTGGCTAGTTGAGTTGTTTTCTATACTAGTTTTTCTTGATTTTAAAGATTATCCATATTCGTGGTTCACATATGTTTAGGGTGGGTTGTTTTCTATATTAGTTTTGCTTGATTTTAAAGATTCCAATCCATATTGGTGGTTCACAAAGGCATTAGATAAACAGCCCCCGATCCAATTCCTCCACATAACACCTGACCCCTTCCTCAAAAGCACTCTATCCAAGAACTCCCAACTAGCTCAATCACACGCCTTCTCAAAATCAGAAAATCTAATTTGAACACAATGCCCTTTTTCTTTGTACGACGAACATCCTACCACTTCAATGTCTACTAAAAATAACATACACAATCTGCCTCTCTCCCACAAAAAACACTTTGTACAAAAGAAATAGTATTACTAAGGAGGAGGTAAGACTTCAGGTTCAGAGTCCAGTACTCCAAACTTTAAAGTAATATGAACAATATAGGAATAATTGGGTTTTGGATGAGATTTGGAAACAATGTGGGAATAATTGGGAGTTGTATCATAAATCTTGAAAGTAATATGAACTTTGCAATTTTATAACTTTCTCTTGGCGTTATTTACTTAATGAATTTAAGTTAGTATTTTGAATGACTAAAAAATAGTTTAAAAAGTATATTTATTTTTTACATTGGATTTATAATTATGTAGCTTTTTCCTCTCATTTTGCCGTCATTGAGAAGGGTTTGTTAATTAAATTTTATGTCTACTTTTGATAACTTCTATTTTTGATAGTGGGCATATCATTTACAGTGTGTATACAATGAATGAAGGGCCTTTATCCAGTTTACTTGGAGTTTCTTTTCAAAATTGATTTGAAATGCGATAAGTCTGCCTATGTAGACAAAATGAATTTTAGTTTTTCATCTGATAGGTTGTCTCTTATAGTTAAGGTATGATTTAAATATTAATTTTATTTCTCTAGAATCTTGATGCCTTTCTTGCGGTCATTGCATGCACAAGAAGGGCATCAAGATTCAAGAGAAATAAAATTAATATTTAAATCATACTTTAACTATAAGAGACAACCTATTAGATGAAAGGCTAAAATTCATTTTGTCTACATGGGCAGGCCTATCGCATTTCAAATCAATTGTGAAAAGAAACTCCGGGTAAACTAGATAAAGAATCGTTGATGCAACCACCACCATCCACGGCCTCGTCGTCCTTCTCTATCATCCATAACCTCATTGCAGCTAGAGATGGGTATATATCTAACTTCAGTTTAATACATGATTTAACTTTTGGACTGCATGCTTGGATTGACATATCTTGTGAATTGCATGCTGGTAGTGGACATTAGGACTACATGCTTGATTGGAACACCACCTACATGGCTGATGCAATGATGTGTATTGCCTACTGGTAGATACTTTTAGGTTGTTGCATGCTTAATCTAAATGGCATCTGTATGATGCAAAATATTGTGAATTGCATGCTTTTGTGACTTGCAGGTTTGGGACATGTTCTATTTATAGATGGCATGCTATCGATAATTTGTTGAAAAGTTTAGGGAAAGGAAAGAAAAATTCATGAGACCAATTTTGGACTATGTGATATAATTTTTCTTTGATTTCTTGCTTGGTTATGCCAATTTTGGTTGGAGTTTGTTATTTATGTTTCAAGGTTTAAGTTTAATTTATGTGGACAAAAAATTAATTGTTAATTGCCAAAAAAGGAGATTAAAAGTAATGTAAGGTCCATTAGAAGGGATGGAACACTAGAGGAAGTGGCATTGTTTCCTATGCAAGTCTGTAGAAATTTGTTTCCCATTTTGCTTGTTTGTTCCTTCCTCTCACTCATTTTAGAGTAGCTAATGGCAATAGAGTTTGATTTTGGGAGGATGCTTGGCCTGATTACAGTCGTTGGAGTAGATGATACTTCATCTTCTTAAGATTTCCACTTTTCACAATGCACATATTGTAAACACCTGTGCACTCGTAAAATTAATTACTAGTTGGATTATTGTGAACTGTTTAACGTAAATACCTAGGTTTGGAGTATCTCTAAGGAAAATGTCATATTTACAGGAGAAATGCTGCCAAAATTTTTCAAAATGCGTATACTAATTTTTTAAACTTTCTTAATTAATTTGTAGGATTTGCAACTATGACAACATTAGGACGATGTCATGCACTACGCATGCAGCTTTTCACTTTCTTTGTTATCTGAACAGATGAAATGTATTTGAATTTGAATTTGAATTTATATAATTAATTTGTATTTAAATTTGAATTTTTATAATATATTTGAATTTGAATTTGAATTTGAATTTGTATAACATATTTGTATTTTAATTTGAATTAGAATTTTGAATAATTTTATGAATTTTATTACAATTATGAATGTATAAGAAAATGTAATTTAATTATAGATTTTTACAGGAATTAATAATTGAAAACAAAATTAATTTCACTATTAATTATCCAATTTAAGTATTAGTGACGGTTCAAAATCGTTAATACCCTTTTAAAAAATTTTAGTGAAGGAATTCAAACCGCCACTAATAGTTCTGCAGAGCAATAGTGACGATTCTAAAATTGTCACTAATAATAGAGCATTACTGACGGTTTCACAATCGTCACTAATAATAGAGTAATAGTGACGGTTTTAAAATCATCACTAATAATAGAGCATTAGTCACGGTTTTAAAACCGTTTCTAATAATAGAGTATTAGTGACGGTTTTACAACCGTCACTAATAATGGAGTAATAGTGACGATTTTAAAACCATCACTAATACTATGGCTTTAGTGACAATTTTTAGTCCATCCGGTGTAGAATCTATAGTGACGGGCTTAGGTTTTTAGTGACGGTTTGAAATATTCGTCATTAATAAGTATTAGTAATGGTTGGTATAGCGACTAATAGAAATTCGTCACTACTAATCATAAAACCGTCACTAATACTATTAGTGACGTTTTTGTGAGTATTAGTGACGGTTTAAATCTATCACTAATAATTTTTTTTTTTTTGTAGTGGCTTCTTCCTCATCGGTATTTTCATTACCCTTGTTATCTAAGTCAGTGTCATTTTTAGTGACATGATGCTCTATTTTAGCAATGCGATTATCTAACAAGGTATATTTGTCATCAATGGTTGAGATCTTATCCTGAAGAGAAGCAAAATTTTCCCGCATTTCAGAACTAAAACTAGTATAATTCTGATAAAACGGAACAAACCAAGGTGGCATATCAGCTTCTTCAAGAGCTGGATTCCTTTCTTCTTGTGCAAGTCTTGCCAGTCTATTACTCCTAAACATCCATCCCTTAGTATACTTTTTGTAACCCATTCGTTTTAGTGTAGTAGATGAGAAGACATGGTAATGGGTTCACTTCACTATTTTTGAAGATGGAGAGAGGACTTGAAAATGAGCAAAGATCAAGGAAAGAATGCCGCCATACAGAAGCCCAATTCTAGGAGATTCGAGCTTCATAACCATTCATTTCAGTATAATGCTGGATAAGTTTAATTTTTTTCCTTTTAGTAAGCACCACATTATGAAATAATCGAAGAACGACACATGATCAAAAGATCCAGACCTCGGAATTATATTGTACACAATAATCTTATGCAGGATTCGTGCTTGAAGATTGAGTTATTTATATGGTGGAGGATGTCCAAAATAAACAGGTGCATCGTTCATCACAAGAGGCAAAAATTCTTGCTGTGAAAAACCTTGTTCCATAGTCCATAGTTTTTCAACTGGAGTACACTCAAAATTTCCATGCTTGATGTGAAGAATTTTCCGTAAAGAGTGTGGGGTAAGAGTTATCTTCTGGCCATAAATTTCAGTAGCAATTCCAACTTCTTTCTTTACCAAGTTTGAATAAAAAATCTTAATCTGATTTGGGTAATACCCTTTAACTTGGTGAAGAATGAACTTATCCCATCCTATAGTTTTGAACATTTCGAGAATTTCGGGAAAGTTTTCTTCAAAGAAAGTGGCATCTAGTACCTTGCAGAACATTGGATCGATTGCCAAAATGTGATTTTGATATAATGCTTTCGCATGCGAAGAAACCAGCCATTTCTCTATGTCATCATTGTTTGTAGGCTTTGAAGAAGACAAGGAAGCTTTGTCCTTTTTCCCTACTATTTTGGTACGAATCATTCTGATGAGTTTATGAGAGAAGGAACTTTGAAAAGAATGAAGAGGAGTTGTTTTAGGGACGGGTAGATGAATGGAAAAACGTCTGGGGGGTTTTAAAATAGTGTTTTTTATGTGAAATAAACATAACCTACCGCAAGACAGTCATTTGTCCATTGTCTTTTACACAGACAGTAGCCTGCTAGTCGCCTGCCAGCTCTCTGACAGTTATTTGCCCTGATCAACTGTGCTTCTTCTCTTTTAGTTAACTTCTCTTATATGTAACATGCCTAATTCCCGTTGGATAAATACAAATTGATCCTCAGCTAATGGTTTGGTAAATATATCAGCTAATTGATCATGAGTATTAACAAATTCAAGTACTATTTCTTTCTTGTCTACATTATCTCTTAAGATATGATGACGTATATCAATATGTTTAGTTCTTGACTGTGATACCAGATTCTTTGAAATGTTTATCATGCTTGTATTATCACACTTTATGGGGATTGTTTGGTATTGAATTTTGAAGTCCCTTAATTGTTGTTTCATGTATAAAGTTTGAGCACAACAACTCCCAGCTGCTATGTATTCTACTTCAGCTATAGACAATGCTACGAAATTTTGTTTCTTTAAAAACCAAGAAACTAGTGAATGTCCTAAGAAGTGACAAGTCTCACTAGTGCTTTTTCTATCTATTTTTCATCCCGTATAATCTGCATCTGAATAACTTATCATGTCCAAATTAGTTCCTTTTGGATACCATAATCCTAAATCTAGTGTACCTAGCAAATATCTAAGGATTCGTTTCACTGCTATTTGATGTGATTCCTTAGGAGCTGATTGGAACCTATCACACATACACACACTGAACATGATATCTAGTCTACTTGCTGTTAAGTAAACTAAGCTTCCTTTCATGCCTCGGTAATGTTTGGTATCTACTTGTTTCCCTTTTTCATCCTTGTCTAGACTAGTTTGAGGTGCTCATGGGAGTTCCTATAGGTTTACTTTCTTCCATATCAAACTTCTTTGACATGTCTTTAATATACTTAGTTTTACTTATGAAAGTTCCATTTTTAGCTTGTTTTATTTGTAATCCTAGAATGTAATTTAACTCTCCTATCATGCTCATTTCAAACTCTCTTTGCATAGTTGTAGCAAATTCATTGCACGAGTCTTCATGAGTTGCTCCAAATATAATATCATCAACATAAATTTGTACTATAAGCATATCACTATCTTTGGTTTTTACAAATAAAGTGCAATCTATCTTTCCTCTTGAAAAATTGTTTTGGAGTAGGAATTTACTTAGTCTACCGTACCAAGATCTAGGAGCTTGTTTCAATCCATATAAGGCTTTAGTTAGCTTGAATACATGATTTGGATTTTTAGAGTCTTAAAAGCTTGGAGGTCGTTTAACGTAAACTTCTTCATTAATATAGCCATTTAGGAATGCACTTTTTGCATCCATTTGGTATAATTTAAAGTCTTTATAGGTTGCATAGGCAAGAAGCATCCTTATTGCTTCCATCCTTGCTACAGGAGCAAAGGTTTCTTCATAATCAATGTCTTCTTCTTGATTGTAACCTTGTGCTACAAGCCTAGCTTTATTTCTTACAACTACCCCAATTTCATCCTTTTTATTTCTAAACACCCATTTAGTTCCTATGATTAACTTATCTTTGGGTTTAGGTATAAGTTCTCATACTTGACTTCTTTCAAATTGATTTAGTTCCTCCTGCATAGCTATAATCTAGGAATCATCTTTTAAGGCTTATTCTATATTCTTGGGTTCATCTTGAGACAAGAAAGCATAATGGTTACAAATGTTTTTTAATGAGGCTCTAGTGGTTATTCCTATTGATGGTTTTCCAAGAATTTGGTCTTTTGAGTGACTTTTAGCATATCTCAATTCTTTAGGTAATTCTAGATTTTAAATTGTGTTTTCTTTTGAAGCTTCATTATTATTTTCTTCTTTTATTCAATATCTTATTCTTTTTGTGAAATATCTACTTTTTCATCAATCTTAATTTAGTTTACATGATCATTTGATTCATCAAACATTATGTGTATTGATTCAATAATTGTAAGTGTTCTTTTATTGTAAACCCTATAAGCTTTACTATTTGTTGAGTAACATAAGAAAGTTCCTTCATCAGATTTTGCATCGAATTTTCCTAGATCATCTTTAGTATTAAGGATAAAGCATTTGCATCCAAATACATGAAAGTAGGAAATATTGGGTTTTCTTCCTTTCTATAATTCATATGGTGTTTTGTCTATACTAGATCTTATGGATACTCTATTTATGATGTAACAAGCTGTATTCACAGCTTCAGCCCAAAAATATTTAGGTAGACTATTTCTTGTAAGGTTCTATTTTTTCTTTCAATAACTCCATTTTGTTGTGGAGTCCTAGGTGCTAAAAAGTTATGGTTTATTCCATATTCTTTACAAAATTTTTCAACATTTTTGTTTTTAAACTCCCTACGTTGATATCTTCTAAAGTTTGTTATATTATAGCCCTTTTCATTTTGTAATTACTTACATAATGTGATTAGCATGTCACAGGCTTCATCTTTGTTTGCTAAGAAAAATACCCAAGTGAATCTTGAATAACCATCTACTATTATAAAAGCATAATGTTTACCTCCTAGGCTTAAACTTCTAGTTGGACCAAATAAGTTTAGGTGCAGTAGTTCTAGGGGTCTTTTAGTAGATATGTATTTTTTCTTTTTGAAACATGTTTTTGACTTGCTTTCCCTTTTGGCATGCATCATGTAACATCTTCAAAATTCTTACCATTTTTTTCTTTTTATATGTATATCTACATCCATACCTAAGCAGCGGAACACAAATCACATAACTATATATATATATATATATATATAAATACTATTCAATACAAGAATCAAGAATATATTGACCATAGCCATACAAAAAAAATCCCTCCAGCATCATTTACCCAAAAAATACAAAACTCTATCAAGACTCACCCTATAACCAGGGTAATCAAAATACTCTTTATCTGCGAGCCTGATCTGCTCGCCCACCTAGCTCACTTGAAAAATGTTAAAGTCATGGGATGGGTCGACGCTCAGTAAGTGAAAATATGCTATTACTAGTGTGTGGCGATTGAATCATAAAATTATAATAATAGTATTTAAAAACTACATAATCTGGAAATTTTGTACAACACATGTATAATAACTTAAAACATTTGTATCATCAACTTTATATCATTCACAGTGCTACATCATACTATATACAATAAAAGCTATAAAACTATATACATATACATAACTATGTTCTTTCCCTGGACCTCTGTATGTCATGATTTGACCCCTCAAACAGGGGTGTGCGGCCCATAAGCAGGACTTAACCTGGTCGGCCCTCCAAATAAGTCACTATATTCTACACTACCTCAGTCCTGCCAAATTGCCTACTCTCCTAGGCGTGGGATTGGTTGCTACCTCATCAAACTGGCCCCCTCAACCCAGCGAACTGGGGAGCTGCATACTCTCCGAGCACTGCTGATGGTACCCACACATTACTGATATATGTGGTTGCACTCTATCTACATCTAGCAACGGTACTGTGCTCTGTATTCTATATCCGTACTGTATCTGTCTGTAATCTTTCCACAGGGATCTGATACTATTTATATACATATTATATTCTTTATACTGTTTTCATTATATTTCCAAAATAACCATAACACTATATTGCTGTACTATAATATCTGTAGCATCTTGATGCTATAACCGTGTAATCTGTCTGTACTTCCTTTCTATATAATCTGTCTGTACTTCCTTTCTGTATAATCTGTTTGCACTTTCTTTCTGTATAATCTAAGTGTTATGGCATTTAGGAAAACATAACTTTTTATATACAATGTATATACTGTTCTGAATAAATATATGTATTCTGATATATATATATATAACTGTCTATATAATCATCTAAAACAAAATGTATATATATATATATATATATATGCAAATTTTGTCATGCTTTAAAAATCCATATCCTATATGATATCTGGTATACATGCATACATATATAAAATTTATGATAACGTAAGTAAATCTCCTAGTATATCATATTTCTCTTACCTTAACTCTGAAAAAACCCTATAAAATTCTGGTTCTATACCCACAGGGTTCCTAACTGAACATCCTGAAAACAATATCCCCTAGAACAAAATATCGGTATTTTCTTACCTACAACATTTCTCATAACTACAAGGAAGACATAATCTGAACAAAATACCTTACCCTGGATTTTGGATGAATTTCAAATCAACTTTCCCCACGATCTGTTCCGGCAGACTTGCATAGAACTTCACCAGAAGCATTGTGGTGGCCTTGGATCTTCAATCCGGTAGGAAATGGGGCCAAGATCGAAGAGAGAAGGGGAGGCAGTCGTAGGAGAGAGAAAGAGAAAGGTTCTACGTTGAAATTTTGGTTAAAAATCTGAGTTTCAACTATTTATAGGACTGGATTCGTCGACGAGACATGTCACCTCGTCGACTGGTCTTTCAATAATTTCATTGATGAACTTTCTCCCTTGTCGACAAATTTAAGACTGTCCCAAAAACCCTTCTTGGTATCTTCTCGTCAACAAATTCCCTATGTTCGTCGACGAGGCCCTGTGTAAGAATCTCGGGTTGTTACATTCTCCCCTCTGTAAGAATCTCGGGTTGTTACATTCTCCCCTCTTTATAAAATTTCGCCCTTGAAATTTACTATCTGTATCTCTATTTATACACTCAATCATCCAGTAAAGGAAAAAGGTCTACTTATTTTATTACCTGCCCTCACTTATGGTTGAGGAATACCATGGTTTCATTTATGTTATGGGAGATTACATATATAAAACTGAAACTATTTACTCACTAGATCCATACATGTACCCACAAAAGAAACTTATCTAGCTATTATACTTTACCTGAGTACCTTTATACCTCTTGGAACAACTGTGGGTATCTTTGTCTGATATGCTCCTCAAGTTCCCAAGAAGCTTCCTCTATAGCGTGATTCTTCCACAAGACTTTTACCAATTGAATTTCTTTAGTGGGCAGTACTTGTGTCTTTCTGTCTAAAATCTGTACTGGTGTTTCTTCATAAACTAATGAATCCTTTAGCTCTATCTCTGCATAACTGATTATGTGGAACGGGTCTGGGATGTATTTCCTTAACATAGCTACATGAAACACGTCAGGAATTCTAGCCAAAGATGGTGGCAACACTAGCCTATAGGCAACTAACCCTATTCTCTCAAGTATCTCAAAAGGGCCAATGTACCTAGGGCTCAACTTGCCATTCTTTCCAAACTTCATAGCTCCTTTTAGAGGAGCTATCTTAAAAAATAATCGATCTCCCACATCAAATTCTAACTCTCGGCGGCAAGTATTTACATAGCTTTTCTGCTGACTCTGTACTGTACTAATTCATTCTTTAATTAGTCAGACCTTGTTACAAGCCTGCGGTACTATCTCTGGATCCAAAACTTGCCTTTCACCTACCTCGTCCCAGAAGAGAGGAGAACGACATCTTCTACCATACAATGCCTCGTATGGAACCATGCCGATACTAGCCTGGTAGCTGTTATTATAAGCAAACTTAACTAACATCATAAACTAAATCCAACCGTCTCCAAAATCAAGCACACAAGCATGAATCATATCCTCTAGTTTATGAATCATCCTCTTAGTCTGACCATTTGTCTGGGGATGAAAAGCAGTGCTAAAAGCTAACTGTGTACCAATAGCCTCCTGAAAACTTTTCTAGAATCGTGAAGTAAATCGAGGATCTCGGTCTGAGACTATGGATACTGGTACTCCATAAACACTAACTATCTCCTGAACATATATCTCTGCCAGTCTGTCCATGGAATAACCAATTTTAATAGGGATGAAATGAGTGGTTTTCATTAGACAATCTACAACCACCTAAATCGTATTCAGTCCCTGTCGTACCAATGGTAACCCCGTAACGAAGTCCATCAAAACGTGGTCCCATTTCCATTCTAGAATGAATAATGGCTGCAACTGTCCTGCCGGTCTTTGGTGCTCATCTTATCCTACTGACACGTCAAGCATTGCTGAACAAACTCGGCTATCTCCCTCTTCATTCCACTCCACCAGAAATACTCTCACAGGTCCCTGTACATTTTAGTACCACCAGGATGGACCGTGTATAGGGATCTGTGAGCCTCTTCCAATATAGTTCTCTTGATCTTAGTATCTACAGGAACACATAGCCTAGTATGGAATCGCAGAGCTTCGTCGTGTGATATGCTGAACTCCTCACCCTAACCATCACGTACTCTAGCCATCACCGCTGCCAATTCTGTATCATCACCCTGAGCTGCTTTAATCCTCTCGTAAAGCATATGCTGAAACACTAGGCTGGAAATGACTGCCTGTGGACCTTCCTCTATTAACTCTAAACTGAGCTTCTCCAATTCCATTAAAATTGAATATGGAATCTCCATGGCTGCTAGTACGGGTTCCTCTGATTCTTGCTCAAAACATATACCACTACATTTGCTTTTCTTTGCCTCATATTTAACTCTTTCTGGGTAAAGAAATATTTCAGGCTCTTGTGATCTGTGAAAATCTCGCACTTTCCACCATATAAATAATGCCTCCAGATCTTGAGAGCATACACTACTGCAGCAAGCTCTAAATCATGGAGAGGATAATTCTTCTCGTATTCTTTAAGTTGTTTGGAAGCATATGCAATGACCCTACCGTACTGCATGAACACGCATCCAAGACCCTTCAAAGAGGCATCACTGTATGTTACGAACCCATCCTCCCCTGAAGGAATAGCCAGTACAGGGGCTAAAACTAACCGCTACTTTAACTCTTGAAAACTCTGCTCACAGTCATCAGTCCATTCAAATTTTACATTTTTCCTTGTGAGTTGCGTTAACGGACCTAATAAACTAGAAAATCCATAAAAAAAATGTCGATAGTAGACTGAGAATCCCAGAAAACTTCGAACCTCTTGAACATTTCTAGGCCTCATCCAATTTACCACTGCCTCTATCTTATTCAGATCGACAGATACACATGCTTCTGAGATCACATGGCCGAGAAATGTGACATATTTTAACCAAAACACACACTTCTTAAATTTTGCATATAATTTCCTTTCTCTCAATATCTGCAACACCAGCCTCAAATGATGCTCGTGCTCCTCGAAACTCCTCGAGTAGACCAGTATACCATCAGTGAACACAACCACAGACTAGTCCAAATACTGATGAAACACCCGATTCATTAGATCCATAAATACTGCTGATGCATTAGTCAACCCAAATGGCGTCACTAAGAACTTGTAATGCCTATATCTAGTATGAAATGCGGTCTTCGAAAAATCTTCTGCTTTAACTTTCACCTGATGGTAGCCTGACTGTAGATCAATTTTAGAGTAAACCTGGGTCCTTTAGAGCTGATCAAATAAATCATCGATCTTAGGGAGAGGATATTTATTCTTGATTGTCAATTTGTTTATCTCCCTATAATCTCCCTATAATCAATGCATAATCTCATGGTTCCATCTTTCTTTTTCACGAATAGAACTGGCGCTCCCCAAGGCGATACACTGGGCCTTATAAAACCCTTATCCAGTAATTCCTGTAATTGATTTTTCAGTTCCTTCAACTTGACTGGAGCTATACGGTACGGTGCTTTGGATACTGGTGCAGATCCCGACAACAAGTCTATAGTGAACTCAATCTCATGATCAGGCGGCAAACCAGGTAATTCTTCTGGAAATACATCTAGAAACTCTCTCACTACTGGTATGTCAGCTTGTCTCAATACTTCTTTTGGAAATTCTTTTATGTATGGGACATACCCCTGACAACCATCCTATAGCAGTCTCCTCACCTAAATAGCTGACACTAGTTGTGGCGAGGCATGCACACGTGAACCCAAAAATCTAAATTCTAGCTCACCCGGGGGTTTGAAAATTACTTCTTTCTGATGGCAATCAATACTATCATGTTAAATAGCTAACCAATCCATACCCAATATCACATCAAATCCCTGCATATTCAAGACCACAAAATCAGCTAAAAGCACTCTCTCCTGAATACTTACTGGAAAATTCCGAAGTACCCTCTTGCATCTAACCACATATCCCATTGGCATACCCACAGACTGTTCTATATCTAATGGTTGTGTCTCTATTCCAGCTATCTTCACATATCTCACCCGTATAAAAGAATGGGTGGCAACTGTATCAAACAAAACAATCATTTTATATGTTAAAGTAGTAAGAGTACTTGTGACTACATCTCCAGCCATCTTAGAGTCTCCCGGTGTCAATGCATAGACCCTCACTGGTGCAGTGTTCCTCTGCTGACCACCATGCGCCATTTGATATTCACCTCGAAATAGTCTAAAAGCCTGTGCATAATTCGATGGCATTTGACACGATCGAGCCATATGACCGGGCCTCCCACATCGATAATAAACATTCTCCCTCAGTCGACACTCACAAGGATGTCTCCGTCAACATCTAGGAAAAATGGCAGAAGGTTGTCCATCCTGAAATCCCCTATGCTCTACCATCTGCCTTAGGCCATCACCAGATCTACCTCCTCTCCAAGTGCCTTGGTTGGGAACCACCTAAAAACTCGAGGGTGCAGTCCTCTTCCTCTGACTCTATGTCTCTGTCTCTTTAGATAGACTCTCCTCCACTATAGTGGCCCTGTCAACCAATTATGCAAAATCCTGGATCCTTAGTACCGCCACCTATCTATAAATGTCTCGCCTCAGGTTCCTCTCGAACATTCTAGCCTTCTTTACTTCATCGTGGACGATATTTGGGCAGAAATGCAAGAGCTTGATAAATCTCTCCACATACTGCGGGACAGTCGATGATCCCTGGGATAGGCTCAGAAACTCCTGTACTCGAGCCTCTCTAACTAAGGCAGGGTAATATCTATCGAAGAGCACATCCCTGAAACAAGCCCAGGTCATCGACACTGGTATAGTCCTCTACTCCTCCAACAACCTGGTGGTTGCCCACCATCTTTTGGCCTCCCCTGCCAACCTATATGTAGCATACATAATTCTCTGCTCGTCGGTGCAGTGAAGTACTATTAGGATCTTCTCTACCTCCTGCACCCAATTCTCAGCAACTGCAGGGTTAGTTGTTCCTGAAAAAGCTGGCGGATTCATCTATGGTGCATCCCTGAACGGGAGATGGGCCTCCCTGCTCTCTAGAATTCCGTGCTATCTCAGCCATAACTTCCTGAGACACAGTACGTAGCACAGCATCTGAATCCCCACCTGTTGCTCCAGAAGGACCAGAACTATCATTCCCATTAGCATGAGTGCTATTGCCTCCTAGGTCCATCCTGCAAACACATAAAACACCGTTGCAGAATTCTATTTCCCTACAGACCCAACTTATTCAACTAAAACTCCAAATTCTCTATTAACCATCCCTACTTATCCTAATCTCATAATCCACTCCTGCAACCCAAACACATGACTCGTCGACAGTTTACTATGGTTTTCCTGAAATTGTCACCTCAGGAAAAATACAGAAACTACCACGAAATTTAGTATCCAGATCACAGAATAAAACCTCAAATTTTTTTCCTATATTCCAGTATTGTTTTCTGCTGCACTCTAGAGTCTATAGAACCTAGCAACCTAGGCTCTGATACCAAAATGTAACACCCTCAAAATTGTTACCATTTTTTTCTTTTTTATATGTATATCTACATCCATACCTAAGCAGCGGAACACAAATCACATAACTATATATATATATATATATATATATATATGTAAATACTATTCAATACCAGAATCCAGTATATATCAACCATAGCCATACAAAACAAATCCCTCCCGCATCATCTACCCCAAAAATACAAAACTCTGTCAAGACTCACCCTATAACTAGGGTAATCAAAATACTCTCTATCTAAAAGCCTAATTTCCTCTTCTAGCTAGCTCACTTGAAAAATGCTAAATTCATGGGTTGAGTCGACGCTCAGTAAGTGGAAATATGCTATTACTAGTGTGTGGTGACCAAATTATAAAATTATAATAATAGTATTTAAAAATTGCATAATCTTGCAATTCTGTACAACACATGTATAATAACTTAAAACATTTGTATCATCTGAACTTTATATCATTCATAGTGCTACATCATACTATATACAATAAAAGCTGTAAAACTGTATACATATACATAACTATGTTCTTTCCCTGGAACTCTGTTTGTCATGATTTGATCCCTCATGACAGGTTTGTGCGGCCTGTAGGCGGGACTTAACCTGATCGGCCCTCCAGATAAGTCATTATACTCTACACTACCTTAGCCCGACTAAACTTCATACTCTCCTAGGCGCGGGACTGGCTACTACCTCATCAAACCAGCCCCCTCAACCTAAGGAACTGGGGAGCTGCATACTCTCCGAGCACGGCTGACAGTACCCACACACTATCTGAGATATGTGGTTGCACTCTATCTATATCTAGCAATGGTACCGTGCTCTGTATTCTATATCCGTACTGTGTGTCTGTAATCTTTCCATAGGGATCTGATACTATATATATACATACTATATTCTTTATACTATTTTCATTATATTTCCAAAATAACTATAACACTATATTATTGTATTGTAAATACTGTAATATCTGTAGCATCTTGATGCTATAACTGTGTAATCTGTCTGTACTTCCTTTCTATATAATCTATCTGTACTTCCTTTTTGTATAATCTAAGTGTTATGAAAACATAACTTTCTATATACACTATATATATTATTCTGAATAAATATTTGTATTCTGATATATATATATATATATATATTTATATATAACTGTCTATATATCCATCTAAAACAAACTTTATATATATGCAAATTATGTCTGTATAAAATCTGCAATTATCTCACTATATCTGTATAGCTTGAAATACTGAAAAATTACATAAAACTCCATATCAATATCATATACTCAGGCCACACATGCTTTAAAAATCCATATCTTGTATAATATCTGGTATACATGCATACATATATAAAATTTTTAATAACGTAAGTAAATCTCCTAGCATAGCATATTTCCCTGACCTTAACTCTGAAAAGCCCTTAAAAAATTCTGGCTCTATACCCACAGGGTTTCTAACTCAACATCCCGAAAACAATATCCCCAGAACAAAATATCAGTATTTCCTTGCCTATAACATTTCTCATAACTATAAGGAAGGCATAATTTGAAAAAAAAAATACCTTACCTTAGATTTGGGATGAATTTCAAATCAACTTTTCCCACGATTTGCTCTGGCAGACTTGTAGAGAACTTTTCCAGGAGCATCGTGGTGGACGCGGATCTTCAATCCAGTGAGAAATGGGGCCAAGATCAAAGAGAGAAGGGGAGGGAGTCGTAGGAGAGAGAAAGAGAAAGGTTCTACGATGAAATTTTTGTTAAAAATTCGAGTTTCAACTATTTATAGGATTAGATTCGTCGACAAGACACATCACCTCATCAACGAGTCCTTTAATAATTTCGTTGACAAACTTCTTCCCTCGTCGAGGAATTTCAAACTGTCCCAAAAACCCTTCTCGGTATCTTCTCGTCGACGAAACTTATCTTCATTGACAAGGTCCTCTTATGCGCTCGTCGGCGAATTCACTGTGTTTGTCGACGAGGCCCTATGTAAGAATCCTGGGTTGTTACACATCACACATCTTGTCTTTTGTGACTTTAGTATTTGGTAGTCCTTTTACAAAATTTTTCTTAGATAATTTGGATTTAAGATCTATGCTAGCATGTCTTAGTTTCCTATGCCATAGCCAACTTATTTCATTCATTCCTGCCAAACAAGTTAAGTTTTGATTCACTAGATTCTCAAGGTTTATACAATAAACATTGTTTATCCTATGAGTTATAAATAAGGTTTTATTTTTCTTAGGATTTTGGATAACACATTTTTCTTTCTTAAAATTTATTTTGAGCCCTTTGTCACTTAATTGGCTTATGCTTAAAGGGTTGTGTTTTAATCATTCTACCAATAATACATTATCAATGGTAAGAGAAGGTTCTTTACCTATTTTCCTGATGCCAACAATTTTACCTTTGGCATTGTCGCCGAAGGTGACGCATCCCCCATCCTTGTGTTTCAAAGTAGTGAACTTGGTCCTATCACTAGTTATGTGCCTTGAACATCCGCTGTCCAAGGACCATTTATCCATTGATGGTGAAGTCCTAAAGCATACCTGCGACGAGGGATTCATTGTGTTAGTCTTTGGAACCAAAATTCTTTTAACTTTCTTTGTGTTGTTTTTAGTTCCATCATTGACTTTCCATTCTCCTTGAACTTTGACATACTTTCTTTTTAGAGGGCAGTTGAATATTACATGACCTTTAGCTTTGCACATGTAGCAAGTGGTGTGTTCATGTTTGTTGTTTGAAGAAGTACTAGCATAGTGCTTGGCTTCTTGGACAAAGTATCCTATGTATAATCTTTTACTCTTTTTGCTTGTTTTTACATTATAACCTATCCCTTCTTTATTCCTATGTAGTCTTTGTTGTCCAATAATTTTTTTCAAAATTATCTTTTCCTTTGGTGAAGTTATATATAATTTTCTCCTTATCCTCTACTAATTTCTTAAGTTCATTTATCTCTAAATTATTTTTATTCAAATCATCTACATGAGTTTTGCCTAGCTCTTGAGTTATTTCTTTTACTTCCTCTTCTAACTTTTTAATACAAGAGTCCTTTTCCTTTTCAATAGTTTTGAAGGATTCAAGTTGCTTCATTAATTCTTTATTTTGGTCTTTCAGAGTTATATTTCTCTTAGAATTTTTTATGAATCTCTTATGTAAAGAAAACAACTCAGCTTACAATTCGTTGTAGGAAGGCATGCTGTCACATGACTCATCACACGACTCATTGTAAGATTCTGTAGAGGAATAGTTGGAGTTTACCTCTTCATCATTAGCCATGAAACATATGTTTTCCATCTCTTGTCCGCTTGGTTCATTTTCCATCTTGCTGGAGCTTGAATCATCCTATGTAGCTTTCATAGCTTCCTTCTTTTTCTTCTTGTCTTTCTTGATCAACAGGCAATCCGGCTTGATATGCCCTGGTTTCTTGCAATGATAGCATATTGGAGGTTCATTCTTACCTTTATTTTCTTTTCTACTTATCTCTCCTTTTCAGATTTATTTTTGTTCAATTTTCTAGGAAACCTTTTATTTTTTGTATAGAACTTGCCTAGTCTCTTAGTGATGAATGCTACATCATCTTGATCTAAGTCGCTTGATTCACGTTCCTCTTCACTCGAGCTATTATTAGAGGCTTTTAATGCAATGGATCTTTTATGTTTGGGTTCAGGATTCCTTTCCTTTAGAGCCATCTCATATGTGAGTAGTGAACCAATGAGTTCATCTAGAGAGGTGTTCTTAAGGTTTCTACCTTCTGTGATATCTGTAGCTTTGGTTCCCATATAGAGGGAAGGTATCTTAGAATTTTTCTAATCATTTCGTAGGTGGTATAAGCTTTTCCTAAGGCACTTAAGGAATTGATTATGTGGGTAAATCTGGTGTGCATGCTTGATATTGTTCCATCTGAATTCATCTTGAATGCTTCATATTCGCTTGTTAACATATCTATCCTATTGTCCCTAACATCTATAGTTCCTTCATATGTCACTTATAATTTGTCTCATATTTCTTTAGCCGTCTTGCATGTCATGACCCTATTAAATTCGTTAGCATCTAAGGCATGGTATAAAGCATTTATAGCATTTGAATTGATTTGAAGCATTTTATAATCTGAATCAGTCATATCCATTTTCTCTTTTGCAATCTATTTTCCATCTACTATTTTAGTGGGAATAAGGTCTCCATCCATAACTACTTCCATTGCTTTTCAATCCATGTGTTGGAGATAGATTTGTATTCTCTTTTTCAAAAATGTATAATTACGTCCACAAAAAATTAGTGGACGGGTTGAGCATTGGCCTTCACTGAAGGGTGCTACTCCTATATTTGCTATTTGATCTTTTTATAGTTTCATGTTAGGAGTTACTATAACTAGGCTTTGATACCAATTGAAATTGGAATAGCTTCCCAAGAGGTGGGGTGAATTGGGTTTTAAAAATTTTATTCCCTTTAGTCTTAGTTCTTTTGAGTTGTGACAACAATCAAAACTTGAATACAATCACAATCAACACAACAAGATCAATCACTCAATCTTTGTAACAATAATCTTGTATATATGTGAAAATTTGCTGAACTTGTTATAAGCCCTATATCATAATTATTCTTCTTCCTAATGTTTAGTTTTTAAATAAACTTTCAGATTAATAGGTCAACGAAGATCAACCAACATAGCCCATTTCGGTTTTCGTAATCAATGGTGATCAATCCAAAACGAATTACCTTCCAATCTATTTAACAACCAAATATTCAGAATTGAATTTTAAAGCAACCACACAAATTATATCTTTTGCTAAAAAAAAATAAAGAGTAGAGTAGAGAAAGAAGAACACAGAGATTTTTACGAGGTTTGGCATCAACACAGCCTACATCCTCGCCCTTGGAAAAATCACCAAAGGATTGACTATTACCGTTCCTTTTACCAGGCGAAACAAGACCAGTTACAAACACTCCTTGAGTAAGGCTAGAGCCCTCCTTCTCCAAACAATATCCCCTTGTTTGGTCCAACGATTCAGCACTCGAACCGTCAATTAACATGTTACAAAGATATAAAACAAGGCGTACAAGAACTTGCTCCTCAAAAAGCTGATTAGTACAAATTGAAACACTATGTACTTCAATAAATTCAGAACATGAATTTTAGAATGAAGTTCTTAGAAACTTATCACCATAGGTATCTTTCAATGGATGAAAGAATCAACAACTTGATGCACAAACTCAATGAGAAACTCAGCAAAGCCTTCAAAGAATTTCGTGAGTGATGAGAGCAATAACACACTTTCAGAATTTCAGTAGGCTTTGAGAGAGAATGACAGCTGAATTGATTTCTTGGTGTTTAAAATAATGATCCTTGAGGGTATTTATAGAGGTAGAAAACCTCCTTGCTTGTTCCCCAAGAATACTTAGAGTTGTTTCCAAATATTAAAATTATTTATGCTTCCAATAATTTGAATTTCAAAAATTATATCCATTGGAAATTTGAAAAATGCCGTGAGCAAAACGACTTTGAAGTCTTGGCAGTCGTCTGTCTATATATTATAACTATAAAAATCATAGGCAAAGAGGTGGCAGTCATCTATCCCTTGATTGGTAGTCATCTGTCACCAGAATAATGTAGTTGTAATACAACTCAGTAGGGTGGCAGTTGTCTGTCCATATGGTGACAGCCGTTTGTCCATGAACAAATCCAATTTTTCAATATACACAGAGGGTGGACAATCATTTGGCAAGACACTCATAGACTTCTCACTTGGCATTGGCATTCGTCTGTCAAAATTTGGATAGTCGTCTGTCAGGTTACTGTCTCCAGTTAAACTACACTAAATTGGCCAGTAGTTTGTCCATAAACAGACAGTCGTCTGTCAACTGACATTTTTGCATTTCAATATATTTTTAAATTCTCTCTTTATTGCTCAATTCATCTTGTAATATGAACTTGTTTGACTTTGAAAAATTTGTTCCAAGTTTTATGTTAAGGTTTATAAGTCTCTTTGCCTAATGAGCTTCAAAATGAAAACTTCATATTTGAATAAACTTAGAAGTACATACAAAGACTTTGACCTAAGCTATTTTGACATTTTCTTGGCTTTAATTCCTTTCAATGTTGCTCTTCAATCTCTTAGACTTCTTTTTGAGCTTTCATTTATAGATCTTTGGTATTCTTGTGAACCTCTCATTGTTCCTTGATCCTTGTAAGTGTTCTTGTCAGGGTATATGTATTTTGAGCTAATCATCTTTACTTGTAATCATATCACTTGAAAATATATTAAATAACTTTTACTTTTTTTTCATCAAAACTAGGAGTTTGTAAGCCTAACTAGGCCAACATTTACATATTATAAGAGCTTGAAATAATTCTTCACAAAAAAAGTGTTGAATATGAGGTAGAGGAGATGGTTGGAGTTAATTAAAGATTATGACTGTACCATCAGTTACCACCTAGGGAAAGCAAATGTGGTAGTTGATGCCTTGAGTTGGAAATCAGGGAATGCCTCTATGCCAGCAGTGGTGATGCAGCATTATATCGGAATGGATTCGGAAAGGCTTGGGGTAGAGCTGGTAGACTAGCCTCGTACTTTAGCCAACTTAGTAGAGAAAATTAAGATTGCTCACATGCAAGATACAAAATTAGTAAAAATCAGAGATAAAGTACAAAGTGGATAGGGAACCAATTTTACTATTTTAGATGATGGTGCTTTAAGGTTTGGTACAAGACTGTGCATACTTATAGATACTGAAATTAAAAGAACCATCTTGGAGGAGGCATATCAATCCATATATAAAGTGCACCCAATAAGCATTTAAATGTACACGGATTTTTGGGAATCCTTTTAGTGGAATAATATGAAGAAAGAGATAGTTGAGTATGTATAGCAGTGTTTGACGTGCCAGCAAGTAAAAACTGAGCACCAGAGACCGAAAAGACAATCGCAGTCACTCCACATTCCTAAGTGAAAGTGGGAACATATTTCTATGAATTTTGTTAAAAGATTGTCGTTAGCACTTCATGGTTAGGATGCAATCTGGGTAGTCGTAGGCTGGTTGACAATTACTGCCCACTTTCTTCCTGTCAAAGTTGGCTACTCCATGATTAGGTTGGCAGAGATATATATATATATACAAGAGTACTGAGACTACATGGAGTTCATGTGTCCATCGTCTCTGATCGAGACTCAAAGTTCACATCGCAGTTTTTGAAAAGTTTGCAAAGAGCCATGAGTACACAACTGACATTCAATACGACCTTTCATCCTCCGACCGATGGATATACAAAGAGGACGATTCAGATACTAGAGGATATGTTGCAAGCCTTTGAATATGATTTTGGTGGTAGGTGGATCCAGTACATGTCAGAAGTCAAATTTGCTTATAATAACAGCTACCAAGCTACCATTGGGATGGCACCATATGAGGCGTCATATGACCGGAGATGCCAATCCCCATTATATTGGGATGAAATTGGTGAGAGATAGATTTTGGGGCTAGTAATGGTTCAACAAAATTTAGAGAAAATTAAACTCATCAGAGATAGAATAAAATATCCCATAATAAAATATATAGTTATGAACACTAAGGATATTTAATCAAGTGGTTTTAAGATATCAAAAATATAGAACCTTTAACTGAATACACACTTGATTCAAAAACGTTTAACCAATGGCGAAAGCTTTTCTCAAGTATTGATCTTATCAAAATAATCTATAAGTAAGTACACTCAAGATCAATCACTCGACTTATATTCAATAATAGATTTTGAGATGAAAAGTTATTTGAAAAATGAAATATCAACAAGTAGATAAGTTTATATGAAGAACTCTATAAGACTAAATATTAACAAGTAATGTGATTTACCAAACCTTAATATCAAAATGCTTGTACAATAATCACAAGAAAAACTTTTGAGGATCAAAATAGCTTTAGCTCAAATGTGTGGTATAAGATTTGAAATCCCAATCACAACCTCAGTAGTGTGATCTCCCAAGTTGTGCTAATATGCTCAATCGTATGTCGAAGGTTTGATTTTCTTCTTCTTGTGGTTGTTTCTTATCATTCTTCTTGTTCTTGTTGATCTTAGACTTGCGGGCATTAGGGTTTAGATGTTCATTATATAGGTACCTTGTCCTTAGAATGAATCTTAACCGTTGGATCAAAAAATAATTCACAAGTTCTCTTATTAAAAATTAAAATTTTAAACTTTCTTCAGGTTCAGATAACTGAGGGTTAAGGCCCAAATGACTGAAGTTCCTTATAGCTTCAAAAAATTAAACATGGACACAGGGTCAGATGACTTAGGTTAGGGTTTAGTCTTTTGAAGTGTCGAGTTCAAACGACTGAAGTCTAAGTTTAGTCTTCTTAGGTGCTTTTGCCAGGTTTTGTGTTTCACCATTAATTCTTCATACGACCGAACTTAATCTTTGGTCTTCTGAAGAAATTATTCAGATGACTGAGCTTAACTTCGGTCTTCTAAAGTTACATCTTTAGTTGTAGCATGTTGGTGGATCTTCTAATAATGTTCCTGGATTTTTTATTTTTAGTTTAAAAAATATTATTTGCTCTCTTTCTTGGCTCTTTCATAAAACATTTTCTGGGATTTTAAAAATATCTTTAAGTCCATAAATATCTCCTAATGATGTTCATGAGATGCATGAGTCCAGGTCTGTCTAGTGTATATGTTGAGCCTCAAATTAAATCATATGAAATATGTGTATACATAAGTTCTAAGTACCCATTCCCATGGTGTTCTTGAACTTGTTGCTTGCATTTTTATTCTTCTACTCTTTCAGTTCCATGGATTGTGCCAAGTTGTGTATGCTTTAATCATCATGGCTTCCATAACTTGTTACCCTTCCGTGCATGCTAAATATTGTTCCTGTTCACAATCTCAATGCACATATCAAATACCAAGTGATTTGTCATTATCAAAACCGGATTAGATTCATAGACTCAACAATCTCCCCCTTTTTGATGATGACAAATACACGAGCAAAAATATAAAATGAATTATGCCTAACAAGGCTCCCCCTCAAATAATGCATCAAATATTCAACAAATGAAATATGATCATGTCAAATAAGATATGCTCATGCTCATACACAATTAGTTTTGCCAAACCATTTTTGCCCATTTTTGCTTGCTATATTCTAATTCTTCTCCTATAGCCTGATTCTTCTCCCCCTTTACATAATTAGTTTCATTTTTGCCCAATTTTTTCTATAGTCTGATTCTTCTCCCCCTTTTGACATCAACAAAAAGGTGTACAATAATAATACATGAGTGGACATAATCTTATAATCTTCTCCCCTATTTGATCTTAAAGTTTTTAACTTATTCAACCATAGGATTTGAAAAGTTTTACTTCTCCCCCATGCTAATGCAGAACACTGTGTTGTTGAATGTAAATTACATTGTGAATATAAACAGTGTGGCAAATTTCAAAGATTATGTGATGATTAACATGTTTAAGTCAATAAACTCTTATTCTGATGTGAGTGTAATACCAAATGTTAATTAATGTGATACCGAATGAGAACAATTTAGTTGAAATTGAAAGTTTTAATCAATTTTGAATATTAAGTAACGTTGCTCCCCCTAAATTATGTCATCTAATATAATTCTAGGCAACCTCTTGACTATGCATTAGGCCTAATTCACACCTAATTTGGATAAACTTATCATCCGGAAGTGGTTTCATGAATATGTCTGCCCATTGTTCATCCGTGCATACAAACTCAAGTGTCACATCTCCTTTTTGCACATGATCACAAAGAAAATGATGTCTTATTTCTATATGTTTAGTTCATGGATGTAATATGGGAATCTTTGAGATGTTTATTGCACTTGTATTATCACATCTTATAGGGATTGTGTCATAGCTTAATCCAAAATCCGTTAGTTGTTGCTTCATATATAGTGTTTGAGCACAACAACTTCCTGCCACTACGTATTCTGTCTCAGCTGTGGAAAGAGCTACTGAATTCTGTTTCTTGAAAAACCAAGAGACTAACGAATGTCCTAAGAAATGACATGTACCACTCGTGCTCTTCCTATCCACTTTGCTACCAGCAAAATCAGCATCTGAATAGCTGATAATCTCAAAATATGTATACATAGGATACCATAACCCAAGTTCCATGGTTTTTATTAGGTACCTAAGTATCCATTTAACAGCTAACAAATGTGACTCTTTTGGTGCAGCCTGAAATCTTACGCACAAACATACGCTAAACATTATGTCAGGTCTGCTAGCAGTCAGATAAAGTAAGCTACCGATCATTCCACAATAGAGCTTAACATCTACTGGAATACCTTGTTCATCTTTGTCTAATTTCAAAGTAGCGCTCATTGGTGTTCCTAGTATTTTGCCATCTTCCATATTAAACTTTTTGAGCATATCTCTAATGCACTTTGATTGATTTGTAAATATTCCATGTTTTGCTTGTTTGATCTGAAGTCCTAAGAAGAAATTTAGTTCATCCATCATGCTCATCTCAAATTCATTTTGCATAGTGTTTGCAAACTCATTACACAAGTCTTTATCTATGTGTACTTGAACTAGGAGCAAGTCATCTATGTTAGACTTTATGAAAAGTGTTGTGTCTATCCTTCCTCTAATAAATCCATTGTCCAATAGAAAGCCGCTTAATCTCTCATACCAAGCTTTAGGAGTTTGCTTTAAACCATACAAGGCTTTTGTTAGTCTGTAAATGTGATATGGATTCTTATGGTTTCCAAAACCTAAGGGTTGTTCTACATATACCTCTTCACTTATGTATCTATTTAAAAATGTGCTTTTGACATCCATTTGATATAGCATGAAATCCTTAAAAGCAGCATAGGCTAAAAGCATTCGAATGGCTTCCATTCTAGCTATAGGTGCAAAGGTTTCTTCAAAATATATTCTGTTGACTCTACGAGTCCAATCTTGTTTTGATAATGACAAATCACTTGGTATTTGATCTATGCATTCAGTTTGTGAATAGGACTTACAATAAGCATGCACGGAAAGATAACGAGTCATGGAAGCCTTTAAGTAAAGCGTACAAATCTTGGAAAGCACCATGGAACTCAAAGAGTACGAGAATCAAGATGCAAGCAGCAAATCTCAAGAATATCTTGGGAATGGGTATTTAGAACTCATGTACTTACATTTTCGTATGATTTAATTTGAGGCTCAACATAACTTAGAATGATTGTTAGCATTCATGCATTTTATGTACACCATTAGGGAACTTACATGGGCTTAGAAAGGTTTTTAAAATCATGGAAAACTTGTTTTATAAAAGACCCAAGCAAAGAAGCAAAGCAGAATTTTAAATTGGAAATGAATAATTGAGAAAAAGGGGACTTCGGTAGCCTGAACTCAATCTCAGGCGCCTGAAAAATTTCTTCGATTGCTTGAAGATTAAGTTCGGTAGCCTGAAGAATTAAATGGGAAAATAGAACCTGGTAGAGGTACTTCAGTCACCTGACCCTGGAACCTCAGGCGCCTGAAGTTGTCACTTCAGGAGCCTGAACCCCACTTTGGTTGCCTAAAGTTGCGGGAAAGTCTAAATATCAGATTTTTATTAAAAGGATATCATACATAAAACGATTGTATAGTTTTCATACATTCATAAGCTTCAAGTTATATCATATGTTAATGTATTAAGATTTTGCATTGTACTCACCAGCTTTTGTTAGAAGCATTGTTTTGAGTGTTGACTTTCAGATTCTATTGTACACACGGTTCGGTGTGTGAATTAGTGTGTGAGAGGAGAGAGCTGTATCTCTTGTAAGCAGCGGAGTAGGAGGAAGCTGTGCCTCTTGTAAGCAGCAAATTGTAAGGGAAGCTCCATCCCACTTTAAGGAGGGGGGTTTTAGTGAATCCTTGAGTGGTTGCTCAAGGCGAGGACGTAGGCCAAGTCGGCTGAACCTTGTAACACTATGTTTGTCTTCTCTCTTCCCTTTACTCTTTATTTTCAGCACTACATTTAAATTATTTACATTGCATGCATAAGTTGGTTAGTTACACCAATGAGTAACACGAATTTATTGGTAAATATATAAGAATATTTTAAATCGTGAATTAGTGCCAAAGAATTTTTTAAATACCCATTTCACCCCCCCCTCTTGGGATTACACCTGATTCAACATTTGGTATCAGAGTGGGCTTACATAGACTTGATAGTTAATTTGTAAAATGATCACATGACACACATTGGTGTAACTCCATTCGGCGAGGGACACTCATCCACTAGACCACCTATTTTTTGTGGTGTAAATTACACCTATTGGAAATGAAGGATGAGCATATATCTACTGAACGTAGATTGGAAAGTTTGGAAAATAGTGACTAAGGGAAATCACATTCCCATGAAAGTAATTGATAAGATTAATGTACCTAAAACTGAAGATGAATATACTGAAGAGGATTGGAAGTCAGTTCAAATTAATGCCACTGCCATGAATATACTTTTATGTGCACTAGATGTCAATGAGTTTAATAGGGTAATGGCATGTAACTCAGCCAAAGAAATTTGGGAAAACTAGAAGTTACATATGAAGGCACTAAGGAAGTCAAGGATAATAGGATAGACATGCTCATCAGTGAATATGAAGCATTTAAAATGACAGTTGATGAATCCATACAATTCATGTACACTAGATTCACACACATCATTAACTCATTAAATGCTCTAAGAAAAACTTACCCTACTTATGAGTTGATCAAGAAAATACTCAGGGAATTACCTCCAGTGTGGAAGCAAAAGCTACGGCAATAGCAGAAGGGAGAAATCTCAAGGAGATGTCAATGGACGAACTCATTGGATCACTCATCACCTATGAGCTGGCAATAAATGAGAGGAAAAATGAGCAGAGTAAAGCTAAGAAGGTCACTGCACTTAAGGCATCATCAAGCTATTCAAGTGAAGGAAGCGATTCCAAAATGGATGATGACATGGCCTTGCTAACAAAAAAGTTTGGGAAGTTCTTCAAGAAGAACAAAAAGTTCAACAAAAAATTTCAGAACTCCAAATCGGAAAGAGAAGTTCTTGAAGAAGAACAAAAAGTTCAACAAAAAATTCCGGAACTCCAAATCGAAAAGAGGAGAGCAAAGCATGAAGAAAAAGAAAGAGGATCCACCAACATGTTACAACTGCCGAGAAGTTGGACACATCAAGCCTGTGTGCCCCAAGCTCATAAAAGCCTCAAAGAAAAAGAAGAAGGCGCTGAAAGTCAGCTGGGATACACATAGCACTAGCAGTTTAGAATCTGAATCCAGCGACGACGAGGTTGCCAATCTGTGTCTAATGGCACATGATGAGCTTGAGGTACAATCATCTTTTTCATCATCTTCATACTATTCTAGTGAATCTGAAAATGAAAATGATATGATGTCATATGATGAACTGAAACAAGAATACCTATACACTATTAAAATTCTTGAGAAGAAAACAAAAAAAATTTCTGAGTTAAGAAGCAAAGTCAAAGAACTTTTAAATCTAGTTGAACACCAAAATGGATCCCATGCATCTTTCATAAAAGATAAAGATTTGAAAATTGAGGGGTTAGAAAAGGACTTGAAAGATAAATTTGAAATTATCTGTAAATTTACTGATGGACAAAACAATTTTGAAAAGCTCTTAGGATCTCAAAGAAATTCCCTAGAAAAGGAAGGGCTCGGTTTTAATGGTAAAGAAAATATAAAGAAAATACATCTTTACATGGGGTATTTTACAAAAGAATCAAGGTCATATGTTCCAACTAAGAATCATTATAGAAGTACTACATGTTTTAAATGTAGACGGTTGGGTCACATATAATTTGTTTGTCCTTTAAAAAAAAAAGATGTAAAAATAAAGAAAGTGTGGAAGGTCAAAGGTCAATCTAGCACTAACCCTCCTGGACCCAAGACAATCTGGGTACTAAAGCTAGTTGTTTAATTGTGTCTTGCAAATTTGCTTAAGATCCGCATCCTCAAAAGATAGATGGTATATGGATAGCGGATGCTCAAGCCATATGACCGGAGATAAAGCAAAGTTCACATCCATCATACTCAAGGATGAAGGGTTTGTTACTCTTGGAGATAATGCTAAGGGAAGGATTACAGGTGTCGGTAAAGTCGGTAATGATTCTTCACTCATTATTGATGATGTTTTATTAGTTGAAGGTCTAAAGCACAATTTATTGAGCATAAGTCAACTATGTGATAGAGGCTACAAAGTATCATTTGAACATGACAAGTGCATAGTTGAACACAAAATTGATAATAAGACACTGTTCATTGCTAAGCATCATGAAAATGTATATACCACAAGCTTTGATAACTTAACTTCACAGAGTGTGACATGCTTAACTGCTATGAATGAAATAAGTTGGATTTGGCATAGGAGACTAGGACACACAAACATGGATTTAATCTCAAAGCTAGTTAAGAAAGAATTAGTTAAGGGACTGCCTAAGACTAAATTTGTGAAAGATAAAATTTGTGATGCATGCCAACTAGGAAAACAAGCAAGAACAAGCTTTAAGAAGAAGAAAGAGATCTCCACTACTAGGCCACTTCAAATGCTACACTTAGACTTATTTGGAGCAAACCCAATTCAGAGTTTAGAAGGAAAATCAAACGCTTTTGTCATAGTTGATGATTTTTCAAGATACACATGGGTACTATTTCTAGGTCACAAACATGAAGCATGTGAAAAATTTATAAACCTGTGCAAGAAAGTACAAAATGAAAAGGGATACACAATTACTAAAATTCGAAGTGATAGGGGTAGAGAATTTAAAAATCAAGGCATGGAAGACTATTGTAATTCATTAGGAATTGCCCATAATTTTTTAGCTCCTAGAACACCACAACAGAATGGTGTAGTTGAAAGGAAGAATAGGTGTATATAAGAAATGGCCAGAACTATGCTTAACGAACATAAATTACCTAAATACTTCTGGGCCGAGGTAGTTAATACCGCCTGCTATGTGCTAAATAGAGTTCTGATTAGACCATCACTTAATAAGACTCCTTGTGAAATGTGGAATGGCCGTAGACCAAACATATCATATTTTCATGTCTTTGGCTGTAAGTGTTTTGTGCTTAGAGACAATGAGCATCTAGGAAAATTTGATGTGAAATTAGATGAAGGTATCTTCCTAGGGTATGCTTTAGATAGTAAAGCCTATATAGTGTATAACAAACAAACATTGACGGTCATAGAATCTATTCACGTAGTGTTCGATGAGTCAAATCCCTTCTCCAAAAGAACAAATGAAGATGAAACTGAATTAAACAAGGAAATAGAAGAACTGTCAATTGAGAATGATTCAGAAAAGAAAAATGAACTTAAAGAACCATCCATTGAAATTGATCAAACTTCAAATGAGGTTAAAGAACCACCTAGAGAATGGAAATACATAAAGAATCATCCCATAGATCAAATAATAGGTGAACCATTACGTGGAGTAGCCACTCGTTCCTCTCTTAGGAACATAGTTAGTCATTTTGCATTTCTATCTCAAGAAGAACCTAAGAATGTGAGTGAAGCTATAGAGGATGAATCTTGGGTGCTGTCCATGCAAAAGGAATTAAATCAATTTAAAAGAAACAAAGTATGGACTTTAATTCCCAGACCAGAGGATAAGTCAATCATAGGGACCAAATGGATATATAAGAATAAGAAAGATGAACATGGAATAGATGTGAGAAATAAGGCTAGATTAGTAGCTCAGGGATATAATCAAGAAGAAGGTATAGATTTTGAAGAAACATTTGCCCTTGTAGCTAGGATGGAAGCCATACGAATGCTTTTAACATATGCAACTTTTAAGGATTTCAAGCTATATCAAATGGATGTCAAAAGCGCATTTTTAAATGGCTACATAAATGAAGAAGTGTATGTAGAACAACCCCTAGGTTTTGAAAACCATAAGAATCCAGATCACGTGTATAGACTGACGAAAGTCTTGTGCGGTTTAAAGCAAGCTCCTAGAGCTTGCTATGAAAGGCTAAGCGGTTTTCTATTAGAAAATGGATTTATAAGAGGAAAGATAGATACAACCCTATTCATAAAGTCTAAGAAAGATGATATTCTTCTAGTGCAAGTATATGTAGATGACATCATATTTGGCGCTATAGATAAAGAATTGTATAATGAATTTGCCAATACCATGCAAAATGAATTTGAGATGAGCATGATGGGTGAACTAAACTTCTTCCTGGGGCTTTAGATCAAACAAGCAAATCATGGAATATTCATAAATCAATCAAAGTATATTAGAGACTTACTCAAAAAGTTTAATATGGAAGATGAAAAAATACTAGGTACACCTGTGGGCGCTTCATTGAAATTAGATAAAGATGAACAAGGTATACCTGTAGACGTCAAGCTATATCGTGGAATGATAGGTAGCTTGTTATACCTGATTTCCAGTAGACCATATATAATGTTTAGCGTATGTTTGTGCGCAAGATTTCAGTCCGCTCCAAAAGAGTCTCATTTGCTAGCTGTTAAACAAATACTTAAATATTTGATAGGAACCGTGGACATTGGGTTATTGTATCCTAAGTACACATCCTTTGAAATTCTTAGTTATTCAAATGTTGATTTTGTGGGTAGCAAAGTGGATAGGAAGAGCACTAGTGGTACTTGTCATTTCTTAGGACACTCCTTGGTCTCTTGGTTTTCCAAGAAACAAAATTCAGTTGCACTTTCCACAACTGAGGCTGAATACATAGCCGCAGGTAGTTGTTGTGCTCAAACGCTTTACATGAAGCAACAACTGAAGGATTTTGGATTAAGTTATGAAACAATCCCTATAAGATGTGATAATACGAGTGTAATAAATATCTCAAAGAATCCAATATTACATTCACGAACTAAGCACATAGAAATACGACATCACTTTCTTCGTGACCATGTAGAAAAAGGGGATGTAACACTAGAGTTTGTATGCACGGATGAACAATGGGCAGATATATTCAAAAAACCACTTGCGAAGGGTAGGTTTATCCAAATTAGGCTTGAATTAGGTCTTATGCATAGTCGAGAGGTTCCTTAAAATCATGTTAGATGATATAATTCGAGGGAAGCAACATCACTTACGATATAATCACTTGGTATTGCATTATTCAATAATTGGGCATATTTAAAACCTTAAGATTTATAAGGGGAGAAGAACATAAGAGTGCGTTTACTCATGATTTATTTATTTACACCTTTTTTTTAGGTCAAAAGGGGGAGAAAAATCGGGGGAAAAATAGGGAGCAAAAATGATAACACACAAAAATCAGAAGCAAAGAAAAAATCAGGAGCAAAAATTTTTATTGAAGTTATGCAAAGAGTGAGATATACAAATGGAAATCTAGCAGGGTGAGATATACAAAGGGGGAGAAATCTAGCATATTCATCATGAGCATATTTCATATCTCATTTGGATTTGGGCTAAACATTGTGTATATGAATATGAGCATATTGTCATTTACTGATTATTTGATGCATTAATTGAGAGGGAGCCTTGTTAGGTGTAACCCATTATATATTTTTACTCGTGCATTTGTCATCATAAAAAATAGGGAGATTGTTGACTCTATGAGTCCAACGTTGTTTTGATAATGACAAATCACTTGGTATTTGATCTGTGCATTGAGTTTGTGAACAAGACTTACACTAAGCATGCACGGAAAGATAACGAGTCATGGAAGCCTTTAAGTAAAGCTTACAAATCTTGGAAAGCACCATTGAACTCAAAGAGTTTGAGAATCAAGATGCAAGCAGCAAAGTCCAAGAATATCTTGGGAATGAGTATTTAGAACTCATGTACTTACATTTTTGTATGATTTAATTTGAGGCTCAACATAACTTAGAATGATTGTTGGGATTCATGCATTTCATGTACACCATTAGGGAACTTACATGCGCTTAGAAAGCTTTTTAAAATCATGGAAAACTTGTTTTATAGAAGACCCAAGCAAAGAAGCAAAGCAGAATTTTAAATTGGAAATGAATAATTGAGAAAAAGGGGACTTCGGTAGCTTGAACTCAACCTCAGGCGCCTAAAGAATTTCTTTGGTTGCTTGAAGATTAAGTTCGGTAGCCTGAAGATTAAGTTTGGTAGCCTAAAGAATTAAATGGGAAAACAGAACCTGGTAGAGGTACTTCGGTCGCCTGACCTTGGAACCTTTGGCGCCTGAAGTTGTCACTTTAGGAGCCTGAACCCCACTTCGGTTGTCTGAAGTCGCGGGAAAGTCTAAAAATCATATTTTTATTCAAAGGACTCGTGAGCTATTTCATTGATCTAATGGCTGAGATCAATCCTAAGGGTAATATACTATATATTCTGAATATCTAAACCCTAGAAAAAAAGTTAGACACACAAGAAAGAAAAGAACACACCTTGTTGCAAGAACGTTGAAAATCTACTCCTAGTGCTATACGATTGCCTACTCTTCGTTCTATAATCTTCAAGCTTTAGCAAATCAACTCAGATTCTCAAAGGGAACTTGTTTACTCAACTGTACTTCAATCTAGTATTGAGATTTGATCTTTCAAGTTATTATTCTTAAGAACATCTCATCTCATCTTATCAAGTGCTCTTGACTATCATTAGAGAAGTTTTGATCTTGAGTGTGCATATTCATATAAAAATTGAGTTTTGAAATTATCATTACTTGAGAAAACTTATTTAACTTGGTTGATTGATTTTTGATTCAAGTGGGTGTTTTCTAAAGTATTTATATTTTAGATATATTAAAGCTTGATTAAATATCCTTGGTACTTATAACTATACATTTAATTGAAGGATATTTTCTGAAAATTAATATACTCGATTTGTCATTGAATACTTGAAATAAAACTTTGTGATTTTGATTGAGTGTGTATTCAAGACAAAGTTTTTTTGTTAACTAGATCACATCAAACATACTTGTGCATTTTTGCAAAGTGAACCAAGAACCCTTGTTGACTCGAAAACATTTTGAATATATCTATACTTGGGAATTTTGATTAAATAGGGATTTGTGTGTTGAAGCATATCATACATAAAACGATTGTATCGTTTTCATACATTTATGAGCTTCAAGTTATATCATATGTTAATGTACTAGGATTTTGAATTGTACTCACCAGCTTTTGTTAGAAGCATTGTTTTGAGTGTTGATTTTCACATTCTATTGTATACATGGTTCGGTGTGTGAACTGGTGTGTGAGAGGAGAGAGCTATATCTCTTGTAAGCAGCAGAGCAGGAGGAAGTTGTTCCTCTTGTAAGCAGCGGATTGTAATGGAAGCTCCGTCCCACTTTAAGGAGCAGGATTTTAGTGAATCCTTTAGTGGTTGCTCAAGGCGAGGACGTAGGCCAAGTCAGCTAAACCTTGTAAAACTGTGTTTGTCTTCTCTCTTCCCTTTACTCTTTATTTTCAACACTGCATTTAAATTTTTTATATTGCATGCATAAGTTGGTTAGTCTTGCGCAAAAGTAATTGAGTAACACGAATTTATTAGTAAATCTATAAGAAGATTTTAAGCCATGAATTAGTGCCAAAGAATTTTTTAAATACCCAATTCACCCCCCCCTCTTGTTATTACACCTGATTCAACATATTCCTTCTTCCTGGTTATATCCCTGAGCTACTAGTCTTGCCTTATTTCTAACGACTATCCCATGTTCATCTTTCTTGTTCTTATATATCCATTTTGTTCCAATAATTGTTTTATCCTCTGGTCTAGGAACTAGTGTCTATACTTTGTTTCTCTCAAACTAGTTTAACTCATCTTGGATGGACAACACCCACAATTCATCCTTAATTGCTTCACTCACATTCTTAGGTTATTCTTGAGATAGAAAGGCAAAATGACTAATCATATTCCTAAGTGAGGATCGTATGGCTACTCCACGTAATGGTTCATCTATTATTTGATCAATGAGATGATTCTTTATGTACTTCCATTCTCTAGGTGGTTCATTAATCTCATTTTCAATTTGATTAGTTTCTGCAGATGGTTCCTTAATTTCATTTTTCTTTTCTGAATCATCTTTAATGGATAGCTTTTCCAATTTCTTGTTTATCTCAATTTCATCTCCATCAGTCCTTTTAGAGAAGGGATTTGACTCATCGAACATTACATGAATGGATTCTATAATGGTTAATGTTCGTTTGTCTGTAGGCTTTACTATCTAAGGCATACCCTAGGAAGATACCTTCATCTAATTTCACATCAAAATTTCCTAAATGTTCATTGTCTCTAAGTACAAAACATTTACAGGAAAAGACATAAAAATATGGTATGTTTGGTCTATGGCCATTCCATAATTCGTATAGAGTCTTATTTAGAGATGGTCAAATCAAAACTCTATTTAGAACATAGCAGGCAATATTTACTACCTCAGCCCAGAAGTATTTAGGTAGTTTATGTTTGTTAAGCATAGTTCTGGCCATTTCTTTTATAGACTTATTTTTCCTTTCAACTACACCATTCTGTTGTGGTGTTCTAGGAGCCAAAATATTATGAGCTATTCCTAATGAATTGTAGTAGTCTTCCATGCCTTGATTTTTAAATTCTCTACCCCTATCACTTCAAATTTTAGTGATAGTATAGCCCTTTTCATTTTGAATTTTCTTACATAGATTTATGAATTATTCACATGCTTAATCTTTGTGACCTAAAAATAGAACCCATGTATATCTTGAATAATCGTCAACTATAACAAATGCATATGATTTTCCTCCTAAACTTTGAATAAGGTTTGGACCAAATAAATCTAAGTGTAGCATTTGAAGTGGCCTAGTAGTAGAGATTTGTTTCTTCTTCTTAAAGCTCGTTCTTGCTTGTTTTCCTAGTTGGCATGCATCACAAATTTTATCTTTCACGAATTTAGTCTTAGGCAATCCCTTAACTAATTTTTTCTTAACAAGTTTAGATATTAAATCCATTTTTGCGTGTCCTAGTCTCCTATGCCAAATCCAACGAATCTCATTTATGGCAGAGAAACAAGTAACATGTTGAGTTGCAAGATTATCAAGACTAGTGATGTATACATTTTCATGATGATCAGCAGTAAACAATATTTATTTTCAGATTTGTTCTCTACTATGCATTTGTTATGTTCAAATGAGACTTTGTAACCTTTATCACATAGTTGACTTATACTTAATAAGTTATGTTTCAATCCATCTACTAACAACACATTATCAATGACAAGTGAAGGTTCCTTACCAACTTCACCAACTCCAATGATTTTACCTTTAGAGTTATCCCCAAATGTTACAAATCCTTCATCTTTGGATATGATAGATCCAAAGTTAGCTTTATCTCCTATGATGTGTCATGAGCATCCACTATCCATATACCAGTTGTCCTTCGAGGAGGAAAATCTCAAGCACATCTGCAAGACATAATCAGATAACTACTTTTGGTACCCAGATTTTCTTGGGTCCATGGGAGTTAGTACTAGATTCTCCCTTGACTTTCCAGACATTCTTAAGTTTGACATCTTTATTTATGAAAGGACAATCAAATTTTATGTGACCCAACCTTTTACATTTAAAACATGTAATGTTTCTATGATAGTCTTTAGTTGGAACATACGATTTTGACTCTCTTACAAAATGTTCCACGTATAGATGTTTCTGTTTTAGGTTCTCCTTCCCATTAAAACCAAGACCTTCCTTCTCTAGGGAATTTCTCTGAGTTCCTAGGAGCTTTTCAAAATTATTTTGACCTTCAGTAAATTTATAAATAATCTTAGATTTATTTTTCAAGTTCTTTTCTAACTCCTCAATTTTCAAGTCCTTGTCTTTCATGAGACATGCATGAGATTCATTCTGACTTTATACTAAATTTAAAAGTTCTTTAACTTTATTTTTCAAATCAAAAATTTTCTTAGCTTTCTTCTCAAGCATTTTAATAGTGTACAAATATCCTTATTTCAATTCATTATATGAAAGCATGCCATTCTCATTTTCAAAATCACTGGAATAATAAGAAGATGATGAAAATGATAATTGTACCTCAAGGTCATTATGTGCCATTAAACACAGATTTTCCATCTCGTCATCACTCGATTCAGGTTTTGAATTACTTGTGCTATGCGTATCCCAACCGACTTTTTGTGCCTTCTTCTTTTTCTTGGAGGTTTTTATTAGTTTAGGACACTCAAGCTTGATGTGTCCAACCTCTCTGTAGTTGTAGTATGTTGGTGGATCTTCCTTATTTTTCTTTATGCTTAACTTTCCTTATTTTGATTTTGAGTTCCAGAATTTACTGTTGAACTTCTTATTCTTCTTCAAGAACTTCCCAAACTTCTTTGTTAGTAAGGCCATGTCATCTTCTGTATCAGAATCACTTCCTTCACTAGAGTTGTTTGACGATGCCTTAAGCACGGTAATTTTCTTTGCCTTATTTTGCTCAATTTTCCTCTCATTTATTGCAAGCTCATAGGTGATGAGCGATCCACTGAGTTTGTCAACAGACATCTCCTTAAGATTTCTCCCTTCTGCTATTGCAGTAGCTTTAGCTTCCCAAACTGGAGGTAGTCCCTTGAGCATTTTCCTGATCAACTCATAAGTAGGGTAAGATTTTCCAAGTGTATTTAAAGAATTTGTGATGTGTGTGAATCTAGTGTACATGGATTGAATAGATTCATCAGCAGTCATTCTAAATGCTTCATATTCACTAGTGAGCATGTCTATCCTACTATCTTTTACTTCCTTAGTACCTTCATATGTAACTTCTAATTTTTCCCAAATTTCTTTGGAAGAGTTACATACCATTACCCTATTAAATTCATTTATATCTAGTGCACAGAATAGCAAGTTCATCACAGTAGCATTTATTTGTACCGATTTCCAGTCTTCCTCTGTATACTCATCTTCAGTTTAGGTATATTTACCTTATCAATTAATTTCATGGAAACATGATTTCCCTTAGTAACTATTTTCCATACCTTCCAATCTACATTTAACAGGTATATGTTCATCCTACGTTTCCAATAGGTGTAATTTACACCACAGAAAATTGGTGATCTAGTGGACGAGTGTCCCTCACTAAATGGAGTTACACCGATGTGTGCCATGTGATCCTTGTACAAATGAACAATTAAGTATATGTAAACCCTCTCTGATACCAAATATTAATTTAGGGGTAATCCCAAGAGGGGGGGTGAATTAGGTATTTTTAAATTCTTTCAAATTAATTACGACTTAATCCTGATTTCTATGTTTAACAAATTAAATGTAGGAATTTGAGGCCGATTTAAATTTATTTTATCAATGAATTATTTTTACCCAATTAAGTGCGTGTGGAGTTATTCAACATTCACATGCAAGCTAGATATTGAAATGCAATGCGAAAAATAAAAAGATAAGGGAAGAGAGAAGGCAAACACAATTTTACGAGGTTTAGCCAACCCAGCCTACGTCCTCGCCTTGAGAAACCCACTCAAGGATTCCACTATATCCCTGCTCCTTTAACTAGGATGGAGCTTCCCTTAGATCCGCTACTTACAAGAAGCACAACTTTCTCCTCACCCGGTTCACAACCCGAACCATGATTACAATATAATATCAAATCTGCAAAATAACTCAAGATTCGCTTCTAATAAAACTAGTGAATACAATTGAAACCTATCACATATACATATGATGAAACTTAAACCTCACTCTGTATGAAAATGATACAATCATTATATGAGTGAAATGCTTTAACCGATTTCCCTTTTATCAAATCTCCCAAGTAATGATATAAGTAATGGCTTTGGAGAAAATTAGGGTTCTAGTTCACTTTGCAAAAATGCGCGAATATCAAATGTGAACTTATCAAAAGCTTTGTCTTGAATATTATATCGATCAAATTCAAAAAAGCTTTCTTTCAAATATTCAATCACAATACAATCTTTGTAATATGCAAATATATATATATGATTTCCAAAGATCAAAAGCTGAATATAATGTTTTTTAGAAAATATCCCATAATAAAATATATAGTTACGAACACTAAGGATATTTAATCAAGTGGTTTTAAGATATCAAAAATATAGAACCTTTAACTGAATACACACTTGATTCAAAAACGTTTAACCAATGACAGAACCTTTTCTCAAGTATTGATCTTATCAAAATAATCTATAAGTAAGTACACTCAAGATAAATCACTCAGCTTATATTATTCAATAATAAATTTTGAGTTGAAAAGTTCTTTGAAAAACTAAATATCAACAAGTAGATCAGTTTATATGAAGAACTCTATGAGACTAAATATTAACAAGTAATGTGATTTACCAAACCTCAATATCAAAATGCTTGTACAATAATCACAAGAAAACCTTTTGAGGATCAAAGTAGCTTTAGCTTAGATGTGTAGTATAAGATTTGAAATCCCAATCACAACCTCAATAGTGTGATCTCCCAAGCTGTGCTAATATGCTCAATCATATGCCAAAGGTTTGATTTCCTTTTCCTTGTGGTTGTTTCTTATCATTCTTCTTGTTCATGTTGATCTTAGCCTTGTGGGCACTAGGGTTTAGATGTTCATTATATAGGTACCTTGCCCTTAGAATGAATCTTAACCATTGGATCAAAAAATAATTCGCGAGTTCTCTTATTAAAAATTATATTTTTAAACTTTCCGCAGGTTCAAACGACTGAGGGTTCCTTAGAGCTTCGAAAAGGTAAACGTGGACATAGGGTCATACGACTGAGGTTAAGGTTCAGTCTTCTAAATATCGAAATGAATGCTTTGAAGTTCATAGGGTTTATTATGGACTTAGAGACTTTATTTTGAAAATCCTAGAAAATACTCTTTAAAAATATCAAAACAAGTTGGCTAAAGTTTTTGGAAACAAACTTGAAAAATAGTGTTTTTGACTATTCAGGCGACTGACCGTTGTGTCATCAGGTGACTGACATTTTTGCTGAATTAAATTTGGCAGATAGTGTAGGATCAAGCGACTGACCCCGATGGGTTTAGGTGACTAACCCTCATAATGACTAGTTTTTAAACAGCGTTTTAAAGTTTCCAAATTGAGTCGCTTGTGCCCCAAACTTTGTAAAAACTTGGGAAACACTCCAAGTAACTTAGGCAACATGAATTTATTACTTTTTAAGCCTATAAATACATAGTTTCTCAAATCAAATTGAATACCAAGAATTGAAAATCTAATTTTAAGCTATATTGCTCATACTTTCTCAAAGCCTACTTGCACACATCTACTTGCTAAGATTTTCTAATAAATATTAAGTTATTATTCACTGATCTTTGAGCACAACTTTTGAGTTTTTGAATCAATCCAAGAGAGATCTTAGTGATATACTCTTTGAGCTTCAATTTCATTCTTCTTTGATATTTACTTTGAAGTATTGATTAGCTGTGCTATATCTTGTACTAACCTGCTATATTTGAGAGTAATTCTTGTACACAAGAAATTGTTCTTTCTTTCTTATTTTCTTGACGGTTCAGGGATGTTAAATCGTTGTACCAAGCATGGGGTATTGTTAGGAGAGGTGTACTCTAGCCTATTGAAGGAGGGATTGTAAGGTTGCTCCTACCTGTAAAGGAGTGTTATAGTGGAATCCTTAGGTGGTGTTGCCTAAGGCGAGGATGTAGGAGGGTATAGCCAAACCTTGTAAAAACTTGGTCTCACTCTTTTTCCCTAAACTCTCTTTAATTTTTTGTGCACATATAACTACGTGGTTGTTTATTTCAAATCTACAAATTGTGTGGATTGGATATTAAATTAACCAAAAATTAATTTGACTTTGCTATTATGGAAACCAAATGAGAGTACGTTGGTTGATCAATACTTATTACGGAAACCATAAGGGAGTACATTCATTAATTAACACCCAAGACTCATTAATTGAAAGTTTATTTAAGTTCTGAGTTTTGGATTAGTGTTGGAAATTTCAAGTGTGTGATTATGCGCCAAAACTGCGCAATTGGGCATCTTAACCCAGGCTTTATAGCTTATCTTTTTAATTAAATGTCCAATTACGTCCAATATTTTAATAAAGTGTCGTATTTATTATTTTTGAGTTTTATTGAATAATTTATGAATTTTTGGTAATTTTTTATCGCAGAAAAATTCTTAAGAGTCAAAACCGGCACTAGTTCGTAATTCGTGTATAACTTTCCCGTCTAAATTTTGATCGAAATGATTCAAATTTTTGGAGAAAAAGGAAAGGATTATCTACAACTTCTGTGTTTTGAGTTTCAAGCGAAACGAGCTCTAGGAAGGTCAAACTTTGTTGTGAACGTGGAGAACAAAAAATGAAGGAAAAAAGAAAAAATAAATAAAATCAGTTTTTTTTATGGGACCCGGCCATGCATGGCCAGGTCGGGTTGGATCTATCCGGGTCGCAGGTCTCTCCTAAGTCAGCAGTCTCCCTCTCCTATTTAAATCCCTCTTTACTCTCCTACGTGGGTGTGCCCCCGGAACCACCCTCTTCTCCCTCGCTCCCCTCTCTTCTCTCCGTTACTCCTCACTCTCTCCTTCTCTGTTTTCTTCTTTCTTGGCTCCTCTCATCTCCTCCCTCTATTTCTCTCTTGATACCTAGCAGCCGATCCCTCCTTCTTCAGTCCCTCTTCCCCCCTATTCTACTTCCCTTTCTCTTTTCTTCTTTTCTTTCCTCTTGGTTCTCCTTCTCTCCCTATTCTTTTATTCTTCCTTCTCCTTCAACTCTCTCTCTCGTCTCTCTCTTCCTCCTTATTCTTTCCTTTCCCTTTTTTCTTCCTTACTCCCCTCTCAGTTCTCTCCTTAAAATCCCCCTCTGCCTTTCCATCATAACTTCCCACGATAGCCACTGTGAAGCACACCAATCCGAGCAATCGCTGCAACCAGCTGAAGCTTGGGAGCCCTCCTCTGCAGCAACACCAGAAACCCGAGTGGCTAGCCTCCAGCCACCATCACAAACCATCTTCAGCTCTCTGCACCCCGTGAAGCACCCTCGGCTTTGCTCCTGCCGAGGACTTCACCAGCCACCCGAGAACACCAGAAATCCGAGGACCACCAGCCAACTTGCCACCCTTTGTTTTACTCTCTCTCTCTCTCTCTCTCTCTCTCTCTCTCTCTCTCCCTCCTTATCTCTTATTGTTTCCTTACTTTTATTTTAATTGAATATTTTTAGTGTTTTGTTTTGAGGTTAATTAAAAGTTTAATTTTTAAATATCATTGAAGGTCTTTTATATTTATGGCAGTATTTATTTGTTTAGTTTCTCAAGTAGTTTTAGTGGTTATTTTAATAGTAGTTTAGTACTTCATTACTTGCTTAAGTCTAGTTGATTCTAAAAATAAAATAAAATATAAAAAGGAAAAAAAATTGTATTTATTTTTGAAATTAATTTAGTTGCTTTTCTTCCGTAAAATTTGATTTTTGATTGAAGCTCAGGTTAATTTAGGGTCAGTTTTATTCAAGCTCGTGTTCTTATCATGTTCGTTGTCTTTTGAATGTTAATTTTTCGTTCAAGTTCATGGTTGCATTTAAAATTGTGATTTTGTTTTGAGTTCTTAATTACGTTAAAGGTCCGATTTTTATTGTGCGTGCGTGTGTTTGATTGAGTTTCCATTGCGTATTTTTTTAATTCCATGTTCTAGGTTGCCATCTTTAATTAATGCATGTTTCAGTGTCACTTTAAGTAGTCTAGAGTTTCCATTAGTATTCTTTAATTCAATGCATGCTAGTTTTAGGATTTCAATTTTTGTGTTATTTAATTCGTTAAAAGTGAAATTGAACAATCTTGAGATCTCAAATATGAACTAAGTTCAGTGCATTTTTATTTTCGATTGGACGAACATGAAATTTGAGATTAAAATGCATTCCCTGAGGAGACGATCTAGTCCTTGGGCTGAGTATTACACAACGTAACTCCTATACTTAGGATAGCTTCCGAGCTGCTCATTTTTCGAGTGAGTCAGTGTGCTTTATTAAATCTATTAACAATGGGCTTTTATCAAACTCTACTTTGAATTATTCAATCGCTAAAGCTTGGAAGTTTTGCTGAATTCATTCTATAGTGTGAATCTTGTCTTGATCAATTTGTTGAGTGGATTGAAATATTCAAAAGTTGAAAGTATTACATTATTGGATTGTGTTGATATTGATTGAATCAAATCATTGGTTGGGTGTTGATTGAAATTTCTACAAGATTAAGTTGACATACTCATTCATAGAGGCTTAAAATTTGAATTCGATTTTCAACTAGTCTAGTGATTAAAACTTAAACATTATATTTGTGATTATTGAAAGGTTGAGATTGAATTTATAAAAAGAGTTAAAAGAAACTTTTAAAACCCAATTCACTCCCTCTCTTGGGACTACACCTTAGTTTTCAATTAGTATCAGAGTAAGGTTGTAGCAAATCTTAACCTATAAACTACACAAAGATCTAAATGGCACACCTAGGCGTAGCTCTTTTTTTTTAGGGTCAATCCTCAACTAGGCCTCCTATCTTTTGTGGTCTTAACTATACTTTTTGGAAATAAAGAATGAGAATCTACCTTCAAACTATGGATTGTAAAGCATGGAGGGTTGTCATACATGGTGATCTTATCCCTACCAAACTTGTAGATGGAAAAGAAGTACCCAAAGAAGAAAAAGATATGAGCGAAAATGATCATAAGATGTTACAAGTTAACTCAAGTGCTATAAATGCTTTATAATGTGCCCTTTACATAAATGAATTCAATAGGGTCATGGCATGTAAATCGGCCAAAGAGATATGGGACAAACTAGAGGTAACCTATGAAGGTACCATTGATGTGAGAGATAATAGAATTGACATGCTTACTAGCAAATATGAAGCTTTTAGGATGAACTCGTATGAATCTAATACAAGTATGTACCCTAAGTTCACTCATATCATAAACTCCCTTAATGTCCTCGGTAAAAACTACTCTACATATGAGATGATCCAAAAAATCCTTAGAGGTCTTCCACCCATTTGGGAACCTAAAGCCACAGCAATTACAGAAGGAAGAAACCTTAAGAATACGTCACTAGATGAACTAATTGGATCCCTTCTCACCTATGAGATGACTACAAATGAAAGGAATGCTAAAAACAAAAACAAGAAATCTATAGCCCTTAAGGCTGCCAAAGAAAGCTCTAGTGAAGAAAAGGAAGATGAAAATGAATTAGATGATGAAGAACTGGCCTTCATTACTAAGAGACTTGGAAAATTCTTTAAAAGAAATAAGAAGTTTGCTAGAAAGTTTAGAGGTTCAAAATCTGAAAAAGGAGAAATAAGTAAAAAGCAAAATAAGAATATGAATAAACCCCCTTCTTGTTACAATTGTAAAAAGGTTGGACATAGTAAACCTGATTGTCCACAGGTGAAGAAAGACAAGAAGAAGAAAAAGAAGGTAATGGAAGTTACATGGGATGATACAAGAAATCAAGTGAACAAGAGATGGCCAACATATGTTTCATGGCTTATAATGATGAGGTAAATTCCTACTATAACTCATCTGAAGAATCAAGTGATGAGTCATGTAGTGATTCATGTGATAGTATGCCTTCATACAAAGAAATTCAAGCTGAATTATTTGCTTTACATAATAGGTTCATAAAAGTAACTACAAGGAACATTGCCTTAAAAGAACAAAATGAATTACTCAAAAATCAACTAGATACATCAAAATCAGTTGAAAAAGAAAAAGACTCTCATATTGATGATCTTATGAAGAAAATAAATGAGATGTCAAAAGATTTAGTTAAATTACAAGTGAATGGTGAAAGAAATAAGGACTTAGAAATAAATGACCTTAAAAGAAATTGAGGACAAGTATAAAATCGTTTACAATTTTACTAAAGGAAATGAGAACTTTGAAAAGTTACTTGGAAAACAAAAAATGTTTTTGGATAAAAAAGGAATAGGATTTAATGGAATTGAGAACAAAAATAAGAAAAATCTTTATATGGGATACTTTGTTAAGGAATCAAAGTATTATGCAAGCATATCTTCAACTAATATTTATCAACACACTACGTGCTTCTTATGTAAGAAAAAGGGACACATAAAATTTGATTGTCCATTTAAAAAAAGGACTGTGAAAGTGAAGAAAGTTTTTGAAAATTAAAGAAAACAAATCTGAAATAAAGAAACCTAAGAAGTTTTGGATACCTAAAAGTAACGTATTGAACCCTTCTTGTAGATTTTCCTTAGGACAACCTCATCAAAAAAACAAAGTGTACTTGGACAGCGGGTGTTCTCGGCACATGACCAAAGATAAATCCAAATTCACCACACTAAAGCGAAAAGATGGTGGATATGTCACATTCGGAGACAATGCCAAAGGCAAAATCATTGGGATTGGTAAGATAGGTAAAGAACCTTCCCTTACCATTGATGATGTGTTATTGGTAGATGGATTAAAACACAATCTATTAAGCATAAGCCAATTAAGTGACAAGGGCATTGATGTAATTTTTAAGCAAGATAAATGTGTTGTTGAAAATAGAGAAAAACATAATATTCTTTTCACCGCTCAAAGAATTGATAATGTGTATTGCATAAATTTTGAAAAGTTAAAATCTCAAAATATCACATGCTTAGTAACTATGAATGAGGCAAGCTGGCTATGACATGGAAGACTAGGACATGCTAGTATGGACTTACTATCAAAACTAGTTAAGAAGAAGTAGAGGACTTTTTAGTACAAAGTTTGTTAAAGATAAAATTTGTGATGCTTGTCAATTAGGAAAACAAGCTAAGTCTAACTTTAAGAAGAAGAAACATATCTCCACTAGTAGGCCCTTAGAGCTTATTCACTTAGACTTGTTTGGCCCAACTAGGACGCAAAGTCTAAAAAAGCAATATGCTTTCGTCATCGTTGATGACTACTCCAAGTTTATGTGGGTACTCTTTTTAGCCCTAAAAGATGAAGCATGTAATATGTTAAGTGTTGACCCTATGGGTCATATCCCGGTTTTGATAATGACAAATACTCAAGTATTTAATGACTATCTAGTTCATGTGCAAGTTTATATTAGCAGATACACTGATAGCACATGAAGTAAAGCATGAAGACCCTAAAGATCATTTTTATTGTGTTTAATTATTATTCAATTCAGGTCTATAATAGCAATTAGGAGAAAAATGTCTGTAATATTTAATGCATATCATGCATGTAAGGAACTACAACGCTCAAAGACCTTAGAACAACTCTAGGTCCCCGCACAAAATCATAACCTTAGAAAGACCTTAGGGATAACCCTTGTCGACCAACGCCGGATATTTTCGATGTCCTAAAGAAGACTTAGACTGACCTTAGGACTCCCTATAATTTATAAAAATATTCCCTATTTTCTTAAATTTAATCATCATTTGAATAGGGTAAATATATAAGGGAGTGGGAACCGAAATGCATTAAAAATGCATGTTCGGTCGACCGTACTGTTCAAGTACAAATCCTCCCAGTTGACCGAACTAGGATCGGGTCAATAGTTTGACCACAGCTCGGTCGACCGAGCCATGACTAGTATATTCTTCCCAGTCGATCGAACTCCCTCACAGTCAAAAAAATTGACCATACGGTCGACCGAGTTCCCACGTGTGAGAACTCAATGCTCTATTCGGCCGAACTAGTTAGTTCAAAAGGCTCCCGGTCGACCGAACTACGCTAGAAAGAAAAATTGGCCTAGAACCTCTATGAATGGTCGACCGAACGTGTAGTTCAAATGATGCCCGATCGACCAAACTCTGCACATCTTGGTCAACCGAACCTGCTTCGGTCAATCGGTGCTCTTGGGTTGCCCCAATATTTTTACTACGGTTAAAATAATAAAACGGGGTTAATTTTCTTAAAATGTATTAAAACATTTATAATAATTTTCTATGTGTCCTGAATGACTATAATCAAGGGGAAGTCTATATACCCCCTCATTTGGAAAAATTAGCAGGAGATTAGCAAAATCATTAACGAAAAATCCTCTTAAATTTAAAAAGCTTATTTTTCCAAATACTATCCCAATTACTCCTATACTTAATTCTCTTTGATCATCCAAGCCTAGAGAGAGTATTTAGAATATTAGTGCTTCATTCTAAATAGCCCTATGCTCTCATTGATATTTGTATTGTTTGATTTTTGTTGAGAGTTTGGCTAGGATTCTTCCCACGAATTTAACTTGATAAATCTAGCGCTGGGAAAACTCTTTTAGCTTGAGGATCTTTGCATTGTCATTGCAAGATTCCTTAAGTGATTATTTTTGTGTGCGAAATATTTTATAAAGCTTGTTTTTAAACAACTCTTGTGCTTGATACAATTTGAGAAAATATTTTTGAGTTAGTTTGAATAATATTGCTAGCAACTTTGAAACACTAATATGATATTGAGATTTCATATACTTTGTTTTCAAAGATTAGCTTGCTTGAACACTCTTGTGCTTGATTGAGTATAATCATATATTGAGTGTAAATTGCACATATACACCACTGAGCTTACTGTTCTTTCATGTTTGATGTGGATTGATTATTACGTATGCATATTGTAGTACATATCTGCTTAGTGTGAGAAGCATATTTCTATATATGCAAAATATTGTACAAATCTGTTGTATTCCAGGTGTAGCCCTGAAGAGGGAGACTAGCCCTGGTAACATTAGTGGAATCCTCTGTCTTGTGAGCTAGAGGTGGGGACGTAGGCACACTTGGCTAAACTTTGATAACATATCATGCGTGTTCTTTATATTCTTAGCATTTTATATTTATGCACGTGTATGTTATAGCACATGATTTAATTTCCGCATATTATCTGCACATTTGAGTTTGTGTATATAGAAAGATCATAGGTTGTGAAATACTATTATTGAATTAGCTAAACCTAGGAATAAATTTTAAATACTCAATTCACCCCCCTCTTGG